>NC_062545.1:224493464-224797864 GCF_016906955.1 Phacochoerus africanus
ATCAAGTCTCTTTAATCACTCCTTGCATGAGCCAGCATTGGCTGCTGCCCAAGATATTTATTCGAAACAGTGGCAATTCTATCCCTGCTCAGCAGAGAGCTAGATTCCCCATCAACCAAAGATGCTGCTCAAGGTTTTGGTAGGTTTTAGAGCAAAATAGGAAGAGAAGAGGCAGAGGCTGCCTTTGGTTTGGAAGGCATTTCACCAGAATGCCGTTCCCTTCCATTGGTATGACCATATCGAGAAATGAAGAGATTTCAGAAAGGGCAAAATAGGACCCTTTTTTTTCTTTCTTTCTTTCTTTTTTTTTTTTTTTTAAATCTCCAGGAAGGATGACCCTCTTAAGTCATTGAACAAATACCGTTTCTAAGACATGTGAAAGGGCTGAAAAAGACCTGGCTACCTGAGCCCTGTGGCACCTAGAAGGGATTCCTGTGCTCAGACAAGAATGACGCCAGCTTCAAATTAATGAGGCAACCTGTCTGTCTGGATTTAGGAGGTCACCGTAGGAATTTTTTTTAAAACAAACAGTATGAAACTATGGTTTAAGGATCAGCGTAGGTAATTGGAGTCAGAATTATAAAGGCATAACTGGCTTTTTAGTTAGGTGAGACCCAGAATTAACAATTGAGTGACGGCAGGCAGGGTTTCGGTGGATATTTTTTTCTGTTTTGTCCTAGCTTTGCAATGAATTGTGGCCTCGTGGGCCAGCTGGATTTCCACCTTGCTCAAGGCCAGTTCTGCGTCCAGCTTGCCCGAGTCTCCTGTCCATCCCAGCTCCCAGCCTGCTGGTCCCATTATTCTTCTTTCCGTACCTCCTAACCCTGGCCTCTCTCTCCTTCTCCACTCTCCCTGGGCTCTGCCTGCTGCTTCTCTTTCTGATCCTCATCTCCATCTTTTCCCTTGTCATAGGAAGCCAGTGTCCGCTAGCCTCCTGAACATTTCCAACTCTTGGAAACAGAGAGTTTGAGGAGGAACAGTTTCTAATGTATGAACTTGGGTTCCACCAGGCCCTGAGCCTTCAGGAAACTGCTAGTATATTCAAAAGGAACCGGGTCAGGGACACATGAGAACTGTAGGGAAAGCAAGTCGAAATCCTACCGTGGACCTCGTGAGCAGGGCTGTCTTCTTTTATACTGTTCACTCTCCTGGGATCTGAGGAGGAATGGGGAAAATGAGTGAAAAGGAGAATGCATACATACTGTCCACTTCATAAAAAACTCAGGCCTCCCCACGTGGGACGGGTGGTGTGCAGTTGAGCCTGGAGTGGGACATGAGGACCTGGCTTCCCTTTGGTTTCTCTCTGCCTGTGCTCTGCAGGCTGTCTCAACAAAGTACCACAGCCTGGGGCTTAAACCACAGAAAGGTCTCCCAGCCTGGAGGCTAGAATTCTGCGGTCAAGATGCTCACAGGGCCCGGCCCCTTCTGAAGCCTCGAGGAAAGGATCTTTCCTAGCTTCTGCCAGCTTCTGGTGGTCCACGTGGTCTATGGTGTGGTCTGACTTGCAAACTCTAATCTCTGCCCCAGTCTTTACACTGCCTTCCTCCCTGTGACTCTCTGAGTCCTTTTTATTTATGAGGACACCAGTGACTGGATTTAGGGCCCACCCTCCTCCAGTGTGACTTCATCTTTACTAGTTATATCTGCAAAGGCCATATTTCTGAATAAGGTCACATTCCCAGGTGAACATGAATTTTCGGGGACACTATTCTACCAACTACACTGTCTTACTGAGGACATGGAAAAGGACACACATGCTCTTGGCCCCATTCACTTCTCTTCTCCCTGGCTAAGTCACTGTGAGGTTGAGTAGATGTTTCCAAATTATTGCAGAGTTCCTAGAGTGGCTCAACTGTAACAAACCCAACTAGTATCCATGAGGATGCAGATTCAATCCCTGGCCTCACTCAGTGGGTTAAGAATCCAGCATTGCTATAAGCTGTGGTGTAGATCACAGGTATGGCTCAGATCTGGCATTGCTGTGGCTGTGGCATAGGCCAACAGCTACAGCTCCGATTTGACCTCGGGTCTGGGAACTTCTATATGCCGAGGATGCAGCCCTAAAAAGAAAAAAAAAAAGTTATTATTGATTCCTCACAAAAAAGCGTCCAGTAAATGAATGTTGTAACAGATACAGTCACTTGTTGGGGACATACTGTGCAACAGAAATAAAATCCCGGAGTTTCCGTCGTGGCGCAGTGGTTAACGAATCCGACTAGGAACCATGAGGTTGCAGGTTCAATCCCTGCCCTTGCTCAGTGGGTTAACGATTCGGCATTGCCGTGAGCTGTGGTGTAGGTTGCAGAAGCGGCTTGGATCCTGCGTTGCTGTGGCTCTGGCTTAGGCTGGCGGCCACAGCTCCGATTAGACCCCTAGCCTGGAAACCTCCATATGCCGCGGGAGCGGCCCAAGAAATTGCAAAAAGACAGAAAAAAAGAAAGAAAGAAAGAAAATCCCTGAGGATGGACCAGGGCATTTGTATTTTTTAAAAACTCCTCACATGTCCAAGGCTGAGATCCAGTCAGCTTGTTGACAGGGTTTTTGAGCTCTGAGCATGTTAAATTCTCCTGTGCTGGATTTAAGGGAAAGCTATGTCAGACCCCTAAGATCCCCTGGTATAATGGTTGGCAGTTAGCTTTGCTTTACATCAGGGGAAAAATGAACTTGGTTCTAAGGTGAACCCTACCACAGTCACGTTTATGAACGGGGTTTGGGACTGAATTCCTGCAGCAGACCCTACTGCCACCTGCTGGTTGGAAGGCGCCTCTGACCAACCTGGTAAGAAGTGATTGAGGTCCTTGAATTGAAATCCCCTATTAAGTGGGCGGGCGAGGCTCAGAGGATGGTCTCAACCCCGGGGTACTTTATGGTAGCCTCTCAGTGCTGTGTAGCATGCTGAGCAGGGCACATTCTTCAAGTGGCAAAGGATGTGCACTCTGACAGACCCAGCATCTACCACCATTAAAGGTGGACTGGAGGTGGCAGTTACAATCAGGCACAACAGTGAAAGTGCTGAACTTGCCTAGGATCCTAGCGTGCCCTTCTCCCCCATCAGGGCCAGTTCCACTTGAGCCTCTTTGAAAAGGTCCCTCGGCCATTTGGGGATTAGGACAGACAGTATTTCTACTGCTGAGGCAGCGGCTTTAATGAAGTATCAACAAGTATGGGTGGAAAAAGCCCGTTTTTCACTTTCAGTCTTTGACAGATTGTTCCTTAGAGCCTTGCCACCCCAGGGGACTATAGCTTTTGCAGTAACTGACAACAGAGGATAGGATTAAGTACAATATAGATTTCTTTTTTTTTTTTTTGCTTTTTTAGGGCCATGCCCACGGCATGTGGAAGTTCTCAGGTTAGGGGTCAAATCAGAGCTGCAGCTGCCAGCCTATGCCACAGCCACCGCAAAGCTAAATCCACACTGTGTCTGTGACCTATGCCACAGCTCATGGCAACACTGGATCTTTAACCCACTGAGCGAGGCCAGGGATCAAATCTACATCCTCATGGATACTAGTCAGGTTCGTTATCACTGAGCCACAGTGGGAACTCCTATAGATCCTTATTTAAAAAAAAAAAATACTTTCCAAATCCCAGTAAAGGCTCCTGGGCATTTCCTAAAACAGCCATAACAAAGTACCACAAACTGGGTGGCATAAACAACAGAAATGGATTGTCCCACAGTTCTGGAAGCTAGAAGTCCAAGATCAAGGTTGGCAGAGTTGTTTCCTTCTGAGAACTGTAAGGGAAGGATAGGTTCCCTCCTTGGCCTATGGATGTCTATCTTCTCCCTGTTTCTCCCCTCTGTGTGTCTGTCTCTGTGTCCAGATTTCCCTTTTTTAAGGACACCAGTCATACTGAATCAGGGCTCATCATAGTGACCTTATTTTAACTTACCTCTGTAAAGAGCCTATGTCCAAATAATGTCACATTGTGAGGGACTTGGGGTTATGGCTTCAATGTATGAGTGAAGAGTGGGGATGGGGGATAATTCAATCCATGCTGCTACTCTGTGTTGCTGTAAAGAGAAATGGTACCATGCTGAGAGGGGAAAGTCTTGAGGGGGGGTACAGCTTTTAGCTCCTCACTCTTGACTATGGCTAAGGCCACTGGCATTTTACCCTTTCCCTTCCACCATAGGGAGAGAGAAGCCAGTGGCCTTGTTCCAAGGCAGCGCTCCTTTTCAAATGAAACCAGTACCATATTCCTCTCCTTATTTTTTCAGAGTGAATGTGGTTGTTGCCGCAGGGCTCTGTGATGCATTAGATGATAAGGTAGCCATTTAGATTTGCAATTAGCAGAAGTCACTCTCTTGCTGCAAAGTCCCCTGTAGAATTGTCAGCCTGTATAAATCACTGATGCCCTCAGGCTTCTCTTGGGCCTTTGGAAAACAAATTAATCAGGCAGGGAACTGTGTTAAAATATTGCTGCTGCATTAACAGTTTTGAAATGAGAGGCCATAATCCTCATCCATCCCATGAGACGTCCAAGATCAGTGCCAACTTTTTTCTTAGGTCTGTTCTCATCTTATCAGCCATCTATCTGCTGGTTGGTGTGGAAAGCTCTGATAGGGCATTTGAAGGCTGGCAGCAGGCCTGGCACTCCATGTGCTGCCAACACCTCAGAATTCAACAAACATTCTACCAGATTGGGCACAATGTAGTTGTTTTCATCCAAACTGTACGTACCCTTCAAGGTCATTCTAAATCCCACCTTCTGCCTCAAGGCTTTTTGCTTAAGGCCCTGCAGTCCCTGGTTCTTAGAGAAGAATAATTTCACTGCTGATTCTGAGTCTAAATATTTTTTAAAATGTCATGTTAGGAAATTTGGACTCAAGCTCCTCCAAACTTCCTTCCAGCTATAAAAACCTCATATAAAACCATCCATACATATGCTATGCTCTGATTTCTATAGCACTAGCTTATGTATCTATTTGCCTCCTAAAAAACGGTGAGCTTTGGGATGCCTGCTACTGTGGTTCACAGAGAAATCCCTTACTGATCATGCCTAGTGAAGTACCCCATATATAACTATAATAAAAGTATAGAGCCTTAGGTAAAAATAAGACAAAATAAGATTTCCAGAGCACATATCATGGCTGCTTGGTGTTTGAAACTCAAGGATCTCTGAGAATTCCATCTAGTGAGCCTCAGGATGGAGGGGACCCCAGGCCCAAGGGCATGATTAGGGTGGGGCATTGTGAAGCCTTTATGTGCATTTGTGGTGATGCTGTGAGTTTAGACTAAAATGAGGGGAGGGAGGAAGGATGAGTTGGTGTACTCTCCTGACCACAGAGAGGATGCTGGCCAAAAGAATAGGAAATATCAAGAAAACAGAGCAGGGCCAGGGAAAACAGCCTCAGTATAGGGAAGAAAAATAAAGGCCTTGCCACCTATGATAGCCTGTAGAGAAATCAGTGTTTTCCTCAGAGGTATTCTGGCAAAGAATTTCAACTTGAAATCAGAATGAGGCTGCCTTTGGACCCCAGACAGGGAAAGAGTCTTCTTCCATGGGGCCATGAGGCAGTTGTAGTTAAAAAAGAACATCGCGGAGTTCCCGTCGTGGCGCAGTGGTTAACGAATCTGACTAGGAACCATGAGGTTGCGGGTTTGGTCTCTGGCCTTGCTCAGTGGGTTAACGAGCCGGCGTTGCCGTGAGCTGTGGTGTAGGTTGCAGACACGGCTCGGATCCCGCGTTGCTGTGGCTCTGGCGTATGCCGGTGGCTACAGCTCCGATTCAACCCCTAGCCTGGGAACCTCCATATGCCGCGGGAGCGGCCCAAGAAATAGCAAAAAGACAAAAAAAAAAAAAAAAAGAACATCGCCCCTGAGTGTTAGTAGCTCATAGAATGAGGAGAACCCAGGGACTATTTAGTGTGGTCATCTTGGCCAGTCTGACTGCCCTCAAGTTCTGCTTTGTTTCAGCTCTGTCCTAAGACCCACTCACAGCACTTTCCAGATCTTATGAAATCCTATTGATTAAATATATCTTTTAAACAATGGGTTGAGGGGGGATGTGTGTGTTTCAGGGAAAAGGTTGAAAAAGGGGGAGGGATATAAATGACCCTAAAAATGAGACTCACTAAAAAGTGAACTTGGACTCTCCAACTTAGCCCAACTTGGAGTGTTAAGGAACACTCACAAGCTCATCCTGTGAAGCCACCATCACCCTGATACCAAAACCAAAGATACCACACACAAAAAAGAAAACTATAGGCCAATATCACTGATGAACACAGAAGCAAAAATCCCCAATAAAATACTAGCCAACTGAATCCAACAGTACATTAAAAGGATCATAAACCACAATTAAATGTGATTTATCCCAGGACTTCAAGGATTCTTCAATATCCAAAAATAAATTAGTGTGATATACCATATTAACAACTGAAGAATAAAAACCATAGGATCATCTCAATAGAAGCATAAAAAGCTTCTGACCACATTCAATACCCATTTCTGATAAAAACTCTGCAGAGAATAGGCAAAGAGGCAACCTACCTCAACATAATAAAGGTCATATATGACAAACCCACAGCTAACATCATTCCCAGTGGTAAAAATCTGAAGGCATTTCTGCTAAGATCAGGAACAAGACAAGAATGTTCACTTTCACCACTTTTATTCGACATAGTTTTAGAAGTCTTAGCCACATCAATCAGAGAAGAAAAAGAAATAAAATGAATCCAAATTGGGAAAAAAAGAAGTAAAATTATCACTGTTTGCATGTGACATGATATTACACATAGAAAATCCTAAAGATGCTCTAAAAAACTGTTAGAGATTATCAAAAAATTCAGTAAAGTTGCAGGATACAAAATTAATACACAGAAATTTATTGGATTCCTACCCACTAACAATGAAAGACCAGAAAGAGAAATTAAGGAAACTGTCCTATTTACCATCGCACCAAAAAGGATAAAATACCTAAGAATAAACTTACCTAAAGAGACAAAAGAGCTGTACTCTGAAAACTATAAGATGCTGATGAAAAAATCAAAGATCAAAGATGATACAAACAGATGGAAAGACATACCATGATATTTGATTGGAAGAATCAATTTTGTCAAAATGTCTGTACCAATCAAGGCAATCTATAGATTCAGTGCAATCCCTATTAAGTTGCCAATGGCATTTTTCACAGAACTAGAACAAAAATTTTTTTTAATTTCTATGGAAACACAAAAGACCTCGAATAGCCAAAGCAATCTTGAAAAAGAAAAATGGAACTGGAAGAATCAGGCTCCCAGGCTTTGGACTATACTACAAAGCTACAGTCATCAAAACAGGATGATGCTGGCACAAAAACAGAGATATAGATCAGTGGAACAGGATAGAAAGGCCCATGCACCTACAGCCAACTAATCTATGACAAAGGGGACAAGAATATAAAATGAAAAAAAAAAAAGTCTTTTCAATAAGTGGTGCTGGGAAAAGTGGACAGCTACATATAAAAGAATAAAATTAGAATATTCTGTAACACCAAACACAAAAATAAACTCAAAATGGGTTACAGACCTAAACATAAGGCTGGATACTATAAAATTCTTTGGGGGAAAGCATAGGCAGGAACATTATCTGACATAAATTGCAGCAATATCTTTTTTGATCCACCTCCTAGAATAATGAAAATAAAAACAAAAATAAACAAATGGAACCCAATCAAATTTACAAGCTTTTGCACAGCAAAGGAAATCATAAATAAAACCAAAGGACAACCCATAGAATGAGAGAGAATCTTTGCCAATGAAGCAAAGATTAATTTGATTAATTGACAAGGGATTAATCTCCAAAATGCACAAACATCTTAGGCAGCTTTTTATCAGAAAGACAAACAGCACAATCAAAAAATGGTAAGAAGATCTAAATAGACATTTCTGCAAAGAAACTAGACATATGGCCAAAAAGCACATGAAAAGATTCTCAACACTGCTTATTATTAGAGAGACACAAATCAAAACTCAATGAGGTATCCACCTCACACCAGTCAAAATGGCCATCAAAAAGTCTACAAACAGGAGTTCTCTTGTGGCACAGCTGATTAAGGATTTGCTGTTATCACTACAGCAGCTCGAGTTGCTGTTCTGGCATGGGTTTGAGCCCTGGCTCAGAAACTTACACATGCTGCAGGTGCAGCCCAAAGAAGTGCTTTACAAACAGTAAATGTTGGAGAGGTTGTAGAGAAAAGGTAACCCCTCCCACACTGTTGGGGGGAAGTTAAATTGATACAACCACTATGAAGAACAGTATGGAGTTTCCTTAAAAAACTAAACGTAGAACTGCCATATGACCCAGCAATAGCCAAGACATAGAAACAACCTAAATGTTCATTGACAGAGGAATGGATAAAGAAAATGTAGTATACATACACAATGGAATATTATTCAACTGTAAAAAAGAATGAAATAATGCCATTTGCAGCAACACAAATGCAACTCGAGATTATCATACTAAGTGAAGTAAGTCAGACAAAGACAAATATATGATATCACTTATATGTGTAATCTAATTTAAAATAATATAAAATAATTTAGTTATTAAAAAAAAAACCTCACACATTTCGAAATCAAACTTAAAGTTACCAAAGGGGAAACCTTGTGGGGAAGGATAAGTTGGGAGGATGGGATTGACACATATGCACTAATATGTATAAAATGGATAACTAACGAATATCTACTGTATAGCACAGGAAGGTGTACTCAATGTTCTGTAATAACCTATATGGGAAAAAAGAATAGATATATATGTACATGTATAACTGACTCACTTTGCTATAAACCTGAAGCTAATACAACATTGTAAGTCGACTATACCAAGATAAAAAAAAAAAATTTAAGTCTATAACAAATTCTGGAGAGGGTATGGAAAAAAGAGAACTTTCCTACACTGTTGGTGGAAATGTAAGTAGGTACGACCACTATGGAAAACAGTATGGCGTTTCCTCAGAAAACTAAATATAGAACTAACATATTACCTAGCAATCCTACTCCTGGGAATATATCCATACAAAACTATAATTCAAAAAAATATGTGCACCCCTATGTTCACAGCAGCACTGTTCACAATAGCCAAGACATGGAAACAACCTAAATGTCCATAGACAGATAAATGGACAGAGAAGATGTGTTACATACTTAAAATGGAATATTACTCAGCCATAAAAAGAATGAAATGTCATTTGCAGGAACATGAAAGGACCTAGAGATTATCATACTAAGTGAAGTTAATCAAAGATAAATGCCATATGATATCACTTATCTGTAGAATCTCAATTATGACACAAATGAACTTATTCACAAAATAGAAGCAGACTCACAGACATAGAGCACCGATATGTGGTTGCCAAGGGGGTGGGGGTTGAGATGGACTGGGAGTTTGGGATTAACAGTTGCAAACTGTAACATATAGAATGGATAAACAAGGTCCTTCTGTATGGCACAAGGAACTATATTCAGTATCCTGCATTTAAACCATAATGGAGTTCTCCCTTTAGTGCAGTGGGTTAAAAATCCGACTACAGGAGTTCCCGTCGTGGCGCCAGTGGTTGACGAATCCGACTAGGAACCATGAGGTTGCGGGTTCGGTCCCCGCCCTTGCTCAGTGGGTTGGCGATCCGGCGTTGCCGTGAGCTGTGGTGTGGGTTGCAGATGCGGCTCGGATCCCACGTTGCTGTGGCTCTGGCGTATGCCGGTGGCTACAGCTCCGATTCAACCCCTGGCCTGGGGGCCTCCATATGCCGCGGGAGCGGCCCGGGAAATAGCAACAACAACAACAAAAAAAAAAAAAAAAAAATCCGACTACAGCAGATCAGGTCACTGTGGAGGTGCAGGTTCAGCACCTGGCCCGGTGCATTGGGTTAAAAGTTCCAGCACTGCCACAGGTGTGCAGATCTCAGCTGTGGCTCAGATTCAATCCCTGGCTCAAGAATTCCCACATGTTGGTAGTGTAGCCATAAAAAACACTAAAAATAAAAAGGGGCCTTTTATTTTTAAAAAATACAATTGAATATATATATAACCGAAGTGTTTTGCAGTACACCAGAAACTAACACACTGTAAATCAACCATACTTGAATAAAAAATGATCATTGTACAACTACAAATGTAATAAATTCATTGAGTAATATAAAAAAGAATAAATTACGTAGAGGTAATCTAATCAAATAAAAAATTTTTTAAATAATAAATTTAATAGAGAAATTTTTAAAATACGAGCCCATGGTGGCACAGTGGAAACGAATCCAACTAGGAACCATGAGGTTGTGGCTTCAATCCCCGGCCTCGCTCAGTGGGTTAAGGATCCAGCGTTGCCCTGAGCTGTGGTATAGGTCGCAGATGCGGCTTGGATCTGGCATTGCTATGGCTGTGGTGTAGGCTGGTGGCTACAGCTCCAATTAAACCCCTAGCCTGGGAACCTCCATTCTGGGGGAACGGACCTAAAAAGACCAAAAAAAAAAAAAAAAAAAAAGAGCCTCTCATACATTCACACACAAACACACATATGTAGAATTAATAATGCTAGGGTTTAAGGCCACAAATACCTAAATACTCTCCTTTTTTCATACCAACTATTATCACACCTTTACCTTCAGGACTCAGAATTTCAAATGTATCGTGGATTCTCAGAGCATCACATGCATAGGAAGAAACCCTGGCATCTGTGTGGATGAATGACTGTGTGCGTGTGCATGCACACAGCAGTTCAGGTGATGACAGAACTGAAATGTCATTCTGCCTGTCATCGCATCCCTGAAATCTGGCTGGGTTCGATCTCCAAAGGACCAGTTCTGGTTTCTATTTCTTTCTTTTTTTTTTTTTTTTTTTGTTGTTGTTGTTGTTGTTGCTATTTCTTGGGCCGCTCCCGCGGCATATGGAGGTTCCCAGGCTAGGGGTTGAATTGGAGCTGTAGCTGCCGGCCTACGCCAGAGCCACAGCAACGTGGGATCCGAGCCGAGTCTGCAACCTACACCACAGCTCACGGCAACGCCGGATCGTTAACCCACTGAGCAAGGGCAGGGACCGAACCCGCAACCTCATGGTTCCTAGTCGGATTCGTTAACCACTACGCCACGACGGGAACTCCTGGTTTCTATTTCTAAAGTCATCACGTTAGGAGAGGGTTGCATCTCAGAGCATCTCAGAAGAAGTTGCTAGCATCCAGGCCAACACTACTTGAGGAGCCCACCTTGGTGCTGGGGAGCCAGAGGGATTTCTATATACGCCACATTTTGAAGGATGAACTCAAGCTGTGACTTTCTTCCTAAGTAGACAAAACAGCTGACACTCTGTCTCTTCATTGATGGATAATATAGGACTATGAATTATAATTTGTAGCAAGGAAAATTATAGCACATTTTATACTAAATAAGTGGTAATAAAATTCCCTTCTGCAGTCTTCTCACTGTGGCCAAGTTTACAAGCTGGGAGACGCTGCTTTCGGATCCCACCGAAGACTAAGACTTTAAGAAGTCATGCCATGCCGTTTTATTAGGGTTATAAGTTAGTACAAAAATGGATGCTTTCAGATCCATGGTCAGGTCCGTGACCAGTTGTGACCTCCCAGGATTACATTACAACATGGATGCAGAGTTGGCATTTCTCACCCAGCTTTGACAGTGTTGTACCTTGGGGGTGAGAGTGGGTGTTTAACAAAGTTTATAGAAATTTCTACAACACCCTCAATTTAAAAAAAAAAAAAACAGAAACCTTAATGAATATAAAGGATTTTTTATGACCAGAGCTGGAAATGACTCATTTTTAATAGTAAGGGGATTATATTTTATTATAATATCCTGTTTGATTTTAACCAGTTTTATGAGAAACACCACAATATTACATTTCTTTTCAGCAAATGGTTTATGTAATAGGAACTATTTTCAATATTCTAAGTTCTTTGGTGGTACACATCTACAAACAGTATTTAATAGAATCTTGCGGTTGTAACAGAATCCTGTGATCTTCCCACATGCCCTGCCCTGTGACTGCCACCCATCTCCACCTTATGGGTGCCTCAGCTCTACCCAAAGACCAGTCAGCCTGGCCTCACCCCCGGTGACAGTAACTGCCCCTTCTTCAGTGACCACTCATCTCTTGACTCTGGTTAGAAAATATTTCCTTGGAGTTCCCGTCATGGCTGAGTAGTTAAGGAATCCTAGTATCCATGAGGATGTGGGTTCGATCCCTGCCCTCGCTCAGTGTGTTAAGGATCCAACATTGCCTTGAGCTATGGTATAGGTCACAGACACGACTCGGATCCAGCATTGCTATGGCTGTGGTGTAGAGCAACAGCTACAGCTCCGATTGGACCCCTAGCCTAGGAACCTATACATGCCACCAGTGCAGCCCTAAAAAAAAAAAAAAAAAGAAAACATTTCCTCATTGAATCAAAACTGGCTTCTACCAACTTGTCCCAGTCCTGGTTTGGAACCATTTCGTCTCACCCCTTGGATCTCAACAGATGGCAGATTGAGGTCCTGTGCCTGGTGGTGGGGAGGGGAGGACAGGACTATCGGGATGCTTGATGGAGGGGGGACACTGAGAGAGTAAAGTTTTTACCATTCTACTCACCTCACAATTCTGATGTTCTCATCCCCATCCTGAGGGTCACAGCCAGCTGTGTCACTACAGCTGTCACACTTTCAGGTGTCCTAGGGCTAAACTAGTTACCTAAACCTTTCTTCCCCTTGGCTAGCCTTCAGGTATTGGAAGACAACTGTCATGCTCCATCTCTGCATCTCCTGTTTTCTAGACCGAAAAACCCAGGTCTTTAGCCAGTTCCAGGGGGTTTTGGGTTTAGAGTCCTTCACTGGTACATTTTTCTAGGCAGGGCTCAGATTGGTCAATGTCCCTCTCAGAGTTTGGCACTAGAAACCAGAGAACTCCAGCCATGATCTACTGGACAAGTAGAGAACTGTCACCTCTTTTTGGTTTTAGATTTTCAGAAAGCAGAACTCTAGGAGTTCCCGTCGTGGCGCAATGGTTAACGAATCTGACTAGGAACCATGAGGTTGCGGGTTTGGTCTCTGGCCTTGCTCAGTGGGTTAAGGATCCGGCGTTGCCGTGAGCTGTGGTGTAGGCTGCAAACACGGCTCAGATCTGGTATTGCTGTGGCTCTGGTATAGGCTGGAGGCTACAGCTCCGATTCAACCCCTAGCCTGGGAACCCCCATATGCCGAGGGAGCGGCCCAAGATAAAGCAAAAAGACAAGAAAAAAAAAAAGAAAGCAGAACTCTAATGAGAAGCATCTTTTAGTTTTATGTGGGGTCTTTAAGGTCACTGACTGAGCCTAAATAAAGTCCACCTTATTTAGGACATCTGTCCTGAACAGAGACACTTCACCTTTGCCCACTGCTGTAGCTCACACCATCTAATGCTCAAGCTATTTCTGAAAGTTTATTTGAATAACAGTCTGAGTATGTTGTACATTTAAGCAAGCAAACATTTCCAATTTTGATTAGTAAGAGGGCGTAGTATCAACTGTGAAACAAATTCGTAAGTTATTAAAAGTGACAACTCAAGGAGTTCCCATTGTGGTGCAGTGAAAATGAACCCAACTAGCATCCATGAGGATGCAGGTTGAATCCCCGGCCTCTCTCAGTGGGTTAAGGATCTGGCATTGCCATGAGCTGTGGTGTAGGTCAAAGATTCGGCTCAGATACCACATTGCTATGGCTGTGGGGTAGGCCAGCAGCTGTAGCTCCGATTTGACCCCTAGCCTGGGAACTTCCATATGCTGCAGGTACAGCCCTAAAAATATTTAAAAAAAAAAAAAAAAAAAGTTACAACTCAGTAGGCTCGAATTATGTGAAAAAATACTCACTTTTTTTTTTTTCTTTTTCGGCCACCCCGAGACATACGGAGTCCCCAGGCCAGGGCTCAGATTCAGGCTGCACTTGCAACCTGTGCTGCGGCTGTGGTAACAACGGATCCTTTAACCCACCTCACCGGGGCCCGAACCTAAGTCCTGCTGCTGCAGAGATGCAGCCAATCCCATTGTGCCATAGCAGGAACGCCTGAAAATACTCACTTTTAAACAGGATCCTCTTTGACAGAGTTTCTTTCCAAATAATTTTCAGTCATTTCAAATGTTTTAACTCAAGGTCTTTCAGCCTCCAAATGAATGTATTGGGCCACACAATCGCTGCGATCCCAGCTGCAACCTTCTCAACTACTGTTTTGGAGACACTAGCATATGCCAGACCCTAAGATATATAGAATTTGGGTATATAGTGTGTGTGTGTGTGTGTGTGTATACACACAAACCCACTGTATTTCCCCAGAGAAAATTTCTCACTTATAGTGTTTATTACTTTCATTTTACAAAGAAAAAAAAAATAGGGTGCAAAGATGGTTGAGTAACTTGCATAGTGTCCAGTAGCTATAAATAATTAGAAAATCAATAGATTTAAGCCATTGTGTCTGTCTGTGTCATGGTACCACTTCCCCATATATATCTTGATATGACTGTTAGAAGTTCCCGTTCAGTGCCTCTAACCTTAAGTGGCTACCATTTTAGGATAAATATTTGCTGGACCTATCTTTAACCCCTGGTCACAGGGATAGAATTTGAAAATGAACACAGCATTCATGAGTTCCAGACCATGCTCAAATGGCTTTGTTTGGCTTCAGGCCTGACATACCCGCAAAGCCCTGTGCACTTGCAGGGCAAGCGTGTGTCTTAGCCAGCATTGTTTCCTTCTGAGTCCCTAGCACTGCTCTGTGATGTAGTTGCAACTTGGCAAACCTTGGTGTAATGTGCATGTGGCAGGTCCAGAGAAGCATATGCTCATCATTGCAGAAGAATCTATCCCGATGCGCTCCCACTCTTCCACCTGCATGAGCTTTTGCTTTTTAGGGCCGCATCTGTGGCACATGGAAGTTCCCAGGCTAGGGGTCAAACTGGAGCTGCAGCTTCTGGCCAAAGCCACAGCAGCTGTGGGATCTGAGTCACGTCTGCAACCTACACCACAGCTCACAGCAATGCCAGATCCCCAACCCACTGAGCAAGGCCAGAGATCGAACCCGCCTCCTTATGGATTCTAGTCAGATTTGTTTCCCCTGCACCATGAAGGGAACTCGAGTGTGTTCCCATTATAAATGGATACCAAAGCTTAGTCTTATATTTGTTTTCTTTTCTCCCCCCAGTAAGTGAAAATGGTGACCACCTAAGCAGATGAATGAGACATGAACACAGTTGTGGGAGAGAAGTTTCTCCACTCCAGAATTACCCAAAGGAAACTTGGCTGAGCCTCACTACACACAGGGTCATAATCAACGGGACGTGGAGTCTGCGAGATGTCAGGGAGCCTTGGCGGAGAGGCTGATCAGCAGATGTGATGTGAAAAATACCACACTCTTCTGTCATTTGCTGTTGCTTGCTGAACTGTGAAGAACTGCATGAACTCTATTTAAGCTGCTTTCTATACCATTGCCAATCACCTTTTTTGAACTTGGAAGTGCTATTTTCCTATTGACACTTGCATTAATTCATTTTGCATGCATCCAGTGATTATACATGAGCAACATATGTAATCTGCTTATATATTTTCTAAAAATTCATCCATGCAAAATGGTAAAGTATAAATTCTGCTCTTTTTTGCAAAGTTATAATCATAGCCCATGTCACTAAAAATTTAAATTGGTTTCACATAAAGATCAGTGTAATAGGTCTGCATATACTTTATAGAAAATTAGCTTCTATAAAGATTTTTTCACTGTTTACTAGTGAAATGAGAAAAGCAAAGCTATTTATAAAAGGCCTTATGTCGTGTACATATATTGTCTTTGAAATATTTGTGATTTAGTTTATTGCTTGTAAAAGAGAAATTATATAATTTATTTAGTAAATACTATTGTAAACTATAGTTTTATCGAGAGAAATAAAATATTTTGTTCTCAGTTATGGTAGTACATCAATTACAATGGTTTTTGGTCTTTACATGTATTTTATTAATAAAAAGAAATAACTTAGAGCCTCATTTTTGCACATTCTGGAATTCTAAGTAAACTCTGACTCTCATGATAGATGAAAATGGAGAGAAATTAAAAGGCTTAAAACAAATGCTATTTCAATGACATGAAGCTGTCTGTGATTCCCTGAGAAAAGACTCAATGGCAGCCTCTGCTCAACGGGTTCAAGAGACTTTCCCAACGTCCTGGTGTGTCCGTCAGCTTTCACTTTATTGTGTTGTGGAAAACAATCCCCAAATCTCTGCTTAGGGGATCTGGAGGAACTCCTGCTACTTTTATGGCAGAAGAAAAAAGTAGTAGTGGAACGATGGGAGCTTTAAAGCTTCTGCTTAAATATGGTTTATAGAACTTCTGCTGACATTCTGCAGGCCAAAGCAAGTGACATTAACAAGTCTGATTATCAAAGTGTTGGGAAGTATACTTTTCACATGGGAATAGACTTAGCAGAGAGGGGCAATGAATATTTTAAGCAGTTAAGACCTCTCAACCATCTCATGAGTATCCTAAGCAGAAGAAGTGTAAGAGGCACATTGCTGAAAAAGTCATTAGAAAGCAAAAAGACATTCCTGATGAGTAAGATGCTCAGTGTAAAATTCAAGTTAAAGCAAGCTGATCCTCATAAGCAAACATGGTATTAACTTTTGTAAATGCAGCTTAGCATGGTTAGTCAGTACAAGCAGTAATTTTACTTTCAGAGTTGGTGCTGGGAATGATCCTGGGTTGGGAAGTCAGTCAGAAATTTTACTGACGTGGATGGTGGAGGATTCCTTGTCTCTCTCTCCCTAGTATCCACATGTGCTAGCAGATGTCTGTGCTTATCACAGGGGTTTATTTAACTAGAATCTCATTTTTCCGACTCCCATTTGTAAATCTACACATTTCTCTAAGCAGGGGTCCTTAACCCCAGGACCCACCAATTCTCAGGAGGATCATAGATGGGTATTAATAGAACCATGAAATAGTATACACAAGTTGGATATGCCTTTGGGTATATGGGGGCTTTTTCTGTTAAAAAAAAAAAAAAAAGTTATACTTTCCATCATATTCACAGTGACTTTGGAGTTTCCATCGTGGTTCAGTGATTAACGAACCTGACTAGTATCCATGAGGATGCAGGTTCAATCCCTGGCCTTGCTCAGTGAGTTGAGGATCCGGTGTTGCCATGAGCTGTGGTGTAGGTCACTGACGTGGCTTGGATCCCGAGTTGCTGTGGTTGTGGCTTAGGCTGACGGCTTCAGCTCCCATTCAACACCTAGCGTGGGAAACTCCATATGCCACAGGTGCAGCCCTAAAAGAGACCCGAAAAAAACAAAGATTTTTTTTTTGTGTGTGAATTTTTTTCATAGTGACTTTGACCCAAGAACTGTGAAGAAACACTATTTCCTCTGTTGGGGAAAAGCATCTTGGGAACTTGTTTGGAAATGAGCGACTTCAGAATTCATGAACCATTCTATCTACCTATCCTGGACTTGAGCTGCAACAGCCCCCAGCTAACCTACCTCCTTTCAGACCGGCCCCCTACAATCTTGAATCTGTTCTTTCCAATCCTGTTACTGTTGGTCCTGAAGTCAGACAGACTCCTTGGTGTGTCTTAGGTCTGAAGTCAAGGGGAGATTCTGTCAGCAACCAAGAACCTCTGTTCAGTCCCGAGCTTTTCTTCCCCTTGCAGGGCTTGTCCCCACACTTGTGTACAGAGGTATAATTATACATTATGCTGTGTTTCACATTGTACCCTTAAAGCTCTGTCCATATGTCTATTTCAAGAATCCAGCATTTTAAGTATTAATAAATTAGTATTATACCCATAAAAAATAAAATAATTTTTTAAAAAAGAAACACTATTTTCAGCCTTAAGACAAATGCTATTTCAATGACATGAAGCTGTCTGTGATTCCCAATCCTCCACCCTATCACCATCACACTTGGCCAGCTTGTAGTTATCTCACTTACCGCAGAAAACCCCAACATTTTGTAAATTTTTTGAATAATTGAAGTATAACTTAGATACAATAGAAGACACAATTATTAATTATATAGTTCAATGATTTTTACATATATATATATACACATCTTTGTAACCTGCACCTAGAACAAGATACAGAGTATTTCCAGCTAACCTATAAGCCTTTTCATGCCCTCTTACGCATCAGTGCCAATGGTGGGATTGATGCTTCCCCATCAATACCCGAAAGGTAACTATTATTATTACTCCCATCACCATGGATTAGTTTTGCCAGTTCTTGAACTTCATATAAATGGAGTCATTGATACATGCCCTTTATCTAGCTTTTGGTGTTATTGTTTTTCAACATTATATGAGATTCATTTTTTTTCTTTTTATAGCTGTACCTGTGGCAAATGGAAGTTCCCGAGCCAGAGGTCGAATCAGCTGCAGTTTTGGCCTACACCACATCAGAGCAACACCAGATCTGAGCCACATCTGTAACCTAAGCTACAACTTGCAGTAACCTAAGCCTTAACCCACTGAGCCACAATGGGAACTCTTATTTATTATATTGTGTACAGTGAAAGCACATTCTTTTTCGTTGCTAAGTAATAACCCATTGTGTAATTATTCCACAATGTTCTACTCTTTTTTGGATTGGCATTTGAGTAGCTTCCAATTTGGGGTCATAAGCAGGCACAGAGAAAGATAAATGATGAGACCCTCAGACTTCTTTTTTTTTTGTCTTTTTGTCTTTTTGCTATTTCTTGGGCCACACCCGCGGCATATAGAGGTTCCTAGGCTAGGGGCTGAATCGGAGCTGTAGCCACCGGCCTAAACCAGAGCCACAGCAACGCGGGATCCGAGCCGAATCTGCGACCTACACCACAGCTCACGGCAATGCCGGACCCTTAACTCACTGAGCAAGGGCAGGGACCGAACCCGCAACCTCATGGTTCCTAGTCGGATTCGTTAACCACTGCGCCACGATGGGAACTCTGATTTTTTTTTTTTTTTTCAGACTTCTAACTCCACTTAGCTCCTAAATGCAGACAACTTGACTTCTAGCATCCTGAAACTGGGTATGAAGCAATTTCCTCTGAAAAATATCGTTTCCAAGATGTAGATGAGCATCACCTAGTTTGCCAAGGATAGTCTGAGTTTATGCCTGACACTCAGACATAATAAGAGTGCATCCTTTCACTCTCAAAAATGTTCTGGTTTTGACTACAAATTACATAGTTACCTTACCAAGGGGGAAGATTTCAAAGAATAACACTGGAGATTCTCCAACAATTACCTCAGCCAAGGCACCCTACAGTGAAGTTCAGCTACACCTCCTTCATATGGTGCTCACAGTTATTTAGTTCGCACTCACTGAAGAGCCAACCAAGGATCCCAAGACATCTAAGGAAATTCTCTAAAATGAGACTGAAATATATAAACAAAATTGCCACTGGGGGAAACAGAGACGATAAGAAGTAAACTTAAAAACAAAAATTACCATTACAGGAGTTCCCGTTGTGGCGCAGTGGTTAACGAATCCGACTAGGAACCATGAGGTTGCGGGTTCGGTCCCTGCCCTTGCTCAGTGGGTTAACGATCCGGCGTTGCCGTGAGCTGTGGTGTAGGTTGCAGACGCGGCTCGGATCCCGAGTTGCTGTGGCTCTGGTTTAGGCCGGTGGCTACAGCTCCGATTCAACCCCTAGCCTGGGAACCTCCATATGCCGCGGGAGCGGCCCAAGAAATAGCAACAACAAAAAATCACCATTACATCTTCAGAGATAATAAATTACATGGCATCCATGAAACATGATCAAGATGCTGTCACAAAAAGGAACATTCTGAAAACATGAAAGAACGCTTGGAAATTAAAAGCATAGTGGTAGAAAATAGAAACTAAAAGTTCATTTTTGGTTTTGGGGTTGTTTGTTGGTTTTTTGTCTTTTCAGAGCTGCACCCATGGCATATGGAAGTTTCCAGGCTAGGGGTCACATCAGAGCTGCAGTTGCCAGCCTATACCACAGCCACAGCAACGCATGATCAGAGCCATGTCTGCAACCTACATAACTCATGGCAATGCCAGATCCTTAACCCAATGAGTGAGGCCAGGGATTGAACTCACATCCTCATGGATACTAGTCAGCTTCATTACCACTGAGCCACAAGAGGAACTCCAAAAGAGAGTTATTTGAAGATAAATTTGAGGAAGCCCCAAGACAAAGAAATAGGAGAAAAGGAACAAGAAAATTTGAAGACCATCCCACCAGATCCAATATCTTAATAATAGGACCTCCAGAAAAAGAAAATACAAACAGTGGAGAAAAGAAAACCTTCAAACAATTAAGAAAGCTTCCCAAAACTAAAGGACATGAATTTCCAGAATGAAAGGGACTCTGAGTGCCAAATACAATGGCTAGAAATGAACCTGATCACATAATTTCAGACCACCAGGGATGAAGGTGATATTTAATAAGCTTTCAGAGAGTAAAATTATTTTTATATAAAGGCTCAAGACTCAAAACTATCAAATTTCTCAAGATTATGTTGGAAGCTAGAAACCAATGGAACCATGCCTTTAAAATTCTGAGAGAAATGTATTTCTAACCTGTAATTCTCTATCCTGTGTATTAGTCAGTGTTCTTTAGAGAAATCAAATAAGAGAGACATAGACATAGATGATAGATTTATTTTAAGAAATTGACCCACATAATGGCAAGGAAACTCTATTCTGAAATTCATTGAGTAGGTTGACCATCTGAAAACTCAGGCATGGGTTGACAGGGCAATCTTGAGGCAGAATTTCTTCTTTTCCTGAAAACTGGCTTTTGCTATAAGGCCTTCACTTGATTGGATGAGGCCCACCCATATTATTTAGGATAATTTCCTTTACTTAAAGACAACTGATTAAAGACCTTAACTTATCTATAAAATATTTTTATAGCAATACCTACATCAGAGCTTGATTAATGCTATTCCTGTTGGACATCTATATGTCTTTGGAAAAAAATGTCTGTTCAGATCCTCCACTAATATTTTAATATACTTTCTACCCATCTTTATTTCTGTTGTATTTTTATTTTTAAAAAGGTAACATTGAGAACTATAAACCTTTAATAAAGAAAACTGAAGATGATTCAAAGAAATGGAAAGATATTCATGCTCTTGGATTGAAAGAATTAATATTGTTAAAATGTCCATTTAGGAGTTCCACTTGTGGCTCAGTGGTAATGACCCGACTAGTATCCATGAGGATGGGGGTTCAACTGCTGGCCCCACTCAGTGGGTTAAGCATCCAGCATTGACATGAGCTGCAGTGTAGGTCACAGACGTGGCTTGGATGTGGTGTTGCTGTGGCATACACCAGCAGCTATACCTCTGATTCAACCCCTATGCTGTGGGTGTGACCCTAAAAAAAAAAAAAAAAAAGAAGAAGAAGAAGAAAAAAGAAAAGCCATATAACCCAAAGTAATCTACAGGCTTAATGCAATCCCTATCAAATTACCCATGATATTTACTCCAGAACTAGAACAAATAATCCTATAATTTATATGGAACCATAAAAGGCCCAGAATTGCCAAAGAAATTCTGAAGAAAAAGAAAAAAGCAGCAACCATAATGCTCTTAGACTTCAGATGATACTATAAAGCCACGCTAATCAAAACAGCTTGGTACTGGCACAAAAATATCCACAAAGATCAATGCAACGGAAGAGAGCCCACACACCTATCGTCAACTATTACAAAGTAGGCAAGAACATACAATGAAGAAACAAGTCTCTTCCATAAGTGGTGCTGGGAAAACTGGACAGCTACATATAAAAGAATGAAATTAGAACATTCTCTAACAAAATACACAAAAATAAACTCAAAATGTATTAAAAACCTAAATGTAAAACTGAATACTCTAGAGAAAACATAGGCAGAACACTCTCTGACATAAATTGCAGCAGTGTCTTTTTGGATCCATCTCCTATAGAAATGGAAATAAAAACAAAAATAAACAAATGAACTTTTTTTTGTCTTTTTGCCTTTTCTTGGGCAGCTCCTGCGGCATATGGAGGTTCCAAGGCTAGGGGTTGAATTGCAGCTATAGCCGCTGGCCTACACCAGAGCCACAGCAGCGCAGGATCCGAGCCGTGTCTGCGACCTACACCACAGCTCACGGCAACGCTGGATCGTTAACCCACTGAGCAAGGGCAGGGACCGAACCTGCAACCTCATGGTTCCCAGTCAGATTCGTTAACCACTGCGCCACCACAGGAACTCCTTTGCACAACAAAGGAACTCATGAGCAAAGCTAAATGACATCCTACAGAATGGAAGAAAATATTTGCAGATGATGTGACCAACAAGGGATTAATCTCCAAAATATAAAAACAGTCCAGGCAGCTCAGTATCAAAAAAAGCAAAAAACAAAAAGTCCAATCAAAAAATGAACAGAAGATCTAAATAGACATTTCTCCAAAAAAGACAGATGGCCAAAAGGCACATGAAAAGATGCTTAATATGGCTAATTATTAGAGAAATGCAAATCAAAACTACAATGAAGTATGACCTCAAACCAGTCAGAATGGCCATCATCAAAAAGTCTACCAACAATAAATGCTGGAGTGGGTGTGGAAGAAAGGGAACCCTCCCACACTGGTGGTGGAAATGTAAATTGTACAGCCATTATAGAGTACAGTACAGAGGTTCCTTAAACTAAAAATAGAGCTACCATATGATCTTGCAATCCCACTCCTGGGCATACATCTAGAGACAGACATGATTTGAAAAGATGCATGCACCACAATGTTCATTGCAGTACTATTTACAATAGCTAAGATATGAAAGCAACTTAAGTGTCCATCAACAGATGACTGCATGAAGATGTGGTACATATATACAACAGAATATTACTCAGCCATAAAAAAAGAATGAAAATGCCATTTTTCCACATGGTATGTAGGAAAATATGGATGAACCTAGAGATGATCATACTAGGTGAAGTAAGTCAAAAGAGAAAGACAAATATCATATGGTATCTCTTATAGGTGAATCTAAAAAAAAAATACAAATGAACTTATTTACAAAACAGACATAGACTCACAAACACAGAAAACAAACTATGGTTACCAAAGGGAAAAGATGAGGGGAGGGATAAATAAGGAGTTTGTGATTAAAATGTATACACTCATATATAAAATAGATTACTAACAAGGACCTACTAGATAGCACAGGAAACCATATTCAATATCTTATAATAACCTATAATGGAAGATCTTGGAGCATGGGGCAAAGGGGTGGGGGTGAGGAAGGACATTAACAGAAAAAAAAGTGGTGAAATCTGAATAAAGTCTGGAATACAATTAATAGTGTTGTACAAAACTTAGTCTCTTAGTTTGGACAAGTGAGACATGCTTACATAAGATGTTAACATTAGGAGGAACTGAGTAAATGGTAATATAGAAACTCTGTTCTATTTTTGCAAATTCTCTATCAATCTAATATATTCTCAAAAATGTTTATTGAAAAAGAGATGAGGGAAGATTTAAATAGACACTTCAAAGAATATACATGGCTAACAAATAAGAAAAAAAGATGCTTGAAATCATTAGTCTTTGGAAAAATGCAAATTACAACTATAATGACATGCTATTACACATATATTAAAATGGCTAAATTTTTATAATTGACAATACCAAAGCAAAGCAATTCTAACTCTCATATTTGCTGTTGGAAATGCAAAATGTTATAGCTACTATGGAAAAATTTGTCAGTTTCTTAGAAAATTAAGTATACCCTTACCATATGACCCAGGAATTCAGCTCCTTATACTTACCCTAGAAAACTGAAAACTTACATTTGCATAAACACTTGTACATGGACGCTTATAACAGCTTTATTAACAATCACCAAAAATTGAAAATAACCCAAATGTCCCACAATGGGTGAACAGATAAATGAACTGTGGCTTATTCACACAATGAAAGGATACACAGCAATAAAAAGAAAAGAACTACTGATGCACTCAAAACTATGGATGACTCTAATAGGCATTACATTGAGTGAGGCATTACATTGAGTGACTCTGCAGATCACTTACTGTATGAATAAATTTATATGACATTCTGGAAAAGGCAAAGTTATACGGTTAGAGAACAGGTCAGTGATTGCAAACTGAAAAGGGAACAACAAGAGGAACTTTGGGGGTGGTGACAGAACTGTTCTTTTTTTTTATAATATATTTTATTTATTTATTTTGTTTTATTTTATTTTTTTTTTATTTATTTTGTCTTTTTGCCTTTTCTAGGGCGGCTGCCGCAGCATATGGAGATTCCCAGGCTAGGGGTCGAATTGGAGCTGTAGCTGCCAGCCTATGCCAGAGCCACAGCAACGTGGGATCCGAGCCACGTCTGCAACCTACATCACAGCTCATGGCAACGCTGGGTCCTTAACCCACTGAGCGAGATCAGGGATCGAACCCACAACCTCATGGTTCCCAGTCAGATTCGTTAACCACTGCGCCACAACGGGAACTCCAGAACTGTTCTTTATCTTGATTGTGGTGGTGGTTAACCAAAACTACATGTATTAACACTCAGAGAACTGTTAACCTAAGTTAATAAGATTCAACTTTATATAATTTAAAAAAATTTTAACTGGTCAATTTTAAAATATGAGCTTAAAATAGACTATTAAAATTCTAAGATGTTTTATGTAAGCCATATGGTAACCACAAAGCAAAAACCTACAGGAGGTATACAAACAATACAGAGAAAAGAATCTAAGCCTACCAATACCGAAATTCTTTAAATCACAAAGGAAGAAAGCAAGAAAAAAAAAAAACGAGAAAATAAAAAACATCCTGAAAACAATTTTTTAAGTGGCAGAAAGTCCACATCTATCAATAATTATTTTTAAATATAACTATTCTAATTTCTCTAAACAAAAGAGGTAAGATGGCTGAATGGATTAAAACAAATTGGAGTTCCCATCGTGGCTCAGTGAAACTAATCTGACTAGTATCCATGAGGACGCAGGTTCAATTCCTGGCCCTGTTCAATGGTTAAGGATCAGCGTTGCCATGAGCTGTGGTATAGGCCATAGATGCAGCTCGGATCCTACACTGCTGCGGCTGTGCTGTAGGCCGGCAGCTGTAGCTCCAATTCACCCCCTGGCCTGGGAACTTCCACATGCCTTGGGTGTGGCCCTAAAAAACAAACGAACAAACAAAACCCAAAAAAACAATTGCATCAAAAAGAATAACTCACCTATACACTGAAAACTATAAGACACTCATGACAGAAGTCGCAGAAGATATACACAAATGAAAGATACCCTATGCTCATGGATTGGAAGAAAATTGTTTAAATGTCCATACTACCCAGAGCAATCTACAGAATCAATGCAATGCCTAACAAAATTCCAATTGCATTTATTTTTACAAAAATAGAGCAAACGATCCTAAAATTTGTATAGAACCACACAAGACACCAAATAGCCAAATCAATCTTAAGAGAAACAAAGCTGAAAACATCACACTTCCTGATTTCAAATTTTATTACAAAGCTATAGTAATCAGAACAGGATAGTACTGACTTATAAATAGACACGTAAGTGAATGGAACAAAACTGAAAGCCCAGGCATAAACCTATGTATATATGGTCAATTAATTTATGACAAAGATGTCAAAAGTATACAATGGGGAGGAGTTTCCTTGTAGCATAGTTGGTTGAGGACCTGGCATTGTCATTGCAGTGGCTCATGTCACTGCTGTGTGGCAGGTTCAATTCCTGGCCTGGGAATTTCCATATGCCATGGGTGCAGCCAAAACACACACACATACACACACACACAATGGGAAAAGGAGAGTCTCTTCAATAAATAGTCACAGCTCAGCAGAAACAAATCTGACTAGTATCCATGAGGACGAAGTTTCAATCTCTGGCCTCGCTCAGTGGGTTAAGCATCTGGCATTGCTGTGAGCTGTGGTGTAGGTTGCAGAGGCAGTTCAGATCCCACGTTGCTGTGGCTGTGGCTTAGGCCGGCAGCTACAGCTCCAATTTGACCCCTAGGCTGGGAACCTCCATATGCTGCAGGTGTGGCTCTAAAAAGAAAAAAAAAAAATGGTGTTAAGACAACTGGACAGAAATACACAAAAGAATGAAACCGAACCACTCATACAAAAGACAAAAAAATCAACTCAAAATGGATTAAAGATTTGAACATTAAGACCTGATACCATAAAACCCCTAGAAGAAAACATAGGTCGTAAGTTCCTTGACATCAGTCTTGTCAATGGTTTTTTTGGATTTCACACCAAAATAAAAGGCAACAAAAAACAAACGAGTCAGACTACATCAAATTTAAAAGCTTATGAGGGTACCATCAGCATCATGGAAGCATAAAATGTTCCTCCTTTCTTAAGCTTATCGTCCATCCATGAAAAAACTGCCTGAGTGGGGGATGTGGGACACAGTGCCTACCATATGCCAAGGACCCAGGAGGACTCTCATCCCCTGGTGCATCCAAAAATAGGCAGAATGATCTCTGCAAAGGCTGTTGAGTCAGTGAACCTGCCCCATCCCCCTCTCACTGTGGTGGGGATGAGGTGGGGGGAAATACCTGTAATATGCTGACCTGGAATCATACTCACAGGCAAAAGAGAATTTGCACAAGTCCAGCCTGCCTAAGGAGAGATTCTAGCACCCGAGTGGGAAGGATACAAATCTGGAGATGGGGGACCTCTGCTAAAGCCCCACTTTTCAAGGGGGCACTACATAGAAATAACTGTCTGGCAAGAGTGGTGACCTTTCCTGTGAGGGAGGTGGAAATTGGTGAGTTAATGCTCAGCAACCCAAACTTATATGCGTCATGGATAGAGAAACATTTTCCTCCAGCTGCACCCAGAGTACTAAGGTGGGAGCTCCATGAATGGAAGGAGCAAGGACAAAGAGTAAGAAACAGAAAAATGTCAAGGGCACATAGTCCCTTCTGCTGCTTAAGGACTTCAGCACGAAGGCCATCTGGAAGTTCTGGGAGTACCTCTACCTGAAGATCTTCCCACGGGGTCCATGCCCCCTCCCCCGAAAACCCTGAGTGCTAAGGCTATATCTCCACCAATTCTGGAGCCAAGATCCTTGTGCATGCTCCTGAGTGTGGCAGTGAAGCAGATCCAGTAATCAGAGTGCTTTCAGAAAAATGGACAAAGGTCTGTGGGCCAAACAAGAAAACACAAGCTGGAGCTATAGTGCCACCTTCTGGAAAACCAAAGAGACATTTCCAGCAGCCACCCTTGTGAATTCTAACAAGAAAACATATAGAAGTCTAAGAATTCTGCCCAAAGAGGGAGGCAAGAAGAATGGGGCTGGTCTACCCATTCAAAAGGTGAGGAAACCCCACAGACCGCAACATCAATGAACAGTACCCCATCGAAGGCAACCAAGAAAGACTTAAAGAGATGTCTGCTACTTCAAATTGTGAAAACAGCTATGCACAACTACAAGGAACATTTAAAAAAAAAAAAAATCAAGGAAATTATTTTGCCCCCAAGGAGATAAGTATTTCCCCAGAAACCAAACTCAAAAGAACAAAGTATCATCATCTAGTTGATAAAGAATTCCAAATGGCTATTTTGAAGAAATTCATGACCTATAAGAAACCTCAGAATAATAACTCAGGAGTTCCCGTCGTGGCGCAGTGGTTAACAAATCTGACTAGGAACCATGAGGTTGAGGGTTCAATCCCTGGCCTTGCTCAGTGGGTTAACGATCCGGCGTTGCTGTGAGCTGTGGTGTAGGTTACAGACGCAGCTCGGATCCCATGTTACTGTGGCTCTGGCGTAGGCCGCCGGCTACAGCTCTGATTAGACCCCTAGCCTTGGAACCTCCATATGCTGTGGGAGCGGCCCAAGAAATGGCAATAAATAAATAAATAAAATAACTCAATGAAATCTCGAAAAAACGATCAAAATGAGTTCTTTACTCATAGAAACAAATATAAGTTTTTTAGAAAGAACCAAAGAGAAATTCTGTAGTTAAAAAATTCAATGAATGAGATTCAAAATGCAATAGAGATCATCTGTAGTAGAGTAGAGCAGATCAAAGACAGAGTAAAGGATTAGAGGGAGTTCCCATCATGGCTCAGTGGTTAACCAATCTGACTAGGAACCATGAGGTTGCAGGTTCGATCCCTGGCCTTGCTCAGTGGGTTAAAACCATACTATAGGAACTTATGAGAAGTCAGAGTGTGTTAAGTAATGGGCCCTTCATCACTCCCTCAGGCCACCATGTCAGAACACCTACCAGAGGAGTTCCCATCATGGTGCAGTGGAAATGAATCAGACTAGGAACCATGAGGTTGCAGGTTCCATCCCTGGCCTCATTAAAGGGTTAAAGATCTGGTTTTGCCATGAGCTGTGGTGTAGTTCACAGATGTGGCTCAGATCTGGTGTTGCTATGGCATAGGCCGGCAGCTGCAGCTCTGACTCGACCCCTAGCCTGGGAACCTCCATATCCCATGGGTGCAGCCCTAAAAAGACAAAAAGACAAAAAAAAAAAAAAAAGAACACCTACCAGAAAATGGCCAGTATGTCCTGACTGCCCTCCCCTGTTGATTCCATACAGTAGATATTATCCCCTACTGAAAACACCTAGCTGCAGACATAGCCATTTATCTTCCCTTTTTTTTTCCCCTTTTTTTTTTTTGCTTTTCCTAGGGACACTCCTGTGGCACATGGAGATTCTCAGGCTAGGGGTCTAATCAGAGCTGTAGATGTCAGCCAATGGCACAGCCACAGCAACACCAGATCCGAGCCATGTCTGCCACCTACACCACAGCTCATGGCAACGCCAGATCCTTAACCCACTGAGCAAGGCCAGGGATCAAACCCACAACTTCATGGTTCCTAATCGGATTCATTAACCACTGCGCCACGACACAAACTCCTATTTTCCCATTTTCTCTTCATCCTGCCCTTTAAACTTGACAGTCTGTTCGGCTCACCCAAGGTTGTGATTGCTTACCCTGGTACGACACCTCCAGCTATTCCAAGTAAACACAACACCCTTTCACCCAGTCCTGCAGGCTGGAAGCAAACAAGATAAAGAGAAACCCCCACTTGCTTGACTCTAAGTCGAAGGCTTCTACTATAACTGTGAATTTTTTTACAATTTTGCAAATGTTGGTTAAGCAAGTGTCTACTGAGTGCAAGGCCAGGTTCTGAGCTTCTGTTTGAATCGTGGGCCAGTAAATGGGGCTTGACTACATATTCAGAGAGGGTCCAATTGGAGGGAAAGTGACGGAGGAAAGATCAAGTTTTGACAGCAAGAGCCACCCAACTTCCACAAAAACGAAACAGTATTTCCTCAAGAAGAATATAGCAGAGGGTCAACTGCCCCTCTGGATTTTTGGGTTAAGGCAGTGCCCTGGCAGATGGGAATTCTAAGTCTTCTCCATAGAACAACCTCAGCAATCCCCTCTTTGCTTTCTCCAAAGTAAATCTGCTAAAACTCTGTCCATTTCTGAATTATCTCCTGATTTTCCCATAGAACTGATATACAAAGAACAATTACTAAGCTGCCTTCTGAAGTTCAGTTAGAAAAATGGAACAGGGGTCTATAGTGAGCAAAAGCTGCATACAAGAAACAGCTCCAACAGTTCCAGTTGTGGCGCAGCAGAAATGAATCTGGCTAGAACTATGAGGTTGAGGGTTCGATTCCTGGCCTCGTTCAGTGGGTTAAGGATCCGGTGTTGCCATGAGCTGTGGTGTAGGTTGAAGATGCGGCTCAGATCCCGCCTTGCTGTGGCTGTGGCATAGGCCTGGGAACCTCCATATGCTGCGGGTGCAGCCCTAAAAAGCAAAAAAAAATGAAAAAATAAAAAAGAAAGATGGAACAGGGGTCTAGAGTAAGCAAAAGCTGCATACAAGAAACAGCTCCATACCTGTTTACATGTCAGAACATCATGTATTTAGTTCCAGACGCACCACAGAATAATTACCCTCTACTTCTCTCCACTTTCTGGTCTGCTTTTCCTCATGATCTCAGAGGTCAGGGGAGTTCTTGGCATGCCCAAGGAAACGAGCAGCCCTCTGCATTCAGAGAAACCTTTCATTGGAAGAGATCCTGCATTCATTGTGCCCAGAATGTCCTGCTTGGAGGTGGGCTCTGGAGCTCAATGAAGAGGTAAGAGCCAACCCTGCCTTGTGCGGCCATCTGAAACCAATCAAAATATTCTTCTTGTCCCCAGAATTGCTTACTAGCAGTCATCCCAGCTGACTCTCCTCTTCCTGCTTCCATAGTTGCTTCCAGAAGGCTAATAGTTTTAAGAAGGATTTTCTCAGTCAATTCTCACTTCTTTTCTATCCATAAAATATTTTATGAGAACAAAGAACTCTCCCAAAATCAAATAAGGAAAAAGACTGCAAATGTCTATCTCCCCAAGATTTATTTACGAAATTCCACCTGTTCTGGTCCAGGGAGAAAAACGTATCATAACCGGATTTTGACAAACCAGCTTCTAGTTTATTTCCTATTAGAATAGTGTGGAAGAAGGTCTTTGAACACTAGTTTCTATGTCTGATTTATCAGCAGCAAGGATATCCATAAAGTGTTGATTTAAAAATTGGCATGACCTCTTATACAAAACATATATATGTGGAGTGTCAGGAAGTTTAGAAGATGGAGAAAGCTTACTGATAGTAATTTGACAAGTACTACATATCTTAACAAAAATCTTGGCAATCATCCATCCATCCATCGATCCTACTGATTTGGCTCTGTTTTTGGAAATGGGCTGATAAACATGCTCATCAGCATGGTAAGGTTATTAGGATACAGAAAGGGAGCAGTCCTAGAAACAGGCCCTACTCACTTGTTCACCTGAAAGTACTTTTTCTGATACAAAAGAAACTGTGCACAGTGGTTACCTCTGAAGAATAATAGCACTAGGAGTTTAGGGAAACATGGATTAGAAGGAGGGAACGTATGGAGTTCCCACGGTGGCACAAAGGGAGGTGTTGCCACAGCAACCACAGCTCAAATCTGATCCCTGGCCTGGAAACTCCATATGCTGCAGGGCAACCAAAAATGGAAAAGAAAAAAGGGGAGGGGGATTTTTACTTCTCCTTTCATAAACTTCTGAACTTAATGTTCACCATGAATGAGTTTGTTAAAATAGAAATGAGATAGAGCTCTAGGTTTCAAAATGGTGAAGATCTGTAAATTAAGCGAAGGAAGTACATCATGTTCATTTGAAAATAGTTAAATGACTGTGTGCATACATATAAGCTGACATATATATTTACATACATATGTAAATGTACCAGAAAAAAACCTGTAAATAACTTGGCCGTACTTACCTCTGGGGCTGAGAGTAAGATGAGGAGTAAGATATTATTCTCCATTCTTCATTACTTGGTTTTTCACAAACCCATTCACTTATGTGCTTCTTGCAAAATATTTCAATCAATAAGATGAGAACAATTTTTATAAAATCCTTTTTCCCCTCCTTGCAAGTTCTCCCCCTTCTCCTTGTAACAGCACCCTGCGAGCCTGCACCAAGCCTATCTTGCCTAATTCTGGTGGGTCTCCAACCACAGGCCCCACCCACCTGAGTTAAAGTCTGGGGCGGGCACATGACCCAAGACAGGCCAATCAGTTCATCTCGCTCAGGCATTTGAACCTTGAGCAGAAACACATGGGGACTGAAGGCGTTTGTAAATGAGTCCTCCAAAAACAGCACCTTAAAAGACTGCCCATCTCTGGCGTAGGCTGGTGGCCACAGCTCTGATTTAGACCCCTCTCCTGGGAACCTCCATATGCCGCAGGAAGCGGCCCTAGAAAAGGCAAAAAGACAAAAAAAAAAAAAAAAAGACTGCCCATGTGTGTCTGAGGCTGTGAAAAAACTTTCCTGGGCTCCTGTCCTCAGTCCTGGCTTATCAATTCTTTCTTTATGTGTCTTTTCAGTAAAGGCCCTCTTTTTAAACAAAACAAATGGAGGGAGAGAGTAAAAAATTTTTTGAAAACAACCATAGGAGTTGCCGTCATGGCTCAGTGGTAACAAACCCAAATAGTATTCATGAGGACTCTGGTTCAATCCTTGGCCTTGCTCAGTGGGTTAAGGATCCAGCATTGCCGTAAGCTGTGGTGTAGGTTGCAGACGTGGGTCGGATCTGGCGTTGCTGTGGCTGTGGAATAGGCCAGCGGCTGCAGCTCTGATTCAACCCCTAGCCTGGGAAGCTCGGGTTTGGCCCTAAAAAGACAAAAGAGGAAGAAAGGAAGAAAGAGAGAGAGAGGAAGGGAGGAAGAAAGACAAGAAATTAACAATAAATCCAGGATTTGGTCACTTTGGATCCACGGTTCCTATAAAACATTCAAGTGGAAATGTCTAACAGAGTTGGAAATATGGGTTTGGAACTCAGCAGAGAATAAAAACTGGTGACACAGATTTAAGAAGGAAGAGGGTGAAAGACAAAGGATGTGATCCAAGAAAAACGAGATGACAGAGTCAAGGATGGGACTGTGGGCAATACCACTATCTGAGGATGGGGCAGGAACATCAGACCCAGCCTTTGCCCACTGCCATTAATACCACCATAGTATATGGCAAGGCCTGCTGTACTGAGTCTGAGACCTTGAAGATAATTTCTTATGCGTACCTACCCCCCCCCCCACCGCCCCGGGCACTGTCACATGGCTGCAATGTGACTGCTCATGTCTGATGCCTGGTCATTATCATACAACATATGAACAATACAGCCAGGTGACTGCATAAGAAATTGTACCAGGACAAGATGTTAAATCAGATAGTGTGGACAATGAAAAGCACTTTTGCAACCATTTAAAGTAAAACAGCATGTGAGCTTCTTAGGAACCTCTTCTGCCATCGCCATAAAACCCTACATTTCATGACAAAGACTTGGGGCCCGAGAGAAACAGAACAGGAGAGCACTTGATGTTTTCCTCTGGATGTCCCATCCAGTTGCCCTGACATCTGGTGATAAAGCACACCTGCCAATTAACCCTAGAAAAGGTCCCAGGTGGGAAAGAGCACCTACCACATCCTCCTGCCAAAACATGCCTGAGAAATCAGAGGTCACAACTGATGTTCATCAAGTCCAGGCGTTCTCAGCCTTAACTGCACTTTAGAATCACCTGGGACAATTTAAAAAATACTGATGAATTGGAGTTCCCATTGTGGCGTAGCAGAAACGAATCTGACTAGTAACGAAGAGGTTTCTTGTTTGATCCCTGGACCTGCTCTGTGGGTCAAGGATCCAGTGTTGCTGTGAGCTGTTTTGTAGCCTGGGACCTTCCATATGCCTCAGGTATGGCCCTAAAAAGCAAAACAAACAAACAAAACAAAACAAAACAAAACAAAAACTGATGATTCATTCTGCCTCCCAAGACTCTGACTTAATTGGCCAGGGGTGTGATTTGGAATCAGAACTTTTATTTTTTATTTGTTTTTTTTCTTTTGGCTTTTGTCCTTTTAGGGCCGAACTCCCGGCATATGGAGGTTCCCAGACTAGGGGCCCAATCGCAGCTGCAGCTGCCGGTCTACACCACAACCACAGCAACATCAGATTCTAGCTGCATCTGCAACCTACACCACAGCTCTCGGCAATGATGGATTCTTAACCCACTGAGTGAGGCCAGGGTTCGAACCTGCAACCTCATGGTTCCTAGTCAGATTTGTTTCCGCTGCGCCACGATGGGAACTCCTGGAATCAGAACTTTTAAAAATTCCCCAGGAGACATGAATGTACAGCCAAGGTTTAGAACTCCATATGAGCCCACAAATGTTTTGTTTGACTTGCATTTATTTATACTGGCCTGGGCAGTATTTGTAAAATTTTTAATTACTTTTCCATAATTACATAGAAAACAAACTTACGGTTACCAAAGAGAAAAGGTTTAGCAGGGGATAAATTAGGAGAAAGGGATTAGCAGATACAAACCACTATACATAAAATAGATAAGTAACAAGGATTTAGTAACTATATAGCACAGGGAACTCTAATATCTTATAATAAACTAAAATTAAAAATAATCTATATACCTGCATTCACTTTGCTGTACACCTGAAAATAATACAATATTGTAAATTAACTATACTTCAATTGAAAAAGAAAAAATTAGTCAATTTCTTTTGGCATTTTAGGGCCATACCTGTGGCATTTGGAAGTTCTCAGGCTAGGGGTCAAATTGGAGCTGTAGCTGCCAGCCTAAACCACAGCCACAGCAACACTGGATCCGAGCCACATCTGTGACCTACACCACAGCTCATAGCAATGACAGATCCTTAACCCACCGAGCAAGGACAGGGATTAAACCTGCACCCTCATGGATACTAGTCAGGTTTATTACCACTGAGCCACAATGGGAATTCCCTAGTCAATTTTATATACTCCAATCCCCCAAATTTCAGTCTTCTGTTGGGATACCTGTACATAGCATGTCTGCATTCCCACAGGACATATTCCACCAGGCTCAGTTGCAGCCACACTTTACACAAGCATGTTCTCTGCATGCCACAGTCCTCCCCAGGCCTCCTCCCCACTATCACCTCAGCACAGGGCCCATGACAGTTGTGATTATCATCCAGCTTACACTGTGTTTTTTTTACATCAATGTTAGGAGACGAGAAATGGTGCTTATCTCTGTGTCGTCTCCAGAGGAAGCAGGACATAGAAAGACAGTCCGAGAGGGCCGTGCATTCCAATGGACCTGGCACTCACTTCCAGTAACTCCTGGGCCCCAACAGCACTTGGCCCTGTGCCCTTCACTGAAATGCCTCTTTTCCCAGCAGGAACACCAACATGCCTCCTAGCCCAAGAACAAAGAGCTGAGAAGTGAAAGATCCCACCTCTCATTATCTTAATGATTGGAGAGCTCTCTAGTACAAAAGAAAGCAGAGAAAAACAGCGGAGAAAGAGAGGTATGTAATGGCACCCGAGAGTGAGTTCCAGAATCAAGGAAGTTTGTACCTGGCCTGAGAGGGGGAAACTGGAAGCTGCTATTCAATGGATATAGAGTGTTAGCTATGCACGATAAATAAGCCTAGAGGCCTGCTGTACAACACTGCGTCATTGGCAATATTGCATGAGGCACGTCAACATGGTCAAAAGAGTTAAAAGTTAAAAGTTCCTACAAAGCAAGATTCCAGGAACTGTGAAACTGGATTGGGATAGATCATTTTCTTGAATATTGGAGCCACCATTTGACACCCCAGAGGTGAAACAGAGGAATGACTGTAGCCTGAGAGCCAGAGAGCTCAATAAAGATCAATATTTAGGAAGGGCTTGGAGGACAAGAGATAAAACAAGGAAGGGGAAAGGGTGTTACTGTTACATCTCCAGCCAGGTCTGGAAAGAGCAAAGGAGATGTGGAATATTGGGATAGCTTAAGGACCCAAGTGTGAGTCCCAGCTCAGACATGAGCTGGAGGATTTCAGCATATGAGTTAGCCTCTGAGCTGTGGTCTGGAAAATGGAGATAATAATAGTACACTCAGTATGGCTGTTAGGAGACTTAGAGGAGACGGTACACATAAAGTACTTAGCACAGAGCCTTGGCTTGGCAGCCACAGCAGAAAGTACATTCAGGGAGTTCCCTGGTGACCTAGTGGGTTAGGGACCCACTGTTGTCACTGCTATAGCTTGGATCGCTGCTGTGGTGCGGGTTCAATCCCTGGCCTAGGTACTTCCATATGCTACAGGTGCAGCCAAAAAAAAAAAAGAAAAAGAAAACCAAGAAACACAAACAGAAAGTATATTCATCTACCTTCTCAGCTCTAGAGACTTCAAGAAAAGGCTTCCTCCAAGCTCTGCATCAGGACCTCTCTCGAGGTTGTAGGCTGCTGGCAAGCCTCTTTCCTCTCTGACTTTTGACTGGTTACCTCAGCTCCTGGCCATGTGGGCCTCTTCTGCCAGACTGTCCTCTATGGCAACCAACTTCCCCTAGAATGGTATTCTGAGAGAGCCCAGGATGAAGCTGCAGCCTTCTAAATCCAAATCTCAGTCGTGGCATTCCATCACTTCTGCTATATTCTCTCTCTTTCTCTGTTTTTTATTTTTTGTTTTTTTTGGGGGGCCTGCCCATGGCATGTATAAGTTCCAGGGCCAAGGGTCAAACTCAAGCCAGTGCAGTGATACCACCAGATCCTTAATCCAGTGGGCCACCAGGGAACTCCACTTGTGCCATCTTCTATTGTTCACACAGACTAACCCAGGTACAACGTGGAGGGACCTCTACAAGAGTGAGAATACCAGGAGGGGTCCTTGGGGGCCATTTGGGGCTGGCCACTACATTTCCTCTCCCTCGTCCTTGCTTTGTTTTTCCCCATAGTGTTTTTCTCACCACTAACCTGTGATTTAACTAGCTTTGTTCATGATCAATCTCTTCACAATAGAATACAAGACAGATGGATTTTTGCCTATTTAGCTCTTTGGTGTATCATCAGCCCCTAGAACAGTGCTGGCACACAATAGGGCTTCATCAAACCTGTTAAATGGTGAATAATGAGCCACACAGCTGCACCATTTCGACAAGAAATGGGCCCAAATTCCCACCCATAATATCACAGCTCATGCATCCTACCCCCTACTAGAAGAAATTCTAACACATGATTCTCACAATCATAAAGAAAACAAGACAGAGTTTTTATCTCCCATTTCATTCTTTTTTTTTTTTTTTTTGCATTTTCTAGGGCCTCTCCCATGGCATATGGAGGTTCCCAGGCTAGGGGTCTAATCGGAGCTGTAGCCACCGGCCTATGCCAGAGCTACAGCAACGCAGGATCCCAGCCATGTCTGTGACCTACACCACAGCTCACGGCAATGCCAGATCCTTAACCCAATGAGCAAGGCCAGGGACTGAACCCACAACCTCATGGTTCCTAGTCAGATTCGTTAACCACTGAGCCACAACGGGAACACTTCCCATTTCATTCTTGAGGAAACTGAAATACTGGTAGATTAAGGGTCTTCTTGCCCCAGGTCAGCAATTGGTGTGATGTGTCTGGGACAAGTTGCCCTGCCCTTGGCTACCCCCCCACCCTCCCTCCAAGGCCTCCCTATGGCCCGTGCAGCATTCAGCCTTACTGACAAGCCACAATCCACAAAGGTTGGTTCACTAATAATTCACAGTGCTTCATATAATCAATAGTTTGTTTATATTGGTTCTCATGGCCTTCACTCAGGCAGCCTGGCATTGTGGGAATGAAAGGCCATGCTGAGGAGCCCGAAGAGAAGGCACCAACCAAATGCTCTGACTCCATACTCCTTTCCCTGCAGGCAGTTTCATTCCACTCCAGAGGGAGCCTCAAGCCCAGGCTGCCCCCGGTTGGTGCTTCATAAGCAAGGAATGGGGAGCAGTTGTCCCAAGAAATGTCAGAGGGCTCTATCACCTCAGCATGAACCAGTTCTGAACACCCACCCACCCCCCGCCCAAGTTGCCACACATTTAGCAGCTTAGAAAAAAAGAAAAAGAAAAAAGAACCCCACCTAACCCCTTCCCCTAGCCCAGGGCCTCGCACACACAGGCGTCCCCTGCTGGACAGTGGAGTCCCACGGCGGCTCATGGAGGGCTCTGGGCTGGTCTCACAGTGGTTTCCTAGGTAATCACTTGTCTCCTCCTTCAGGAAGAGGGGCCTGGGACCGCTAAAGCCCCTTTTTCCTCAAATCCTACCAAGACATAAAATATTTTGCCAATACACACATAAACTCAATTCAGGTGATCAAGAAGCTCACCTCTGAAAACCAGAAGTAGAAGGATAGCCACCAAGATGCCAGATACACTTCCATATGAAATTTCAGCCCCCATACTGGTACCCTTGATTGCCTGAGAAATAGCACCAGGCCTGAGTCCTGGCAGGAAACAGTGGAGGGGTTGACAACGGCACCCAGTTACGGGGGAAAGGAGAGAAGGTGACATCGTGATAGCCCAGGGTAAAGAAAGGTGGGTGGCCAGCCCCTCTCGTCTCCTCACCCACTCCTCTGCCCTGCCTGCAGCAGCAGATCAGCTGCTGGCCCCTGTAATGGGTACTGGATGTCTCCCGCCAAAGTGGAGATTTCTGCCTTCTGGGTGTGAGCAGTGTGTGAACACGGCCAACCATGGGCCTAGCGCATGACTAGGATTAGATGTTTTGTGCATATAGTTTCGCTTAATCCTCACACAAACCTCTGAGGTAAAGATGGTTTTATAGATAAAGAGACTGAAACTTAGAGAGGTTTAGAAAGAGACCAAAGTCATACAGATAGGGAGGAGCAGAGATGAGAACAAGGTTAACGACATTTATCTAAAACTTGGAATTAAGGCAAAAAGATAGCTTTGGGGTGTATTTTTTTGGCACGCGGCGGTGGGGGGGGGGGGGAGTGCCTACACCATGACATGAGCTAACCCGCATTCCTGACAAGGCTAGATCCTTAAACCCACTGAGTCACAAGGGAACTCCTGGCTTTGGGTCTGTTTCATTTTTTAAAGTTTCATTTAAGTACAGTTGATATAAAATGTTGTGTTAATTTCTGCTGTACAACAAAGTGATTCAGTTATATATGTACACACATCCATTCTCTTTCAGATTCTTTTCCCATACAGATCATCACGGAATATTGGGCAGAGTTCTCTGTGCTATACAGCAGGTCCCCACTGGCCAATCATTCCATGTACCGCAGTGTGCATATGCCAATACCAAACTCCCAGTCAATTCCCCACAAACTGTCCCCTTTGGTAACCATGAGTCTGTTTTCAAAGTCTGTAAATCTGTCTCTGTTCTGCAAATAAGTTCATTTCTATCCTGTTATCACATATAAGTGATTTCATATGATGTTTGTCTTTCACTGTCTAACTTAGTATGATAATTTCTAGCTCCATATGTTTTGCTGCAAATGAGATTATGCTTTGGGTCTTTAATGTGAAGTTATACTAGAATAGTATATTCTCAATTGAGGACAATCTTGCTCACATACCCTCCCCAAAGGGACATTTAGCAATGTCTGGAAGCTTTTTTTTTTTTTTTTGGTCTTTTTTTAGGGCCACACCGGCAGCGGCATATGGAGGTTTCCAGGCTAGGGGCGGAATCAGAACTGTAGCCACCTGCCTACACCACAGCCATAGCAACGCGGGATCTGAGACGCATCTGTGACCTACACCACAGCTCACAGCAACGCCAGATCCTTAACCCATTGATCAAGGCCAGGGATTGAACCCATGTCCTCATGGATGCTAGTCGGGTTCGTTAACCACTGAGTCACGACAGGAACTCCCTGGAAGCATTTTCGATTGTGAAAAGTGGACAGGGGAGCAGACATTACTACTATACACTGGGTCGAAGTCAGAGATGTTGCTAAACATCTTATAATGCGCAGAATGGCCCCCTCAACAAAGAATCGTCCCATCCAAAATGTCAATCATGCCACTGTTGACAAACTCCGCTCTAGGACAATGTTATCAAGTTTGACTTGTTATTTGGTATTAATTAGGTCTCAAGAATGTCATCTTGGGAGTTCTGGTCGTGGCGCAGTGGTTAACGAATCCCACTAGGAACCATGAGGTTGCGGGTTCGATCCCTGCCCTTGCTCAGTGGGTTAATGATCTGGTGTTGCTGTGAGCTGTGGTGTAGGTCGCAGACGAGGCTCTGATCCCACGTTGCTGTGGCCGTGGCGTAGGCTGGCAGCTACAGCTCCAATTAGACCCCTAGCCTGGGAACCTCCATGTACCATGGGAGCGGCCCAAGAAAAACCAAAAAGACCAAAAAAAAAAAAAAGTCATCTTGTAGAAAACTGATAAAAGGCAAATGATTCTCATCTAGGAAAATCCCCTGAAGGTTTTAGTTTTACAGACCTGAAGAACATTCAGTAGCCATAGATCTAATTTAGCAATCTCCAGCACTAATTTTTTTGCTGCTTTTTAGGGCCACACCCATGGCATATGGAAGTTCCCAGGGAAGGGTTCAAATCAGAGCTATGGCTGCCAGCCTACACCACAGTCACAGCAACGCAGGATCCAAGCTGTGTCTCTGAACTACCACACAGCACACGGCAACGCCAGATCCTTAACCTACTGAGCGAGGCCAGGGATCGAACCCACATGCTCATGGATCCTAGTCGGGTTTGTGAACCACTGAGCCATGAAGAGAACTCCCACTCCAGCACTCATTATCGCCCTCCATGTAGCTCAGTCTCTTCCACCCTCTTTGAAACCAGCTTTACCTTCCTGCTTATTCCCTCACATATTTCTCTAGGGCTGCCATATCAGAATACCACAGACTGGGTGGCTTAAATGGCAGAAATTTATTTTCTCACAGTTCTGAAGGCTTCAAGTCCAAGACCAAGGGGCCAGTGGGATGGTTCCCTCTGAGGCCTCCCTCCTTGGCTTGTAGACAGCTGCCCTCGAGCTGCCTCTTCACATGGTCTCTTTGTGCTCCTTTCTCTTCTTATAAAGACACCAGTTACATTGGATTAGGGCCCCAGCTTTGAAAACTCTTTTAACCTTAATTACCTCTTTAAAAGTTCCAGCTTTCTTGGAGTTCCCATTGTGGTGCAGCAGAAAGGAATCTGACTAGTAACTAAGAGGTTGCGGGTTCCATCCCTGGTCTTGCTCAGCAGGTTAAGGATCCAGCGTTGCCATGAGCTGTGGTGTAGGTTGCACACAGGGCTCAGATCCTGTGTGTCTGTGGCTGAGGTGTAGGCCACCAGCTATAACTCCCATTCAACCCCTAGCCTGGGAACCTCCATATGCTGCGGGTGCGGCCCTAAAAAGCAAAAAATTTAAAAAAATTTTAAATATTAAAAAAAATAAAAGTTCCAATTCCAAATACAGTCACATTCTAAAGTACCGAAGGTTAGGATTCCATCACGTGAATTTGGGGGAGCACAGCGTAGTCCTAACAGCTCTCTGATTAATCAATCTTGGACACGTGCTCAGTATTTATTTGCATGAGAATTGTTTTTAACTTTTTAAAAATTACACCTTGCTAAAATAGCTAAGTCCACAAAGTCTACATGCTTCTGCCATACAAGTAGTAGCCCTTGAAGGCTATTGGTACATGAACAGAAATTCAACAAGAATGACTCTCTAAAGTGATATTTCATATATATTATATGTGTCTCTCCTTTTTTTCTTTTTTTCGGCTGCACCTGCAAGATGTGAAAGTTCCCAGGACAGGTATTGAACCTGTGCCGCAGCTGTAACCTGCTCCACAGTTGCAGTGACACTGGGTCCTTAACTCGCTGCACCACTAGGAAACTCCCATATGCTTCTTTCCTCTTGTCCTCTCAGCCAGGCTCCATTAAGAGTTTTTTTGTACAGTAAGGGTCCTCTGCCTGAAGCTTTCTTAATCTGTCAGATCAAAGATCAAATACTATCACACATGATCCCAAGGGACGCTGCAGGGACTCCTTCTCAGAAAATAAATCCAAATCTCCTTTTTTCTGGCCACTGAAAATTTCAGTATATAGCATATTATTTATTTAAACAATTCACATGTTTCTTGTTTACCATCAAAAACATTTTGGGGGAGTTCCCGTCATGGCGCATCGGAAATGAATCCGACTAGGAACCATGAGGTTGTGGGTTTGATCCCTGGCCTCACTCAATGGGTTAAGGATCCAGAGTTGCCATGAGCTGTGGTGTAGGTCGCAGATGCAGCTTGGATCTGGTGTTGCTGTGGCTCTGGTGTAGGCCGGCAGCAACAGCTCCGATTAGACCCCTAGCCTGGGACCCCCCCATATGCAGCGGGTGCAGCCCTAAAAAAAATGACCAAAAAAAAAATTTGGAGTTATTGATCAATTAATTTGCTGAATATCATATGAACTTAATCTATATTAAATTCAAGGTCATGAATCAAATTGCATTCCAGAGCTGGGATTCAGATTCTGGCCCCATAATCAGTCTCCTGGGGACATACTGCTATTTCTCATCCCTTATTACAGAAAAATTTGCCCCTGGCAAACGTCAGAGAAGAACAACTTGGTAAATTCTTTTATCAATCAACCCAAGCAGGAGTTCCCGTCTTGGGGTATCGGAAACAATCCAACTAGGAACCATGAGGTTTCGGGTTCAATCCCTGGCCTCGACCAGTGGGTTAAGGATCCAGAGTTGCCATGAGCTATGGTGTAGGTTGCAGACGTGGCTCGTATCCTGTGTTGCTGTGGCTGTGGCATAGGCCAGCAATTGTAGCTCTGATTCAACCCCTAGCCTGGGAACCTCCATATACCCCAAGTGTAGCCCTAAAAAGCAAAAAAAACCTGACTGAATAAATTTGAGCAGCCCAGGAGGTTCTGTGATTAGCATGGGTTTGCCCAAGCAGGGTCATAGATGAGCCTAGAATTCAGAGGAAGAGACAGAAAAGAAAATCTTAATTGTTGAAATCGTACTCTGTGCAAATATAATTTTTAAACATTGTATTCCTTATTTCATTTTTTTTGCCTTTTTTTTTTCTTTTTCTTTTTAGAGCTGGACCCAAGGCACATGGAAGTTCCCTGTCTAGGAGTCAACTCAGAGCTATAGCTGCCGGCCACAGCCGCAGCAATGCAGGATTGGCCACAGCTCAAGGCAATGCCAGATCCTTAACCCACTGAGTGAGGCCAGGGATCAAACCTGCAACCTCAGGTTTCCTAGTCGGATTCATTTCTGCTGCGCCACATAAAGAACTCCTTTCATTTAATTCTTACAACACCATGTGCTAGATACCACTATTAGCCTTACTCTACAGATAAAGCTTATCCAGCAGAGGATGGAGTGGTGCTGTTCATCCATTCATTCATTTGGCAAATAATTACTGAGCACCTGCTGTTTACCCGGCACCCTATCTAGCACAAGGGATACAAAAATGAACAGGACAGAAAATATTCTAGAGTGGGAGACATCCAGTGAACTAGCAAGACACAAACAACAGTATACTTGCCAGTTAGGATACATGTTACAAATTCGAACAATGGAGAGAAGTGATGGAGGGAGACAGAAGTGGGGAGAGAGGTCTCTACCAGGTATTTCAGTCAGAGCAGGGCTCTTTAGCGCAGGAACACACAAACTGAGGCCTGAGGAATGAGAGGCGCCCCCTGTGGTGAGCTGGAGGAAGAGCATCGAGGAAGAAGAGCATGCGCAAAGGCCTGAAAACGCAAAGACGGAAAGGTGTGGCAAGTGGAAGGACCAGGAAGGAGAGCAGTTAGGTGGGTGAGGAGGGGTCCAGGATGAGCTCCAGGGGTAAGCAGGGGTCAGATCTCGTTCCCCAGGAAGACAGAGATGTGCTTTCCTTTCCCATACACTTTCATAGGATATATCTGGAGTTTGTTCTCCAAACAAGGGAGTAACCCTGGAAGAAGGGAAGACATAGAATTCAGGTGGGGAGTTCCAGGATGCAATCTGTGCCCTAAAGAGAACGGGTCCAGTTTGGAGCAGGAGGAAGAAGCCATCCAAGAGAGGGGTCCCCTAGGGAAGAGGCTATTCCAGGGATTTGATACAATCCTGGGGAAGCTGACAAATGTTAAGAACACAATTAAGGCAGACAACGCAAGTGGTGGTGGTGTGGATAAGGCGATTAAAATTTCCATGAAGAACATTTAACTGATCACGAAAGGAAATGTATCAAATATAAAAACTGGTTCGCTGTGGATAATATGTGCATGGTAATTATGTATTCAACAGATATTTATAGAGGACTGTCTATATGCCAGGCCCTTATCTGGCTCTGGGAACATATCAGGGAATAAAGACAGACAAGCTGCTTCTTCTCATATAACTTGTATTCTTGTTGGGTAGAGTTATGCATTTAAAAAAGAATAAGCTTCGTTTTGCCTTGCATCCTTGTTCAACAGAACAAATAAGGACACTGTCCATTAAAAAAAAAAAAAAAAAAGCACAACCTAAAAGTTGAGATTTGAGTTTTATTTAGGGCAAAATTAGGACAACATCTCAGGTAGCCCTGAGCAAACCACTCCCAGGCTTTAAGTCTTAATTTTGCCCCAAATAAAACTTAACCCTCAACTTTCAGGTTGTGCTTTTTTTTTTTGAGTCGACAGTTGTGACCACAAAACAAGGGACCCAGAGCAGACTTCTCTCCTTTGCCTGAACTCTAGGAGGAACACGAGCCTTGGAACCACCAGAGGCCCCTTGTGTGCATCTGCCTCCCTGGGGAGTCCAGATGAACTTGGGTGAGTCTTTCCTGGATCTCGGACCTCCCGTACTGGTTGATAATCCTGAGTTTTATTTGGCAGTGTGTAACAGATAGCTGCCCCCTCAGCTGAAAGAGACTTGGCAGAGGTTGAGGGGACTCTGGTTGAAAGATACTAGGGGGAACACCCTCTCAGTGAAGAAAACTGAGGGGAAGGAATACCTCCTCAGTGGAGATGCTGTGGGGGAGCTCGGTTGAAAGATACTGGGGATTGGAGTTCCTGTTGTGGTGCAGTGGTTAATGAATCTGAGTAGGAACCATGAGGTTGTGGGTTCAATCCCTGGCCTTTCTCAGTGGGCTAAGGAGCCGGCGTTGCCATGAGCTGTGGTGTAGATTGCAGACACGGCTCAGATCTCTTGTTCCCCTAGCCTGGGAATCTCCATATGCCGCGGCAGCCGCCCTAGAAAAGGCAAAAAGACCCCCCCAAAAAAAGTGTACTTGGGATTATGCCGAGTCAGTGGAGACACTAGGAGGCTTGATGGAAAGATATTGTGGTTTGCTCAGTTGAAAGAGACTCAGTGGTCTGAGCTGAGTGTTTAAGAGGCCAATCTGATGTGTTTCTCAGAGCACAGAGCACCTCACTCCTGATCTCCCCCCTGAGCTCTGCTCAGGGGGTGCTGCAGGTGGGAAGCTGCAGTGACTTCTGATTTAATCCATGTAGAAGCTGATGGCAACTTCCAGACTCCAGTTCACACACCTACTGCATTGTCTGGAAGGATGTTCATTATATCTTTACTGTGGTTATTTGATCTCTTTTGAGTACCGTTTTTTAAATCTCCTGACTTTTTTTTTTTTTTTCTTTTTTTGCCACAGCATGCACAAGTTCCCAAACCGGGGATCAAACCCCTGTCACAGCATTGACTTAACCCACAGCTGTGACAACACTGGATCATTAACCCACTGCACCACAAGGAACTCCAAAATCTCCTATCTTCTTCTCCTTCTCCTCCTTCTTCTGCTCTTTAGGGCTGTATCTGCAGCATATGGAAATTCCCAGGTTAGGGGTCAAATGAGAGCTGCAGCTGTGGGCCTACAGTTTGCCTCTGTCTTAGCTATTGTAAATTGTGCTACTATGAACATTAGGGTGCATGTATCTTTTCAAATTATAGCTTTTTCTGGATAGATACCCAGGAGTAGGATTGCTGGATTATATGGTAGGTCTATTTTTAGTTTTTTGAGGAACCTCCATACTCTTTTCCACAGCGATTGCAGCATTGTACATTCCCACCAACAGTGTAGGAGGGTTCCCTTTTTTCCACACTCTCTCCAGTCTGAATCAGGGAGCCTTATTCTTTAGCTCCACCTTTCTTTCTCAGGTTTGCTTTGGCTATTCACTCACCAAGAGTATCTAGTATGTGTCAGAGATATTAGCTAAATAAGGGACAGTCGCAATGACACTGCAGGCTATGGAAACACAGAGGAGGGCGCCTAAGACACACTTTGGGGACAGAGAGGCTGGTTTCAGAAAAGGCTGTGGGAAGGGTCACATGGGACATCTAGGTTGAATCCCAGAGGAAGAGGAGGAGATAGTCACATGATCCAGCTGTCATGCCTATGTAACAAGTTACCCCAAAACACACTGGCTTACACCCAGGCCCACATCTTGCATGCTCATAGAGTCTGTGGGTCTGGAATTCAGACAAGGCCCGACGGGGATGCCTTGCCTCAGTTGCGTGGTATCTGGAGCCTGGGCTAGATGACCCAAAAAGGCTGGGGCTGGAATCACCTGAACACAGGTTCCCTCATTTGTCTGGTGGTTGATGCTGACTGTTGACTGGGGGTCTCGCTACCTCTCCATGTGGTCGCTGCCTCGGCTAGTTCGGATTTCCTCAGAACATATTGGCTGGTCCCCAGAGCAAGAATCCCCAAATGAGGAGTTCCTGTCATGGCTCAGTAGTTAATGAACCTGACTAGCATCCGTGAGGACACGGGTTTGATCCCTGGCCTTACTCAGTGGGTTAAGGATCTGCTGTTGCTGTGAGCTGTGGTGTAGGTCATAGATGCAGCCTGAATATTGCGTTGCTGTGGCTGTGGTGTAGGCAGCGGCTATAGCTCCGATTAGACCCTTAGCTTGGAAACCTCCGTATGCCGAGGGTGCAGCCCTAAAAAGACCAAAAAAAAAAAAAAAACCCAAAGTCAGAGAGTTAAGAGGAAGCTTTATCCTTTGGGATATACAGCATCCCTTCTGAGGTGCATGAAAGCCTTTGGAGTCCATGTGAAATGGGATAAATATTGACATGGTCCTCCTTGGGAAATCCAGCCTCCCATACCAGGCAAAGAGATGGAAAACTAGGGAACAACAGAAGGGATGACTTAGAAGGGAATGAAAGCATGGCAGGTTCTGGGAACTGTGAGTAGTTTGCAAAGGCAAAGATGTCCAGATGCCTTCTAATGTCCATTCTCCCTTTTTGTAATAACAGGATTTCTAAAATTTCATTGAACACATTGGCTGCTAAATGACCCTAATCCCTTGCAGCTTGGTAAGGTCACATGATTAATTTCTAGCCTGTCAGATGCAAGTAAAAGTATTAGGTGGAAATTCCAGAATGTGTCCTTTAATGGGAGAGGATGCCTTTCTCCCCACCCTGCTGCCTAGAATACACAAGTGGTGGCTGACCGACTAGCAGCTATTTTGGACTATGGGGACCAGGGCCACACCTCAGATGGCAGAGTGGAAAGCTGGAAGGGGCCTGGATCTCTCATAACTTGGCTGAACTGCCCAAGAACCCTGGATGCCGATTTCTCAACATCTTTGGATGTGAAAGAGAAATAAACTTCTGAATTGCTTAAAACATTATTTTCCTGTTCTCTGTTATACTCAGCAAAACCTAACTGGTGCACTCAGATTACCTGGAGGGTAGGGAGTAGGGTACACAGAAGGGTGTGGAAAGAACATGCATTTTTTTTTTTTTTCCCTTTTAGCGCCACACTCACAGCATATGGACGTTCCCAGGCTAGAGTTCAAATCAGAGCTGCAGCTGCTGGCCCACGCCACAGCCACAGCAACACCAGATCCGAGCCGCATCTGTGTCCTACACAACAGCTCACGGCAATGCTGGATGCTTAACCCACTGAGTGAGGCCAGGGGTTGAACCCACATCCTCACAGAGACTATGTCAAGGTTCTTAATCCGCTGAGCCACAATGGGAACCCCAAAAGCACATATCTTTAGAGTGGGGAAAGGGAACTAATGGTGAGATTCACTTTGAAGGTTTAGACTTTTAGAAAGATCACCTCATGGAGTTCCCTGATGACTCAGCAGGTTAAGAATGGGGCAGTGTCACTGCGGTGGCTCTGGTTACTGCTATGGTATGGATTCAATCCCTGGCCTGGGAATTTCACATGCCACAGATGCAGACATACACATACAAAAAAAGATCACTCTGTGACACTGGCTTAATTCACATTTGTGTTCAAAATGTACTCTACTGCAGGGTTCTCAAAACTCAGGGCACTTTAGATTTCCCTGGAGGGCTCATTAAAACACAGATTTCTGGGCCTTACTCCTAAAGTCTGGATAAGACCTGAGAATTTGCATTCCTAAAGGCACTGGGTTCTACAGGGTCCCTCCACAGCTGTGTATAGCCATGGGGCTTTAGCCTCTTATCTGGTAATCCCAATTCTCTTTGACAACCTCTCAGGATCTGGAGAAGGACAAATTCTTGGGAGGCTTTAATATTCTCTGCTCTGCTCCTCTGAGCCTGTTTCCTTGGCCAAAAAGGCAAGGGCGATGGTATCAACTTTGCCAGGAGCTGGAGCAGGTGCCTGGGACCTTTCCATGCCAGAACATGCTAAGCATGCTGGTTAATCAGAGTGCAACTCTCTAAGTATATTTCAACGTTCTGAGTATGTGAGGATGGGCCTGGGGCCAAGGCCAACAACCAACACGCTTCCCTTTGCCGCCAATGGATTCTTCCCATGTGGCTTCAGTGGGTTCTTCTCAGACTTGGCACCACTGACATTTTGGTCTGGATGACTCTGGGGGGGGGGGGAGGGCTTCCTATGCATAGTAGGATGTCTAACAGTATCCCTGGGCTCTACCCACTTAATGCCGTTAGCACACACATGCACCCTACCCCCAACTGTGACAATCAAAAATATTTCCACATACTTTATGGGGGAGAAATGACTTCTCCATGCCTGGCGTATACATAACAGGTGCTCAGTAAATGGCTGCTTAAAATTAATTGAATACAGGAGAACATCTCAGATCCAAAAGAATACCCTGTCAGATAGGCAGTCAAATCCCACTTCCTCTACCCTATTTTTTCAAGGCCCTGCCACTTCCTCCATGACGACGTCCTTGATTGCCCCCACTCCTACTTGTATATGCTCTCCCGTGCAACGCTAACACCCATAGTTCATGTTCTTCTTTAACACTTGTCATTATCCTATTTATACAGATGTTTTATCTCCTCTGTTCATGAAATACTGAGATGGCTTTGGAAGAAATTTGACACTTTGTATCTCCTCTATCCACTATCTTTCCCATAAAGATGATATTCTCTAGTATGCATAGTTGACATTTTCTAAAGCATATATTCAAATATAAAAGAACTTCCATAATTTGTATTCCTTTGCAATACACAAGCTAAGTAGAATTTTCTTTTATTTTTATTTATTTATTTTTGGTCTTTTTAGGGCCTCACCTGCAGCATATGGAAGTTCCCAGGCTAGGAATCAAATCAGAGCCGTAGCTGCCTATGCCACAGCCACAGCAATGCCAGATCCTATCCACGTCTTTGACCTACATCACAGCTCACTGCAACACCAGATCCTTAACCCACTGAGCAAAACCAGGGTTTGAACCCACATCCTCAAGGATACTGTCAGGTTTGTTTCTGCTGAGCCATAATGGAAACTCCTAGAATTTTCTTTTAAAATGTATTAACATATTAATATTTATTGTGGGCTTAACAGGATCAAGGGCCTTTCCAAGAAAACTTTACATAGATTAACTCATTTTATCCTTACAACCACCGTATGAAGTAGAGACTTTTATACCCCATTTTACAGATGAGGCACAGAGAGGTTAATTAACTTCCTCACTGGTCACACAGGTAGGAAGTAGGCAGAGTTCAAATTTAAACCAAGCAATCCGTTTCCTGTCTGCACTCTTCTGCTGTATTTTATACGGGCGGCCGAGCAGCTTCAAGACCTGAATTCCGTCCAGTTCACAGCAAAACTGCAGCTCCCAAATCCTTTCTGCATAAAATTCTGGAGCAGCAGGTCACTAAGCTGGTCTTGAAGTTGGGGACGTTAGTATTGCATTCACTATGTTGCCCAAGGGATAAGCCCTCTGCCTTGCACGAAGCAGCCTCTCTATTTTTGTTAAATGCAGAGGTAGTGCAAGGCTGGCAAGTTCTTCCTAAAGTCTAACTATCTGGCCGTTTCCCAAGCACACAGAAAAGGGGAGCTTGCGCCTGCGGCTGCGACCCGTGACCACCAGGTGGCGCCTGCCTTCCCCCGAGCAGGAGGGCGGAGCGGCTGCAGATCGCGAGGGACATGTGGACACTCGGTCGCCGAGCGGCTGCCGGCCTCCTGCCCCGCTCCGGGCCCCGAGGCTCTGCCCAGGCCCGCGCCAGGGCTCCGCGGCCGACGGAAGGTCCCCAGCCTTATGGCTGCCGGGGTCTGCGCACCGGGACCGCCGCGGCCCGCGCACGCAACCAGTCGGTGAGTATCTGCGCAGGCAGCCGACAGGGCCACACGCCGGAACAAGGAGGCCGCGCACGCCGGGAACGCGCGCCCGCTCCCGCTCCTTTGGGGCCGCGTTCGGGCGGGGGCGGGAGGCGGCGGCACCTTGCGGGGAGACCCCTAGTCTTGGTTTCTCAGAGAGTCTTTTGTACTGGCTTCCGCTTTCCGGGGAAAAGAGACTGTTTTTTTCCTGCAATTCAGCTGCGGGAACCGCGCGGGCAAAGGCAGGGAAGGTGCACGGGGTCGGCTCTTAGGGACCAGGGGTAACTCTAAGCTTGTCACCTCTTTGCGAGAACTTAAGTAATAATAAGTGCTAGTTACTGTAATATACCTATGTATATTATCTGTACTATTAGTACCCAGTACATAGGACTATTTCAATAAAATATATATCAATATAATAGTATATCATATAAATATGTATACTATCAGAGTGATGTTTTTAGGCATGGGCTTTTATGAACAAAAATGCTTTCATCGAGCGACGTGAAGATGTCAGGCTTTCAGAGCACAGTCACTGGAGCAGCGGGGCTTCTAGATTGGGCCTGGTTTCCAAATTCTAGCTCCTTCCTCGACTCCGCATGGTGGGTGACCCTTCGGGGGACCCTGGGAACTCTGAGGCGTGGCTTCCTTTTCCATGAAGAGGAGATTCCCATTCTGCCAAGCAGGCATGAGGTTTAATTAACATATATAAAGTCTTCAGCAGTTCACTTTCTTCCCCCGGGGATACAAAAGAAATATCTTACCCAGTTACTCCACGACTAAAAAGGAGGAAGCCCAAAGAAAGGCTGTGGGATTAAGGCTGCATGGGAGGATGTTTAATCCGGGTCTGATGATGTTAGGGAGCCGTGCTGGCCTTTAGGAGAGGACCGTGTGGGCAAAGGCCTGGGCAGCGGACTAGAGATCAGCTCTAAGTGGCTGGTCACCAGATGGACTTGGTGATGGAGGTGGCAGGTGAAATCCAACACACAATGTTGGTGGAGCTCCGGAATTTGGACTTTCTGCTTAAACCTCCCACTGGCATGTGTTATTTGGCCTTCTGTGAAGAAACACTGGGGTAGGTTGCCAACACTCAAAGTTGGGATCGTGGATCTCCCCCTCTTCTCAGGAAAACTAGGTGGTTATAGCCACACAGGTCCCACACTCCCCTTCTGCAGAACACAGACTTGTTGCTGTGTTTATTCTGCTGAGGCTTGCTCCTTGTGATCAAGTGTCAGTTTTGAGATTTTGTTGATGCACACAGCTGTCCATTTATTTGCTTTCTCTGCTGGATCATGCCGGTGGGGTGAGTATGTTCCACCTTGTCCAGGCTCCGGTTGAGTCCTTCAGGCTGCTCTTACAGTGGTGCTGCAGTGGGCATTCCTGTGAGTGGACAGAACCGCCTTTGGGGTGAAGTCTTCAGCCTGGCATTGCTGAGCGAGGGGCTGGCAAACGTTCCACTCACTTGATGCAAAGAGTGGTTGTACTGATACATCTTCCCCAGTACTGGAGGACAACCCATTCACACTTCAAGCTTGTGGTTTGACAAGGCCCAGGGAACCAAGGGGACCCTCAGGGGAAGGCTGGCCTCCCTGCCGGCCATCAGGCTAGGCCTCAGCAGGATTCTTCCTTTGTTGGGTCACGTGGTTCCAGGGCCTGAGCTCAAGCCTGTGGGCCTAGAACTATCTAGTATTCCCTTCAAGGTCTCCCTTGAGCCAGCCCTGTGCTGAGCTGACTGCATCACTGAACCCTGGTGACTTGAGTAGGCAGACATACCGCCAACACATGGTCCAAGGGCTCCGGGTGACCTGGGTGGCTTTGGGGAAGCATTCATGATACCGCCTTCCCCCCATGAACTCCATCTGCTTCCCTCAGGCAGAGAAAGACAGCTGCTCTTTGGGGCAAGGACAAGATTTTCGTTTCTGACCTCTTCCCTCCCCACACTTCTGCTGACCTGCTTCAAAACAGACATCAAGGAGTTCCCATCGTGGCTCAGAGGAAACAAATCTGACTAGCATCATGAAGACACAGGTTCAATCCCTGGCCTTGCTCAGTGGGTTAAGGATCCCGTGTGGCTGTGGCTGTGGCGTAGGCCAGCAGCTACAGCTCCAATTTAACCCCTAGCCTGGGAACCTCCATATGCCGTGCATGCGGCCCTAAAAAGACAAAAAATAAAAAAAAAAATATAGACATTGAACACCCTCAGGCCCCGTGTTAAGAGTATCAGTGTCCTCTTGTTGAATCCTCATAACCAGGCTGTATGATCCCGGCCTCCAGAGAAGGTAGCAGAAGCTGGGACTTTTAGCAGTTACCCAGGGAATGTTAGATCAGGAAGAAGAGGTAAGAGACAGAGGCAGGGAACCTGGGGCGCTGTTCCTCATGTGAATAAAAACAGCTGAATAGGGAATTCCTGTCATGGCTCAGTGATTAACGAATCCAACTAAGAACCATGAGGTTGCGGGTTCAATCCCTGGCCTTGCTCAGTGGGTTAAGGATCCGGAGTTGCCGTGAGCTGTAGTGTAGGTTGCAGACACGGCTCAGATCCCGTGTTGCTGTGGCTGTGGCATAGGCTTGGCAGCTACAGCTCCAATTAGACCGCTAACCTGGGAACCTCCATATGCCATGGGTGTGGCCCTAGAAAAAGGCAAAAGGACCAAAAAAAAAAAAAAAGAAAAAGAAAGGGGTCTAATCAGAGTTGAAGCCACTGGCCTACGCCGCAGACACAGCAACACGGGATCTAAGCTCGTCTGTGACCCACACCACAGCTCACGGCAATGCCAGATCCTTAACCCATTTGGTGAGGCCAGGGATCGAACCCACAACCTCATGGTTCCCAGTCAGATTCGTTTCCACTGTGCCATAACAGGAACGCCTCTTTTTTTTTTTTTTTTTTTTAAACACCTGGTTAATATATTTTGCTGATGCCCTGACATTGCACTCACAGCCAACAGCACTAGAACTCAGGGCTGAACCAAGCTTATCCAACCCACGTGTTTTTTCCCCAAGGCCCATCACAGTCCTCTTGCACAGAGAAACACCAACAGCGGCACTTCAGCACTTCGATGGCCACTTTCAACAGTGAAATCACCAACAAAAGGCACAAAGATGTGAAAAAAATGTGCCACCAAACAGACTGTGGAGAGGGCCCTTGTTTCCAGCGTGGGAGCTGAAACGAGTGGGCAGAGATGACCCACGTTTTTTGTTGCTCTCTGCACATCCAAGAATGACCAGGAAAGTGCCCTGAGCATTGATTTGGGGGTACATTTTAGCAAAAAGGGTTCTCTAATAGTACTTCCTTCAGAGGATTCTTAGGAGGACTAAACAAGTCCCTTGCTGTAAAGGCTGAGAACACTACCCAGCAGATGGTGAACACTCTAGAATGTCCTGTGGCCGCTCTCTCACTTCTCCCTCAGAGCCAGTGTTGGTAAGCAGCCCATCTGCATTCTACTCCCCCATTTCCCCCTCCTCTGCTTACTTCTCAGCCTCCTCTCTGAGCTTGCCCGAGGCCCTGAGGGCTAGAGAGTAGCCATGTCTGCTGCCCCCTTCTCTTAGTGGCAACCGCAGTGCCTGGGGGAGAGTATGAACCTGGCCACCCACTCTGAAAGCCCTTTGGTGCCTTCCAAGGATGGAGTCCAACAGCCTGCCTCTCCATCACTCCCTTGCCGTCTCCGCCGGGCTCTCCTTGCCCTCTCTCCATCCCCTCTGCTGGCTCTGACTGGTCCACAGGCCTGGCGGTCATCAGCGCAGACCCCACTCCGCAGACCTGGGCACCGGGATGCTTAGTAGGTACATATGGAAAGATGTCAGCAGGTCATGGTGTCCCCTGCAGATCAAGTTAATAAGATTTGCCAGAGCCTCTCTTCTGGACATCCTGCTTTTCGTTTTTTGCTGGTTTTGTTTGTTTTTTTTTTTTTCAATAGGTCCACACCTACAGCATATGGAAGTTCCCAGGCTAGGGGTCGAATAGGAGCTACACCATAGCCACGGCAACGCATCTGCAACCTAGACCACAGCTCATGGCAACACCAGATCCTTAACCCACTGAGCGAGGCCAGGGATCAAACCCACATCCTCATGGATACTAGTCGGATTTGTTTCTGCTGCATCACAACAGGAACTCCCTGTTGTTGCTGGTTTTAGTTGAATTCTAAGAGCTCTGCTGACACTGCCCACCCCACCTGTGCCCAGCACCCTGGCACACCTGGAGCAATGCTACCTGCTAGCACCTCCTGTGATGGTGGGTATATTCTCTATCTTTGCCACAGGATGCCACAGGTCATTCGAAACATGGCTGTTGTGACTGAGGAACTACCTTTTAAATTTATCTCTTTTTTTTAATGATTTTTTTTCCCATTATAGTTGGTCTACAGTGTTCTGTCCATTTTCTACTGTACAGCAAAGTGACCCAGTCACACGCACATATATACATTCTTTTTCTCACATATCCTCCATCATGCTCCATCAGAAGTCACTGGACTTTTAAATTTATCTTATTTCAATAAGCTTATATATATTTTTTTTTCTTTTTTTGTATTTTTGCCATTTCTTGGGCCGCTTCTGCGGCATATGGAGGTTCCCAGGCTAGGGGGTCTAATCGGAGCTGTAGCCGCCAGCCTACACCAGAGCCACAGCAATGCGGGATCTGAGCCGCATCTTCGACCTACACCACAGCTCACGGCAACACCGGATCGTTAACCCACTGAGCGAGGGCAGGGATCAAACCCGCAACCTCATGGTTCCTAGTCGGATTCGTTAACCACTGCGCCACGACGGGAACTCCAATAAGCTTATATTTAAATAGCTGCCTGTGGCTCGTGGCTCCTGAGTTGGACAGCAGAGGCGTAAAGAGACCCCTGGAGAGCTCGGTGTAATGTACCAGAAGAGGGTAGAAAAAATTCCTGAGAAATGAATACACTGAAAACTTTTCACCTGGTTGCTCATGAAGGTAGAAGTAGTGGAATTTAAACCGTGCATTAATGGACTGTAATATACTGAAAAATGGTAATGTTCTTCTTCACTTTGGCTTTTAGAGTGTGAGCCTCCGCTGCCTCAACCAGATTCTGAATGTCAAAAAGCAGAGCATCTGTTTGATGAATTTGAGGACAACAGGAACTTTGGGCAATGCTGGGTAAAATAAAACCCCTTCCACATCAGAGATCTCTTCCTCCCTCTGCCCCCGCCCCATGTATAACATCTGCAGACATATACATGCTTTTCTTTAATATCTTTTTTCCCTTTCCTCTTGCTTTTAACCACCTCCCCAAAAAACCATCCATATACAATCTGTTTTCTTCCTAAGCAGCAGCACTCATAAGCATCTTTCTTTTTTTTTTTTTGTCTTTCTCTCTTTTCAGGGCTGTACCTGTGGCACATGGAGGTTCCCAGGCTAGGGGTCCAATCGGAGCTGTAGCCACCAGCCTATGCCAGGGCCACAGCAACACAGGATCCAAGCCGCATCTGCAATCTACACCACAGCTCACTGCAACACCAGATCCTTAACCCACTGAGCGAGGCCAGGAATCAAACCTGTGTCCTCATGGATGCCAGTCAGGCTCATTAACTGCTCAGCTACGACAGGAACTCTATAAACATCTTTCCACATCACTACCTACTCACCACATTGTTTTTAATGAAATAGTAGTATGTTTTATGCATGTACCATAATTCATTTAACCCATCCCCTATGGCTGGACATTTAGGTTGTTTCTAAAGTTCTGTTGTCATTCTCTTTGATGTCTTAGGAGTTAGGGTAGACCCACCTCCTGTAACAAGTAGACCCAAAGCTGTAAAGGCTCCAACCAGGAGTGGTCTGTGTCTCTTCTCCATCAGTCCAGGCTGGTCATGCCTCTAAGAAGTGGTTTGGGGAGCCTTCCACCTTTCCTATTGCTCATTGGCACCTTACTGCCCTCTTCAGGTTGAGGCCGGGTCACCCTCTCCAGGTTCTACTCCACAGAAAGGGACAAAAGCATTGGAAGGCCTGGAAGTGGCGTTTGTCCCTTGGTCACATTTTAGTGGGAAAGAATCGGTCCCAGGGCCCCAGCTAACAGCAGAAGAGGCTGGAAAGTGTAGCCTAGCAGGTGCCCTGGGCAGAGAAGGTGATGGGTTCTGGGGGGAAGCTGCCAGGCAAGCTGCAGCCCACTTCTCTGCCCCTAATCTGCAGGGACCCTCTTTCTACACACACACCCCCAGGTGCAGCCACAGCCTACACAGTTACTAGTCCCTCCTTGAAGGCTGAGATGTCCGAGTGACATGGGTCCTGTCTCCCAGGTCTAGGAATGGCTCTGACCTTTCTGGAGTGATAGAAATGTTTGGAATTAGATAGTGGTTTGTCTAGCACATTATAATAAATTATAATAACAGGAGTTCCTACTGTGGTGCAACGGGATCAGTATTGTCTTTGAAACGCTGGGATGCAGTTCAATCCCTGGCCCTGCACAGTGGGTTAAGGATCTGGTGTTGCTGCAGCTGTGGCTTAGGTTGCAAGTATAGCTCAGCTCTGATCCCTGGCTCAGAAATTCTGTATGCCTCAGAGTGGTCAAAAAAGAAAAAGAAAAAAGAATTTAATAACAAAAGCAATGGAAATAACCTCAGTGTCCAGCTGAAGGGGAAAAGCGGAATTAATTAGATAAAATACTGTGAAAATCCATAACTGCTAATATAGAACAATTTCCAAGACATAAAATGAGAACTGCAAAGTGCTTCATTTGTAAATTAAAAAGTATAAAATTCTAGGATACAGAAAAGATTGCTCATTGTAGCTGACTCTGAGGATAGGGGCTGCCTCTCTGGGAAGAAAGGCTTACTTTTCTATAAATGCTTTCATGCTGTTTTCATTTTTACTCTGTCCATGTTAGATACTTGCCATCAATTTTTTAAATGTAAGTAAAAAAATAAATGTGTCGATTGATGTTAATAAAATGGAGTGGTTTGGTGATCACACAATTGGGGTTATTTCTCTTCCTCCTGCAGCTCTCTGGATGATACCACCTATGAAAGGCTGGCCGAGGAGACGCTGGACTCCTTAGCAGAGTTTTTTGAAGACCTTGCAGACAAACCTTTCACATTTGAAGACTATGATGTCTCCTTTGGGGTACCTCTTTGCTTCTGTACATTCTTCTGTCCTCCCTAAGAATTTTCACTCACTGAGACAAAGAATTCCTCTCCAGTGGAGTTAAGCATCTAGCAGCAAGCAGTTATGGGTGGGCCCAAAAGACTCGGGGGTTCTGGTTCCAGCCCTGCTCCACCAGGCCATTGACCTTGGGCAAGTCACTCAGTCTCTGTGAGTCTCAAGCTTCCCTCGGTATCCGTGAAGGTAAATCAGGGAGGGACCCAGGCATAGGTTTGTCTACTATGATGCATCTCATCATGCAGTCATGTGGAATACTAATCTAGACCACTAGTTCTTTTTTTTTAATAGAAGTGTAGTTAATTTACAGTGTTTTGTTGGTTTCAGATGTACAGCAGAGTAATCCAGTTATATATATGTCTGTTTATTTTCAGATTCATTTCCCTTAGAGGTTTTTTTGGTTTTGTTTTTTGTTTTTGCTGTTTTAGGGCCACATCCATGGCATATGGAGGTTCCCAGGCTAGGGATCAAAATCAGAGCTGTGTCTGCTGGCCTATGCCACAGCCACAGCAACAAGCGATCCAAGCCGTGTCTGTGACCTACACCATAGCTCACGGCAATGCCAGATCCTTAACCCAATGAACAAGGCCAGGGATCAAACCTGTGCCCTCATGGATGCTAGTCAGATTTGTTTCCGCTGAGCCACAACAGGAGCTCCATCCCTTATAAGTTATTACAAGGTATTGCTGTATAGTAGGTCCTTGTTGGTTATCTATTTTATATGTAGTGGTATATATATGTTAATCTCAGAATCCTAATTTATCCCTCTCCCCTTTCCCTTTTGTTAACCGTAAGCTTGATTTCTATGTCTGTGAGAATATTTCTATTTTATAGATAAGTATCTTTTTTTAGATTTCCCACTTAAGTGATATCATATGGTATTTGTCTTTCTCTTTCTGACTTATTTCACTTAGTATGAGAATCTCTGATTGCATCCATGTTACTGCAAATGGCATTATTTCCTTCTTTTTTATGACTGAGTAGTATTCCATTGTATGTATATGGGGGTGTGTGTGTGTGTATATATATATATATATATATACACACCACATCTTTATCCATTCCTCTATTGATGGATATTTAGATTGCTTCCATGTCTTGGCTACTGTGAACAGTGCTGTTACGAACTAGACCCCTGGTTGTTAAGCAGGGTGAGAGATTGCCTAAGCCGTGTTCAGACTAGAAATAGCCACCACTCCTTGGAAATTCTTTTTTTTTTTTTCTTCTCCTTTTTTTTTAGGTGTATGGAAGTTCCCAGGCTAGTTGCTGAATTGGAGCCACAGCCACCAGCCTACACCACAGCTTGTGGCAACGCTGGATCCTTAACTCACTGAGTGGGGCCAGGGATTGAATCCCTATCCTCATGAATACAACTCAGTTTCCTAACCTGTGCTACAATGGGAACTCCTGGAAATTCTGATGTCGTAGTCAGGGTGCAGTTCTGGGAAGCATATTTGTTTTTGGCTTTTTGGTTTTTTTGGCTGTGTCCATGGCATGCAGAAGTTCCTGGGAGTTGAAACCATGCCACAGCAGTGACCATGCTAGATCCTTAACCTGCTAGGGCATCTGGGAACTCCTGAGAAGCATGTTTTTGAAAAGCTCACCTGAGATTCTAGTAAGCATCCTTGGGTCCGCCTCCTAGAGATTTTTATTTGACTGGTCTAGGGTGTGGCCTAGGCCAGGCATTGGAGTTTTTTAAGTTTTTAGAACCACTCCACTTCCTTGGTGATTCTGAATATGCAGCTGGGCAGGAACCTCTAGGCTACATGAAACTTCCAATATCCTAGAAGCCAAGATGCTGGTGTGTATCAGCCGGCCACCAGGTGGCAGGCTTGAGCAAGGGTCTGCCTTTGGATTTAGCATTATTGCTTGGGCCTTAGGCAGCAGCTCTTTTTAGCCAGTGGGAGCAAATCCCCTGCAGAGGTTAATCCTCTTGGCAGCAATTAATTAATATCAGGAAATGTCATGAAGTGTGCATTTTTGATTAAGTCATGGAATTATTTAGGACAACCAGCTGTCAGGCTAAAGTAATAGAAATGGTATTGGATGTTGCTGTTGGGTGCGCTGGATAAAAAAGGGGTGCCATCAGATGGAGAGAGTGTCAGGCCTGGTTGTAAGGACAGTGAGGGACTTGATGGTGATGGGGCAAGAAAGGATTGAATGCCTTCCAGGTGGATTCATTGGTCCCTGTCAGCGGCAGAAAATGCCGCAGTGTCCAGGCCGGGCTATAGAGATGCTTTGCAGGCAGCCTCAGAAGGCAGAGCTCCTTGGGGACCATTACAAACTGGCTTTCCCAGCCTCACCATCTGTGGCCTGATTAGAGGCTGGGGAAGTTACAGGTCTCCTCTCCCCCAGCCTCCTTATCAGGCACTATAACTATAGTGAAACCAAGTCCAAGCTAAACTCTGCCCCACATGCAAACCGTTATTAACATGCCACAGAAACAGGCGCTCTATCTGTTCTTACAGGATGAGTGAAGCCCCAGCTTGACTTGTACTTTGCGAGAATGTTTCATTAGAAGCAAAGTGCCAGTCAGTATTCTAGTAGCTGGATTCTGCTTACCTCACTGAGTCAGGCAACAAAAGCTTCTGCTCATTGGTGGGTCCTGCCTTCAAGTGTCTCTCGGAAGGGTGAGTCAGCTGCTGAACTTTCCAGAGTCTGTAACCCATTCTCGCAAGGGAAGAGGCACCTGAGTGTTTATACATTGTACCTTGGGTGTCAGTCCACTAACTAGAGAAGAATTTTTTCTGGCCAATCATTTGCTAATTAGGAAACTCTCTAGTGTCGATGTAGAAGGCTAATGGCTTATAGTGGCTGCCTCTGTAGTTTAGACTTCTTAGTACTTTGAAATGCTATTTACCCTCTGGTGACTAGAATCCTTCAGGTGCTAACTTAAGTATTTCATGTTTAAGATAGATCAGTTGAGGAGTTCCCCTTGTGGCTCTGTGGTTGACGAATCTGACTAGGAACCATGAGGTTGCAGGTTTGATCCCAGGCCTTGTTCAGTGGGTTAAGGATCTGGCATTGCCGTGAGCTATGGTGTAGGCTGGTGGCTACAGCTCCAATTAAACCCCTAGCCTGGGAACCTCCATATACCGCGGGAAGTGGCCCTAGAAAAGGCAAAAAAAAAAAATCAGTTGAAATTACATTAGAGACAGTAGAACACCTGCAACACCATTACTTGTGCTTGGTTGGAATATAGTCTTTCCCTGCCCTCTGTGAGGCCCTCCCAAATGCTCCAGGCAGACACCACCCTTGCCCAGCACTCTAAGGTTGACTCTGTGGAGCACAGCTCACCCTGTGTTGGAGGCATCTGTTTACACATCAACTCCTACACTGAGCTCATTGACAGCTGGGACACCATCCATTCTTGGTATCCCAATGCTTGGAACACTGCCAGGTACACAGCAGGGATTTAATAAATGTTGATGGACTAAGTAAATGGAATGGAGCCCACCTGCTTTTCCAAAACATGCTTTCATTGATGCCACTCTGCACTTAAAGGTGTTTTTTCAGCTTGCTGCTGGCCAAGTAGGCAAATGAAAGCAGGACCCTGGACACACCCAGGACACATTTGTTTTGCGTCCTCCTGTGGACTGGGAAAGTGGGCAGCTTCTCAGCTATTGTGTCATCCTGTCATGGGGGGCAGGTCGTGGTGGGTGTCAGTGTCTGGGTCTAGGCCTCACCCCTTATTGGTACTGGTCATTAGAGGGGACTGCCTGCCAGATCCAGAAATCCCTCCTGTCACTAGGCAACCCCAGAGTCTGGCGCACTTGACTCTGGAGACTGAGAAGCAACATGCTATTTATTTAAAGAGTTAAGCTCCAACCTACCTTCCCTATTTTTTCTAGGTGGAGCCCTGGCCTCTTAGATACTTTAATGAGAATTTGCTTGCTGCCATATCCTTCATTCACTTAGCTGTCTGCATTTTATTGCCATAGAGCAAAGGTTTCTTAACCTTTGAGGGATGGAGACATACACGCCCTCCCCATGAGAATCTGAGTGCTCTGGACCCTCCTAAGAAAAACTTCTCTGCATATGTATGAGTACAAATGCTGCTTCCAGGGCTCTTTGCAAACCACTTCTGGGTCCTGGATCACAGACCCCAGCTCAGAGGCAGCACTTTCTTGGATCTGGTGACAGAGGGTCTGTTTAGCATCCTGGATCTGCACTCCATTTCCCAGACAACTTAAGTGAATTACCTGTCAGGGCAGGTCCTTCAGCTGTAAGACGGATGACAGTAACTTCTACTTCTCCAGGTTTATATTAGGATTCCATGAAATAATGTAGATAAAAGTGATTTATAGTCATTCTTCTTATTCCTTTAGGGGAAGTCAGCATCTGTTTTAGGAGCAGAGGAAGCCACTTGCGTATATTTGAAATCCCCTAACTCCACATACCATTCCCCCATGTGTCTGTTTCTACAAGTGAGCTGGTGACAGCAGAAATCGCTATTTTTGCTTCCACTGATATTGACCGTGGGGAATCAAGCCTCACCAGCTGTGGCCAGGGGCTGTTCCTGTTGGTCAGTGCCCGGGTCTCAGCAGCTGCTAAGTATTGCCTCTCTCCTCCTCACTCCCTTGCACCATTCTCCTGAAATAGAAACTCAGATTGCCCCTTAAGGAATAATACTAACAGAGAAATTACTAACAATTATATTACTAATATAGTATGTATATGTTAGCAATGTGTATTAGTAATAATACTAAGAGAAAAGGCTCTCTTTATCTGGTCTACCTGCAGACAGTTCCAAGAGCATTCAGAACTGGGAGTTCCCATCATGGCTCAAGGGTAACGAATCCCTGGCCTTGTTCAGTGGGTTAAGGATCCAGCATTACCGTGACTTGTGGTGTAGGTCACAGACGCAGCTTGGATTCCAAGATGCTGTGACTGCTGGTAGCTGCAGCTCTGATTCCACCCCTAGCCTGGGAACCTCCATATGCTACAGGTACAGCCCTTAAAAAAAAAAAGAAAAGGCATTAAGGATTCCTGGGTAACTGGTAAAGCAGCTAGTTTTCTTCCTCCTCTTGGCACTTTCCTTTGGAAACAGTGTCTGGCTTCCTGGGGAAAGAAATCTAATTACACATGATGAACTGGAGGGGCGTGGTTGAGTGCAGCTGTGCATAATCTTGCCTTTCCTGGCCAGTATTAACACAGTGCCTGGTTACCGTGCACTCCATTCACTCATCCACAATTAAAAAAAAAAAAAAATCCATTGGTATTTTGCACATATACTGAAAGTGCTAGGATGAAAAGACAAATCTGCTCTCAAGGTGCTGAAAGTAGTAGAGGGAAGGGGCAGGTGGCCATGCAAATGAGCCGGCAACTCAGATGGGTGAGGAAAGCACAGAGGCTGTGGGGACAAGCCTTAGTCCCAGCTGAGGGGCATCAGGGTGACCGTCCCAGAAGCACCTCAGCTCACCCACTCCTCGCCCTTGCACCTCTCTGCAGGAGGTGGAGCAGATGTTGTCCCAAGGACTGAGACCATGCATCTTAGACCTGGCCCCCTGCCTTTTCCTCTGCGTCACAGACCTGCTGGGTGTAGAGTCCACACACAGTGGGGCATTTAAGGACCACAAATAGGTCAAAATAGAAGAAATTTTATCTTGATTCCCTGAGCCTGATCACATGGAAAGAAAAGCCATAGGAGTTCCTGTCGTGGTGCAGTGGTTAACGAATCCGACGAGGAACCATGAGGTTGCGGGTTCGATCCCTGCCCTTGCTCAGTGGGTTAACGATCCGGTGTTGCCGGGAGCTGTGGTGTAGGTTGCAGACATGGCTTGGATCCCGCATTGCTGTGGCTCTGGCGTAGGCCGGGGGCTGCAGCTCCTATTCGACCCCTAGCCTGGGAACCTCCATATGCCGTGGGAACGGCCCAAAGAAATAGCAAAAAAAAAAAAAAAAAAAAAAGAAAAGCCATAAACTCTATACGGAGGTGGGGAGGGGGTGACTGCTGCTGGCTACCAGGGCCCTTTGGGGATGATGGAGATAGTCCAGAAGTAGATAGTGAGGATGTTTGCACACATTATGAAAACACTTTGTGAAATGCTGAAAGCTACTAAATTATATAGTTTTTTAAAAAAATTTTAAATGAAAAGTGGTCCTAACAAAATAGTACAGGTGGGTTTCAGGAAAATAATTTTTTTTAAAGCAAACTTAGGTAGTACTGTGTTCCTAGCCCTTTTTTAAAAATGCATTTAAGGAGTTCCCTTTGTGGCTCAGCAGAAACCAATCTGACTAGTAACCATGAGAATGCATAAGAAAGAAATCTAATTACACATGATGAACTGGAGTGGGCATGGTTGAGTGCAGCTGTGCATAATCCTGGCCTCGATAAGTAGGTTAAGGATCTGGTGTTGCTGTGAGCAGTGGTGTGGGTCACAGATGCTGCTCAGATCCTGCATTGCTATGGCTGTGGTGTAGGCCAGCGGCTACAGCTCTGATTCGACCCCTAGCCTGGGAACCTCCATATGCTGTGGGTGTGGCCCTAAAAAGACCAAAAAAAAAAAAAATGCATTTAAAAACTGGCAGCTGATACCTAAGAGTGAACAGCTTATATTGCCGCTAATTACTAGAATTGAGAATGCACTTGGACTCATGGAAAGAACAGCATCTTTTAGACCTAAGCAGTCCTGGGTTTAAGATTAGCTCCGCCAGTTACTAAGATTTCCTTGTTACTCTGTCCTTCTGTTGTCCCCATCAGTAAAATTGGGATAATGATTCCTGCCTCCAGTGGTTATGGTCACGGAGGGATCAGTTTTATACAAAGTGCAAAGCACAGTGTCTGGCACAAAGTAGATGATGAAAAATAGTCGATGCTATTTTTGTTTGTTTTTGCTTTTTAGGGCCGCACCCGCGCCATATGGAGGTTCCCAGGCTAGGGGTTGAATGGGAGCTACAACTGCCGGCCTACGCCACAGCCACAGCAACATCAGATCCGAGCCGTGTCTGTGACCTACACCACAGCACGCAGAAACACCAGATCCTTAGCCCACCGAGCAAGTCCAGGTTAAGGACATGGTTCCTAATCAATTCGTTTCCTCTGCACCATGACAGGAACTCCAGTAGATGCTATTTTTATTGGTTTTCTTTTTTTTTTTTTTCTTGTCTTTTTTGCCATTTCTTGGGCCACTCCAAGGGGTGGAATTGGAGCTGTAGCTGCCGGCCTAAGCCAGAGCCACAGCAACATGGGATCCGAGCCATGTCTGCAACCTACACCACAGCTCACGGCAATGCCGGATCCTTAACACACTGAGCAAGGCCAGGGATTGAACCCGCAACCTCATGGTTCCTACTCGGATTCGTTAACCACTGAGCCACGATGGGAACTCCCTGATGTTTTCATTTTGCTTATTATACCATCTGTATTCCCATTGTCTCTACAATTTTTTATTTTTTTTATTTTTTTGCTGCACTCACAGTATGTGGAAGTTCCCAGAGTCTGAGCCACAATTGCAAACTACGCACCAGCTTCAGCAACAATGCTGTGCTGGGCTGGGGATTGAACCTACTGCTGACACAGAGACAATATCAGATCCTTAACCTGCTGCACCACAGTGGGAACTCCTCACTACATTTCTTTTTAAATCAGGAAAAAAAAATATATATAATCCAATAGTGTCTTCCCTTGGAGTTCCCTGATGGCCTAGCAGGTTACAGATCCATCATTGTCACTGCTCTGGTGTGGGTTCAAACCCTGACCTGGGAACTTCCACATGCCGTGGATGTGCCCCCCCAAAAAAGTGTCTTCCTCATCCCCTGCCTATCAGTTATGTTATTATTGGCACTTTCCCCACCTTTTCAACCCACAGTTGACTTCTACCACCTTTGCGAACCAAACACAAAATGCTCTAGGAACCACTGGGGGCCCCTTGGTGGACGGGGGCTCTAAAAGGCCCAGAGAAAGGCTGCCGTGCGACTGTGGCCTATGCACAGGATGGGGAGCAGAGAGGTGCCCAGTTCTCTGGCTTTAAGCTGGTTCTTTCATAGCTGAGCATTCTAGAGAGACCTCAGTCCTGGTTGTTGAAAGAGGGTTTTCAAATTTAAATAAGCATTTATTAGATGAATTCAAGGCTCCTAGAGAGGAAAATAAAGCTGGAGAGGGGCATCTAAGAAGCTGGTGAGACCAGTGGGGCCAGGTCTGGGGTGAAAACCCTAGTCCGGACTGTCTGCCTTCTATCAGCAGAGCTCAGGCCATTGCTCTTCTGAGACAGGCAAAGCAAGTGGTTTGATTCCTTCCTTCTCTCTTGCCTTTTTTCCTTTCTTTGGTCATGAACTTGTCCTGCCTGATGATTGGGCTGACTGGACTGGGAGTCCAGTAGAGTTGGCGTCTACATTTTTTTTTGGTCTTTTTTGGGGGGCCACATCTGTAGCATATGGAGGTTCCCAGCCTAGGGGTCAAGTCGGAGCTGTAGCTGCATTTTTAAATGTCCCTAGGATGTTCTGGTGGGTAGTTGAGGGGTTGAGGCACCAATCAGCAGGTGGATCTCCCGTTTGCCATTTGCAATCCCTCAGACAAGCCACTTAGCACTCTGAGCTCCTGTTACCTCCCCTTGGGAGGTGAATAAGGATATTCTCGCCTTGCCCACCTCATAGGGAATGAGGGGAAGCCCTCTGCGATGTGGGTGTCATTGTGATTAATCATAATCCAATTCCGAGAACCATGCTCTTTCTGCCTAATCTCCTAATTCAGACACTGAAGACAGTCCTTTATGTTGTATGTTGTGAACTGGTATAAATGCAGAGTGTGGAGATACAACAAAATAGGAGGCAACTGTGACACAATTTTAACTTTGTCTTTTTTTTTCCTCGTGCTTTTTTTCCCACCTGATCCACCAGAGTGGCGTTTTAACAATTAAACTGGGTGGAGATCTAGGAACCTACGTGATCAACAAGCAGACCCCAAACAAGCAAATCTGGTTATCTTCACCATCCAGGTATGTTCAGGAGTCAAAACTTCTCATTATGTATAGCTTCTCTGAAACATGACCTTATGGATTATTTCAGAAGTATCACCCTATGCCACAGGTACAGCCTTAAAAACCAAAAAGAAAGAAAGGTATCGCTCTGAGAGTTCCTTGGTGGTCGTCTAGTGGTTGGTACTTGGCGCATTCATCGCTACGGCCCAAGTTCAGCCCCTGGTCTGGGAACTGAGATCCTTCACCAAGCTGCTAAACACGGCAGCCAAGGAGTTCCCATCATGGCCCAGTGGTAATGAACCGCACTAGTATCCATGAAGATGCGGGATCGATTTCTGGCCCCACTCAGTGGGCTGAGGATCTGGTGTTGCCGTTAGCTGCAGTGTAGGTCACAGATGTGACTCAGGTCTGGCGTGGCTGTGGCTGTGGTGTAGGCCAGCAGTTGCGGCTTCGATTTGACCCCTGAGCTGAACTTCCATATGCTGTAGGTATGGCCATAAAAAGAAGAAAAAGAAAAACCAGCCAAAAAGAAAAAAGTCACCTTTGTGTGTTAGTCCCTATGTAAGCAAACCTTTCTTGATGTTTTACAGCATGTCTCAGGCTCAGTGGGGAAGTTTACTCTGGTTTTGTAACTTCCGTCTGGTGATAACGTGGCTGCCACAAGCAGATATTGGGACATGAACAAGATGTGAAGCAAAAAGTTTTGGGAACCTAGCCTACACAGTTTTTCCTCTATTAAATCATTGCCATCCCTTTGACAAAGCCACTTGTGCTATTGCAGCATCTGAACAAGTTGTACTTTGTCTTCAAAGCACATTAACGTTTGTCCTCTGGTTTGTTTTGAGAATCTCAGTTAAAGGTTGGTTGAATTCCATTCCATTTGCAGAATTGGGCCATGTGCTCTATGGAGGTGGGAGAACATTTTAAAAGGCCATGCCTAAGCATTGAATCTCTCCTGCCTTTCCCATTGATGTGCTTTCAATCAAGCTGAAGAAAAGATTGTATTGGAGCTGGTCTGAGCTGGGTCTCAAAGCCTGAGAACAGGCCAGGGAGAGAGGGTCCCTCACCCCTCTAGTTGCTGGTGACGTGGTTATAAGAAAGTCAAAGAGAGAAGCCCACAAAAAAGCTCTCGGACCAGGCTTTTTGGTCATTCATTAGCCTTTCCTAAGAGAATGCACTGACTGTGAATTGAGAAAGACCCAAATATAACTAGCAAGGAATTCTTTGAAAGGATAATGGTATTTGCATTTAAAAAAAAAAAAAAAGTATTTAACTCTTCTCCTGCCCCAATCTTGACATCATTTTTAGGCAGTTCATAATATACTGTTGATGGTGCTGTGGCATGTGAGTCTTTGTTCAAAATAAATAAAGTATTATGCTTCCTTCATTCCATCCTCATCTGGGAAGTATGTTATAATTCAACACAAACAACTCCAAGGAATCCCTGTCATTTCTAGCAAGGCCCTTATTCACAGAGTGTGTCTTGCGTTTTAGACCCAGGTAGTTTACTTGAAGTTGGGCTGGGGGAGGGGCGAGTGTTTACCCCACGGAGGCCAATTAGCCTGTTCTCTTTGGCCTTAAATAGTGGCCCTGACCCTAACTATGACCATGCATGCGGCCTGTATAGTCTTTTTCTCCAACTTCAGAGGAACCAGCACGGGAAACTGAATGGGTTTGCTCAAATCCAGCTTTGGGGATCGGTAGCTTTGTGAACATCAGAACCAGCTATGGTAGCTCCACTGACAGCCCCCTCGTGTTATATCTGGAGACTGAAAAAGTCCTTGTCTTTTTTGGACTCACCTATCAGCATTAGGATCCTATCCCAGGCAAGTTTAGAAGCATCTACTTCTGGATCATAATAAATTTTGAGAAATGCAAGATTTTGTCATTTTTTTTTTAAATTTGTAAGTCATGATGGGAATCTGGAAAGAAAATTCGCCAAGCAGCTATTTACTGTCATGGATACTATGTTCCTTAAAAAGTATATATATATTTTCCACTTAATTTTTCACTTTGGTCCAAAATAATCTTTCCTAGGGCTACATTTCTGATATTCTGTTTGTTTGGTTTTTTTAAATTGATAGCTTTTCAGGTCTGGTAGGAACGGTGGCAATGCCACCTTGCTTGAGGAGGTTGTGGGATTGCGTCAAGGAGAGGACTGGGTGGACACCTGGACATCAGTGCGCAGGGCTGTGCGCAGAGCCCTGGGGCAGCGTGCAGGAGCCTGGGGCTTCTCATGCTTGCCTGGCTCCAGGCAACAAACTGGAGTCCAGAGCCAAGGGAACGTTCTCTAAATCTGGCCCAGATTATTATGTTTTTATGTGTCCAGCTGTTTGTGCATATTAAACAAAAGCCCAGTCCTTTTGGTTTGGCCCTTTCATCCCTGTTATTAGGAAAGTGTTCAAACCCCAGCCTTTGGTTGATCGCACAGAAATCCTTGATGTTTGCATAACCCCCAGGATGCTTCCTGTCTAGGTCTTCCTCCTCCCAGGCAAACCCCTCCCAGTGTGGACTTTGGAAAAGCTGTCCTGAGTGTGCAGGTAGACTCAAGCCCTTCCCCTGGGAAGTGTCCTCTGCCACCCCTCCCTCATGGTGCCATCATGTACCCCATTAACTTCAGGTACATGCCCCTCCCCTAGGCTGAGAGGAGGTGGCATTAATGGGCACAAGCTGTGTACAAGACACAGCAACATCCGGCACACCGGGGCCCTTGCAAACACAGCGCTCCCAGTGTGACGGTTCGGGCATGCACTCCTCCCTTCACTGGAGGAGCTTGAGGTGGACGAACTAGCCCGTCCCACTCTCAATTTCATGGATTTAAAATTAAATTAAGGAAATTATTTTTAAAAATAATGATACAGGAGTTCCCGTCACGGTTCAGCAGTTAATGAACCGGACTAGTATCCATGAGGACTCAGGTTGGATCCCTGGCCTCACTCAGTGGCTTGGGGATCTGGTGTTGTCGTGAGCTGTGGTGTAGGTCACAGACATGGCTCGGATCCAGCATCGCTGTGGCTGTGGTGTAGGCTGGCGGCTGCAGCTCCAGTTGGACCCCTAACCTGGAAACCTCCATGTGCCATGGGTGTGGCCCTAAAAAGACCCCAAAAGAATTTATCAAAAGAATAATAATACAGATGGTTGCCTGGGGCTGAGGAGAGGAGTGAATAGGGCGTAACTGCTTAATGGGTATGGAATTTCCTTTGGGTGATGAAAATGTTTTGGAATAGCTTGAAGTAGTGATTGCACAATGTTAGGAATGTATGAAAATGATAATCATGCAGGTAAGGGACAAATCAAACCAGGTCAGTGGTGACCACAACGGTCACCATTATGGCCATAACCTAGGAGACACAGCTCTGGCTTAGCAGGTATCATTGTGAATCAGGAAAAGCAAAAGATCAGAAGGTGACACATGGAGACTCATCGATGGGGCTATGGTGTTTTTAGGTCTTGATAACTGTCCTCTGACTTGTTCCAGAGGATAATGGTGTAATTATTCTCTTTTTTTGTTTGTGTTTTGGCCTCACCCACTGCATATGGAAGTTCCCAGACCAGGGATCAAACCCACTCCATAGCAGCGACCCAAGCTGCTGCAGTGATACCAGCTCCTTAACCAGCTGTGTGTGCCACAAGGAAAATCCCTAATTCTTTTTTTTTTTTTGTCTTTTGTCTTTTTAGGGCCGCACCTGAAGCATACGGAAGTTCCCAAGCTAGGGGTCAAATCAGAGCTGCAGCTGCTGGCCTACACCACAGCCACAGCAAGGAAAGATCCAAGCCTCATCTGGGATCTACACCACAGCTCATGGCAGCGATGGATCCTTAACCCACTGAGCAAGGCCAGGGATCAAAACCGCATTCTCATGGATACTAGTTGGGTTTTTAACCTGCTGAGCCGTAACAGGAATGCCCCTAATTATTCTTAAATAGACCCTAAGACAAGAAGTCACATACACAGTCGTTAAGTTTCTAGGTCTTCACTGCGGTCAGTTTCTTGGTGGCACCTTCTGCTAAAGGGCTGTCCCCATGGACTCTGTTTGTGTTTTGTCTTGCAGTGGCCCCAAGCGCTACGACTGGACGGGGAGGAACTGGGTGTACTCCCACGACGGTGTGTCCCTCCACGAGCTGCTGGCCACGGAGCTGACGACGGCCTTAAAAACCAAACTGGACTTATCTTCTCTGGCCTACTCTGGGAAAGGCACTTGCTGCCCAGCCTAGTGCTAAAGACATTAAAAGCTCTACAGCCAAGACCCCAGCTTTGGCCTTCAGCCAAATGGCTAGTTTTTTCCATTCTTGCCTTTGAGGACAGTTATATTGTGTGTAGCTGCTCTGTGAAAAGACTGTGTGGCCTCTCGCCCTGCCCCTGATTAATTTCCATAGAGTTTTTTTTTTTTTTGGATTTGTCTGCTTTCCTTCTTCATGTGATACCCCTGATCCCTTGTAATGTCTGTATGTCCATAACTTTATGTATAACCACACAACAAAGAAAAATAAGAAGGACAAATACCAGGGGGAGAAATGAATTGGCTTCACTATTCATTCTTTGAAGGACTTAACTACAAAAACTGCAGGAAGTGAGACTGGCCAGCCTCGCCATCCTGTCTCAAAATGAGACTCATTAAAGGGTGGCCTAAGGGAGTTCCCATTGTGGCGCAGCAGAACCGAATCTAACTAGTATCCATGAGAATGCGGATTTGATCCCTGGCCTCCATCAGTGGGTTGGGAATCCGGTGTTACCATGAGCTGTGGTGTAGGTCACAGACTTGGCTCAGCTCCCGCGTTGCTGTGGCTGTGGTGTAGACCGGCAGCTGCAGCTCCAATGTAACCCCTAGCCTGGGAACCTCCATATGCCACGTGTGGCCCTAAAAAGCAAAAAAAAAAAAAAAAAGGGTCGCCTAAAAAGTTCCTGCTCCTCTTGAAAGTGTAAACACTTCTAAATGCATTAGTATTGAAGCATCAGTGGCAACTGGAGAATTCTCACTCCCAAGACCATTTTCTCTCTGTGCTTTGTGACTGCAGGGTGTGGTCCACTCGGGGTAACACAGGGAGATGTGGTGCTGTGTCTTCTATATGGACACATATTTGTACGTACATTTACCTGTGTGTATACATACATATTTTTTTAAGGGTCAGTGTACAATAAGCTATTGCAGCACTGGTCTGAAAATGCAAAAAATCTCCCAGTGATGAGAGGAGAAAGCCCTCTCCATAAGCTTATAGGTGTAGTATAATAAGGTAATGGAGCTGAGATGCTTAAACTGTGAAGGACCACATGAATGAAAGATGTTTGTAAATGAAAGGAACCCTGGTCCTACACTTGGCTAAGCCCCAAAGTAGCAGTCTCTGGGCAAGTTTTTTTCCAACTTCCTGGACAACTCTCCATGTTAACTGAGAAGGCTGAAATGGATAAAATATAGTTGATTCTCAATTCAGACATTTAATGGTCCCGTCGGCATCTTAACAGGCTAGCTTGAATTCCCTCCAGTAGAGGAGATGTCAATGAACAGGAGTGTTTTTTTTGTTGTTGTTGTTTTTTAAGTTACAGAGTAAATATATGGTTTAAGATATTTTCCTACTTGAATTTCAGTTGAATTCATATTCATATAATCATCTTTTATTGTGCCCTTACTGTGCTAGGCCTGTGCTGTGGATTGAACGTTTAGCTGTTGATCCAACCACCAGCCACAGCCCTTGGGAATGGGATTAGTACCCTTATAAGAGAGAAGACGGCTGTGTATGAACCAGAAAGCAGGCCTTTACCAGATCCCCAGTCTGTGGGGTCTGGATCTTGGTCTTCCCAGCCTCCAGAACTGTGAGAAATAAACTTGTTTATAAGGTGTCCAGTGTATAGTATTCTGTTACAGCATCCATAAGGACTAGGACAGCCCACCGCATTTTATGACCTCTTTTGAATTGTTATTGACCTGCATTTTACACAAGAAGAAACCAGGGCTCAGAACTTTCAAACTCACCCAAAGTTAGGCTCCTATTGTGTTACTTTCTTACTAAGGAAAGATGTGTTAGTGGAGTTCCCATCGTAGCACAGCAGAAACAAATTCGATTAGGAACCATGAGGTTGCAAGTTCAATCCCTGGCCTCGCTCAGTGGGTTAAGGATCTAGTGTTGCTGTGAGCTGTGGTATAGGTCAGACTCGTCTTGGATCTGGTGCTGCTATGGCTGTGGCATAGGCCAGCAGCTATAGCTCCGATTAGACCCCTAGTCTGGGAACCTCCATGTGCCCTGGGTAAGGTCCTAAAAAGACAAAAGACAAAAAAAAAGGTTTGTTAGTGACTAGTCTATGCAAATGTGTAGCAAAGGCTCTTGCAGTGGGAGAACCAGAAACACATTGCACTATGGGGAAGAAAGCTTACAAATAGGACAATAGAAACAAATGCTAATTGAGTATTTAAAGTATAGTCTTTCTTCAAAAATAAATTATTTTTTTAGTCCAGCGGAAAATTTTCAAGTACCCGTGGAAAAAAAAAAACTGTGTATGTCTATCTCTTGCTTCTAATGAAAGTTTCATTGTCCCTCGCTTACCCAAAGAAGCATTTAATTGGGCTGCAGTAACATGAAAATGGAAATCAGGGAATCTGTGCTCATAAAGCTGTTCCTTGTGTGGCCCTTCCAGCCTACTTACTTTTACTTTACATACAATTCTAACAGGTTTAATTAGATTCTAAGGCCCCGGGAGATTCCCATTTAAGGCAGCGGAAAAGACTGGAAGCACAAGAACAGCAGCCAGGGGAAGAATAAATATCAGGTTCTGACAACCAAACTGAAAAGGCACCACAGCCTGGGGCCAGTGTCCCCATACCTCAGACCCCGGGAACTTCACACCTATGGTATTGCTCTATCAAGGATGAGCTTTCAAGAAAACATTGTAAATGTTCAGTATCATATGTTAAAGGAGGCAAGGAAACGTGTAATATTTTTTAAAGCTTTCGATATGTTAAACTTCCTGAATGAGTAGACCCTTTGCCACTATTCAGAATGATTTATTTGCCTCTTTCTGAAGATACAGAGAAGTTACTTGAGTTTTTACATTAGTTTTAAATTTTGAATCCAGACTCTGCCACCTACTTGTTTGTTGACTCCAGCCTCGTTTTTCTGGTCTGTCAAATGGACTTACCTAACCTGTGGCACCTGGGCCCCGTGCAAAGCAAACACATGACAAATATACACATACACAACATGATTTCATATTCAAATTTGGGGCTTTCTTTTAATGATGATTTATGACATCCTTAGTCATAAATCAACCCTAAACTTAGTCAGAATGCTCTTTTTGGTTCTCCTGGTAATAGAATCTGATTGCCTGGAATAATTTTTCTTGCCCCTGCAATACTTAGATTTTACTTCATCTTCTGCATAGCTTCTAAAGATAATAAGGCCAGCCTTATGTTTGACATCTGTGTTAAATAACTGGTTTACTGTATGTTTCTCAAGCTGTATCTGACACTGTATTCTAATAAACTTCATTGCTATTTCTTTTTTTTCTTTTTTTAGGGCCACACCCTCAGCATATGGAGGTCCATTTGGAGCTGTAGCTGCTGGTCTATGCCAGAGCCACAGCAACACGGGATCGGAGATGCGTCTGTGACCTACACCACAGCTCAGGGCAATGCCAGATCCTTTACCCATTGAGCGAGATCAGGGATTGAACCTGCATTCTCATGGACGTTAGTCAGGTTCGTTAATGGCCTTGCCACGACAGGAACTGCTCTTTCTAAAGAAAGACCCATGTTCATGAATGTGAGGTTTGCGTGGATTAGCTACTCAAGGTTGCCAAGGAAAACAAGCTTCATTCCTCCAAGGTACACACGAAGATTAAAGCGATTTTAGGTCATGTCCAGTTGAATTCTTGGCATGGATTTATCTTGCAAATGAAAACAGCTCCATACCAGAAGGGGAAGGAAGGGCATAGGTATGAAATTTCACATAAATTTACCCTGCTATTCAAAACTATGACTTCATCGCTGTCTTTCTGTGTAACTACTGTTAGAGTAAGAAATGGCCTCAAATCCTTGGTTTGACTTCAAATTATGATATTTATTTTAACAACAAATATATTACAATATTTTAAAGAGCCCACATAGTGGCCCCTTGGGAATACATAAAACTTAGCTCACGTATACCCTGATATTTGCTACAGAACAGAACCTGAGCTCACATGGTCCACCTTCTCTGGATGTATTATTTAAGGTATAAACTGTTTCAACTCAACAAACTGGGTATAGAGGGAATGTACCTCAACATAAAAAAGGCCATAGATGACAAGCCCATAACTAAAATACTCAATGGTGAAATGCTGAGAGCTGTTCCTCTAAGATCAGGAACACGACAAGAGTGTCCATTCTCACCAGGTTTATTCATCATATATTAGAAGTCCTAGCCAGAGCAATTAGGCAAGAAGAAAAGAAAAGGCATTGAATGAGCAAGAATGAAATAAGGCTGTCACTATTTGCAGGTAGCATGGTACTATATATACAAAATACTAAAGACTGCTAAAAAACTATTAGAACTTATAAATGATTCTAGTAAAGCTGCAGAATACAATATACAAAATCGGTTGCATTTCTTCTTTTTTTTCTTTTTGGCCACTCTATGGCATGTGAGTTCCCCAGCCAGGGGTCAGATCCAAGTTGCAGTTTCAACCAATGCTGGATCCTTAACCCACTGTGCCAGGCCAGGGATAAAATCTGCATCCCAGCACTCCCAAGAAGCTGCCGATGCCCTTGCGCCACAGCAGGAACTCCTCAGTTGTGTTTCTAAATACCAACAATGAACTCTCAGAAATTAAGAAAGCAATCCCATTTACAATTGAATCAAAAAGAATAAAATGCTTAAGAATAAACTGAACCAAGAAGATGAAAAACCTATATTCTTAAATATAAGACATCAATAAAATAAACTGAAGAAAATACACATATTAATATTGTTAAAATGTGGGAGTTCTCTTCTGGCACAGGGGGTTAAGGAGCCAGTGTTGTCACTGCGGTGGCCCAAGTTGATCTCTGGCCCAGGAACTTACATATGCTGTGGGGGCAGTCAATAATAATAATAATTATATATATATATATATATATACACACACACAGTACATATAATATATAGTTAAAATATCAGTAGAACTCAAAGTGAACTACAAGTTCAATATAATCTCTATAAATCCTAAAAAATCCTAAAATTTATATGGAATGACAAAAGACCCCAAATAAAGCAATCTTGAGAAAGAAGAACAAAGCAAAAAGCATTACACTTCCTGATTGCAAACTATACTACTAAAGCTATACTGATCAAAACAGTACAGCACTGATGTAACTTAGACACAGAGATCAATGGAAAAGAATTGAGAGCTCAGAAATAAACCAGCACATATATGGTCAATTAATTTACAACAAAGGAGCCAAGTATATACAATAGGAAAAAGATAGTCTCTTCAATAAATGATGTTGAAAAAGCTGGACAGCCATGTGCAAAAGAATGAAAGAGTGCCACTGTCTAACGTCATACACAAAAACAGCTGAAAATGGATTAAAGAATTGAACCTGAGACCTGAAACTATAAGACTCCTAGAAGAAAACATAAGCAGGAAGCTCTTTGACAGTGGTCTTGGCAATGAATTTTTGGATTTGATGCTAAAAAAAAAGACCAAAAGTACAATTAAATAAGGGGACCACATCAAACTAAAAAGCTTCTGGAGTTGCTGTCATGGCTCAGTGGTTAACGAATGTGACTAGGAACCATGAGGTTGCGGGTTTGATCCCTGGCCTCACTCACTGTGTTAAGGATCCGGCACTGCCAGTGAGCTGTGGTGTAGGTCGAAGATGCGGCTCGGATCTGGTATTGCTGTGGCTCTGGCATAGGCCGGCAGCTACAGCTCCAATTAGACCTCTAGCCTGGGAACCTCCATATGCCGTGGGTGCAGCCCTAGAAAAGACAAAAAAATAAATAAATAAAAAATAAAAAGCTTCTACACAGGAAGCTTCAACAAAAATGAAAAGGCAACCTATTGAAAAGGCGAAAATATTTGCATACCACTTATCTGATCAGAAGTTTATATCCAAAATATATAAGAATTCATACAACTCAATAGCAAAAATAAATAAATAATGCAATGAAAAATGGGCAAAGGACCTAAGTAGACATTTTTCCAAAGAAGATATAAAATGACCAACAGGTCTATGAAAAGGTGCCCAACATACTAATCATTAGAGAAATGCCAATTAAATGACATAACACTTCACAGGTATTAGAAGTTTCTCATCAAAACGACAAGAGAAACACAAGTGGAAAGTAGAGGCCCATCTTACAATAATATTTGTACCTGAATAGGACTTCAAAGGACCTGTCTTTGCAGAGCAGAAGAACTTTGGAGCCAATTTTCCTGCTGGGTACAGGTGTTTTCCTCAGCATATAAAATAAATCATCAGTAGAAAAGTTCAAAAGTCTACTCTGGCTTACTGGCTTAACCTTTCTAGTTCTGGTATATTATCTCTATTCTGTAAGAATGTAGGAGCACTAGTAATGCTACATCTTGACCTCAAAGTTTTTAGCTCCTTTTTCACCATGTTAAGTAGAAAAGTAGGAGTTGCGCCGTGGTTAAGAATCTGACTAAGAACCATGAGGTTGCAGGTTTGATTCCTGCCCTTGCTCTGTGGCCGTGAGCTGTGGTGTAGGTTGCAGACACGGCTCGGATCCTGCGTTGCTGTGGCTCTGGCGTAGGCTGGCAGCTACAGCTCTGATTAGACCCCTAGCCTGGGAACCTCCATATGCTGCAGGAGCGGCCCCAGAAATGGCAAAAAGACAAAAAAAAAAAAGTAGTTAAGTTGTAAGATAAAAGATAAAGGAGTACTCCTTCCAATTATATTAATTTCCTACTCCTCCTTTCAATGCTGAGATTTTTCCAAAAGAAAGTGGATTAAATAAGAGAAAGAAAAAAGTTAAACCTACAAGGTTCAAAAGTAATAGAAGTAGATGAATTTAGAGTCAGGGTTGCTGTCTAAGGCTGCCCAGGCTGTGCACTGCACAACATTAGGCATTACTATTCATGAAGATCACAACAACCACAATATGATGTGAATGATGCCATTAGAGCTGAGCAAAATGTTGAGAGAATATCTGCCGCATCCTGCTGGAATTCATTTTTGCCAATTTATCAGCAAGTCTCCGCAAACGCTTCACCATTCCTAAAATCCACCCCCTCCTACACATCCCAATTCAGATCTTCATCATTTCTGTCTTTTTGTCTTTTTTGTTGTTGTTGTTGTTGTTGTTGCTATTTCTTGGGCCGCTCCCGCGGCATATGGAGGTTCCCAGGCTAGGGGTTGAATCGGAGCTGTAGCCACTGGCCTACGCCAGAGCCACAGCAACTCGGGATCTGAGCCCCGTCTGCAACCTACACCACAGCTCACGGCAACGCCGGATTGTTAACCCACTGAGCAAGGGCAGGGACCGAACCTGCAACCTCATGGTTCCTAGTCGGATTCGTTAACCACTGCGCCACGACGGGAACTCCCAGATCTTCATCATTTCTTACTTGCATCATTGCAAAAGCTTTCTTCTACCTCGATCCCTTTCTTTTAGCCCATCATCCATGCTGCCTCCAGAATGAGCTTTCAAAAGTATAAATATGATCTCTACCTCTGTAAAAACCTTAGCAGGACCAGATCAGACATGGCCGAGTCTAAATATCACAGTATGAAAAGTGAAATTCTCTCGCCTAAGCTTGCACTGAGACCACAGTATAATTAAGCTTTTCTCAAACTTCACTCTCAACATTTGACTAAAACAAGTCCAAATCCCCAGCTTGCTAAAGATGCTATGCTCTTTGACATGGTTCTGAGACTTGCCCAGCCCTACATCTATTTCTATCCTTATTACCCTCTTTTCTGTCCGAGGCTTTCATTTCACCTGAAAAATGTTCCTGGCACAGCCTTGCTGACCTCTCCTCCACTCAGTGTCTTGACCTGGACACCCAGGATTGTTCCAGAATCTTACAGCACCTCGTTTCTCCTTCCCAGCACTGATAGCAATGGGAATTAACTAGTCTAGAACTTTTAACTTCTGCTGGACTATACACTCCATGAGGACTGAACTGTGCCTCCCCCATTTACTGCTGTAGCCCCAGTAAAAAACACAGTTCCTTGAACACATTAAGAGCTCCATAAACGTCGAATGAATGAACATGTTGTATTATGTGTTTAGTAGTGCAGCCCAAGTAAATTTCAAATAAACACAGCTCTAAACATATTAACAAGAAATATTAATTTTATAGAAAAATGGTTGGGAGGTGTCATTTGAGGGTATAGGAGAGGGGAAAAATCCTGTCCCTCTATCCATATTAGATTGTTCAGGCGAGATGCTATAATTAGACTGGCAAGAGACATATTAAGTTGAGAAAAACAAACAAAAGTTCATGAACACATGCAACACACATGGACACATGAGAGTACTCAGTACTGAGCAACCTAAAAGGGTAGTTGGAATTGGGACTTAATATACCATACTGTCTTAGTTCAAACAAAGGCAAAAGAGTTTAGGGGTTTGGGGTAATTAGACAAGTAGTAGGAAAGTGACCAGAGAAGCATGATAAACAAGGGTTGTTTAGTAATGTTTGTTATGCAGATTTAAGCAGCTGCCTTCTCTATTGATAAGAGCTGGTAAGAGTCCCCCTCTTCCTGGCAAAGGGGAGGGAAAAAGGTCTACACATGGAAATTTCCTTTATAAATGTAAATTTCCAAGGAAGGGAGCAAAAGAACATGGAGCCCACCCCACACACACCAAACACCCATCTACACGTGCAGCATTCTCACTGAGAACAAATGCAGATGGTCAGAAAGGGTCTTATACAACCAAGGGTGTAAGAAATATCCACACCAAAGTGGGCAGGAAGGGAAGAGAACTGATCAGGTCAGGACCTGCACTCCCAGGAGGGGAGACAGAAGAGGAGGGGGCGTTGCATGGTCTCAGAAAATCTCCCTAGGGAATAAGCAGTTCATACAACATCTGGGGTGCTCGAGCCCTGGGGTCCTATACCAGGAAGAATAATCCCCTTAGTTGGTTTGAAAACCAATGGGACTAACAGGAGGGCTCTAAGAAACCTAGACTTGTTCTTGAAGAGCACACACACTTGCTCATTCCTAACACCAGGGAGAGGAAGCAGATTGAAACTGCTGGACACTCTCGCCTTTTCCCATGACCACCCTGACATGTGCCTCAACCTGAACTGAGCACTCACTCCAACCCCTACAGCTCCATGGTGCAGCTAAACACTAGGTTGAGGGCAGTGGCCAAGGGGAGTGCTTAGCTGTGAGGGACAGAGTTGGCTCAGACCCAGAACAGCATCTGCCTGGGGTCTGAATTGCTGGCACCTTACAGAGGCAGTGAATCAGGAAGGGTCCAGGACACAGTCTGGGGCCAGGACAACGAGAGCCCACTCCCCTCCCATATACCAAGTGCCCACTTATGGTCCTTTTGCTCCATCACCACTCCCTTCTGGGGTGAGGGTGCTGATGCTAGTAAAAAAGACAGTGCACACCAAGAAGGAACAGAATCAACTCAGAACCAACCCTCAGAGCTTTTGCTCCAGTAAAAGCTTATGACCCATTCCTACCCTAAATAGGGTGGTGTAGGCCACTTAGAAGAGTAGAAACCTCAGCTCTGGCTCTGGTTCTAGCCCCTTCATCTTCCATCCCACCTCCTACCAAGATGAGACCTATCAGCACACCCTGGGGGAAGATATGACTTATGCTCACATTGTAGGAGAAAATATCCCAATAAAAATGTAGAAAGGAGAGACCCCGGCCATGATGACTAAGCAAAGTCTAGCCAACTGTCCCAACCAGTCCTCCCCCACACATCTGCTTCTGTAAATTTGTTTCCTCATCTATTACCTTGCCTGACGTCACTCCAGTCCAACTAGCCAAGCATGGACCCGGAAGACGTAGCCCATAAAAGCCTTGTGAAACCCTTCTTCCGGGCTCAGACTCTCGAGATCCATCTCCTCTGAGCCCGCCGGCGTAATAAACCTGAGTTCTCCAACTCTCCGAGTGCTCGCTTGGTTTCTCGCCGGGTAAAAGAGCTGATCCACTGCAGCCACAGAGCTGCCAGGGCTGGTACGCTACAGCCACGGGGCTGTGGCCAGAGCTGATACACTGCAGTGCAGGGCTGCTGGGTATCTGCCGAAACAACATCAGATGGAGCTCTACCACCAAAGCCTCGGGGCAGACACAGAATATATAGGGACACTTCCACCTAAGAACATCACTTCGAGGCCAAAATAGGTAACTATTTCACCTAATTCCATAGAGGCAGAGAAAATTAGGCAAAATGAAAAGACAGGGGAATTTGTTTTGAATGAAAGAACAAGAGAAAAATTCTTTCAAACTACTGAAAGAGAAATAAACAATTTACCAGATAAAGGGCTCAAAACATTACTAATAAGAATGCTAACTGAATTAGGGAAAAGAATAGATGAACACAGTGAGAATTCTAAGAACTAGAACATAAATATGAGACTGAGTCACTTTGCTCAACAGCAGAAATTAGCAGCACAACACTGTAATTCAGCTGTTTCCCCCCTTTTTGTCTTTTTTACGGCCACATCCACAGCATGTGGAGGTTCCCAGGCTAGGGGTTGAATTGGAGCTGTAGCCGCCGGCCTACACCAGAGCCACAGCAACGCCAGATCCAAGGTGTGTCAGCAAACTAAACCATAAGCTCAGGGCAACCCCGGATCCTTAACCCACTGAGGCCAGGGATCGAAACTGTGTCCTCATGAATGCTAGTCAGATTTGTTTCTACTGAGCCACAACAGGAATTCCATCAACTGTCCCTTAATTAAAAAAAAAAAAAAAAAAAAAGCATGGGGTTAGTAGATACAAACTTACATTTAGAATAGGTAAACAATAAGTCTTCTGGCTGGTCTAAGAATTAAACTGATGAAGTAAATGAGACAAACTAACAGGAGAAAAATCAAACCAAAGTTTAATAATGTGTGGTCATGAGAGACCCAAGAAAACTGAGTAACTCAGCCTAATGGCCAAAACCCTCACCTTAAAAACTACCTTTGGCTTAAGTGTTTGGGGATTTCAAAGGGGAGGAAGGCAATTCACATGGAGATGGAAGAGCAAGTGTTTGGTAAACAAACGCTTGGGGTGTCGACTAAAAAAATACACAACCTGAAAGGTGAGAGTTAAGTTTTATTTGGGGCAAAATTAGGGCTTAAGCCCGAGAAACAGCATCTCAGGGAGCCCAGAGAAACTGCTCCGAGACAGAGAGGGAGAAGCTAGGATATACAGGAATTTTTGCAGCAAAGGGCAGAGAACAGGAACAAAAGAGCCCTGGACTCACTGAAATCATTCCTTTGATATGCTCTTCCACTATCAGGGCCAGTATCCTGAGTTTTCACAGCCTGCCCGACTCACCCGCTCTCACCCTTGGAGACATTCTTTATCCTTAACTACAGCCTGGGCTGAAATACCACCCAAGGAGGAAAAGGGGGAATATCCGGTTATGATGAAGGTGAGGGGGAGGTGCATGCAGCGTACATACATTTTGCAATGCGCACACACAGTTTACGGAAGTTTGTTGTGGATCTCCTGAAGGTTACTACCAGTCACAAGGAGCAGACCTCAGCATGAAGGATTTTAGTGTTTTTCTAGATATGAGGAGATGCAAGAATTGGGCACATGAAATCTTCTCCTAAAAATATCTGACTATCTGAAGGCCTTTTTCTCCAGTTTTCCCAGAGCCCAGAGTGCCTCACTCCTGGTCTCCACCCTGAGCTCCACTCAGGGGCTGCTGCGGGTTTGTAGCTGTAGTGGCTCATGTTTTACTTCATGTAGAGGCTGAGGCAAGTGCAAACTTCAGTTCACAGGGGCCATGCACAGACAAGGGGACACAGAGAGGAATTTCAACCCAGACTGCTAGGTTCTTCCTAGTCTACCACACCTAGTTCACACAGTGCTGCAGTTACCTATGGCGATGTCTCCCTTCCTGGGAGAGGGTCTCTGTATAAATTATTTTAGGCAGTTGGGGGAATGTCAAAAGTTCTTCCTGAGGTTTTTTGTTTTGTTTTTGTTTTTGTTCCATTTTGTTTTTTGCTTTTTAGGGCCACACCCGCGGCACATGGAGGTTCCCAAGGCTAGTGGGTGAATCAGAGCTACAGCTGCAAGCCACACAGCAATGTAGGATCTGAGCCATTGTCTGCGACCTACACCACAGCTCATGGCAACGCTAGATCCTTAACCCACTGAGCGAGGCCAGGAATCAAACCTCAAACCTCATGGTTCCTAGTCCGATTCGTTTCCCCTGCGCCACGACAGGAACTCCATTCCTGAGTTTTTTGAGCCATGTTTGTTTTCAGCTTGAAATAATTTCCATGCCAAGGAGACAGATTTTGAGGTGGCAAATTTTGTTCTCCTACACTTTTATACCTCCCATATCTTCTCCGAAGGGCCCATTCTTTTCTAAAAATTATTTGCTTTTCTCTAAGCGACACATCCCCCCAGTGAAGATGTATAAACTCTCAAATAGCACTGCTTTGGGGGCTATTCACTTTTTTTCATATGCTGCCCCCATGAACATATTGCAAATTAATAAAACTGTACACCTTTTCTACAACAGGATCATACAAAGTAGCACACTATCCTAGAAGCCTGCTGTGCTCTGCCTCTGTAACTTTTAAGAGTATAGGGAATCTTGAGATTTTTTTTTTCAGTTTGGGAACCACTGCACCATCCTATCCTACTAGAGATCTTACAACCCCACCTAGGTTTTCTGAATTTCTAGATCTTCAAAGGCCCCTCACAGCATCTAGCTGTCATCCAAGAGCCCTCTCCCCATCTGGGCTTCCTATTTTTAATTCCCCTTTTAAAGGCTCTTTGGTCCTTTTGTTCAATTGTGTGGTATGGTACCTGCAAGGTCCTGCTTCTTCCAGATCTGACAGCCAGTCCTTTGCAACTCAAGAGGACACATGTATTTTGCATATGGAATGGAGGAGGGAAGAAAGTGAAGAGCCTTTTCATTTATCTGCCTTCAGGGTGTGCTATCCACAAGATGATGGGACCTGACTCCTCTCTCCTAACCAGGAAGTGCCCACCCCTGGAAGGAGGAAGCAGTAATCTGAAAAGCAAACCTGCCCCCTGCTCTGGGTTGTTGGTGGTGACTGGATGAGTAGGGGGCTCTGCTTTGTGCTCTGACTTTGCTTCTTGCTTTGTAGGCTCATGGTCCCGGTCCCAAAGCCACAGCTGTCCTGGTGGGTGGGATCTTACAGGAGTTTTATTTTTTATTTTATTTTATTTTATTTTTTGTCTTTTTGCTATTTCTTGGGCCGCTCCCGCGGCATATGGAGGTTCCCAGGCTAGGGGTTGAATTGGAGCTGTAGCCACCGGCCTACGCCAGAGCCACAGCAACGCGGGATCCGAGCCGCATCTGCAACCTACACCACAGCTCACTGCAACGCCGGATCGTCAACCCACTGAGCAAGGGCAGGGACCGAACCCACAACCTCATGGTTCCTAGTCAGATTCGTTAACCACTGAGCCACGACGGGAACTTCTTACAGGAGTTTTAGAAAAAATAACTAAAGAGAAAGCTGAAAGACTGAAGGATGCCACAAAAACATCATGATAGACGTTTTTCCAGACACTCATTGGAATAGAAGTGGGCCTCAGCATTTATCCCATCACAACGAACCTGATCTCATCTTTGTGGTTCAGGACAACTTAAGTGACTCAGTAGAACTTCAGCTCTGAAATGGCTGTTCTTTCCTCCTTCAGGATTTTCCACCAATATTTACAAAAGTTTTGCCCACACCACCCCATGTCCAAGATAAAAAGTGCAAGCCATACAAAAAGGTAAAACCACCTAACTCCCAGGAAGCGTTCAGTTCACCAAGCAAACTCCCAGACAAACTATGGGGCAGAGCAGAGATTTGTACAAGCATATATGTAAGACTGTGTTTTAAAATTATAAACGGTACTACACAGTACCAACAGTCCATCTTCAACCAACTCCCTGGGGGATTCTTGGATAAGCCATAATCTGAGTGCAGCAGGAAAGAAATTAAGGGGTTTAGAGATGCTCAGAGGGTTATTTGGAAAACCATAGAATAGGGTGGATTCCAAAAAGGAGGAGAATCTAGACCTTTCTTTTCTTTCTGCTCAGAGAGGGGGCTGAAAAAAGGCAATTATTTCCTGGAGTGGCAGCCAACTCCAGGAGAAGGAAGTGGACAGGCTGGGAAGGGAGGGAGGAAGTTGGAAGTAGGTATTATTAACATTCCCCTGCCTCGGCCGGAATCTCTGCCTTGATTCCCCCAAGACTGCCACAGGAACCCAGAGAGCAGAGGGAAAACCTTCACTGCCTGGCTCTAGGGGTGCCAATGGCAAGGAGGTCCACAAGAAAAAGAATCCCCAGGGCAGCTTGAAAGGAAAGGGAGCTTCCTAGGGTCAATGTCAATATTGGGAAGGTGGAGACTGCCAGCGGAAAACATTCATGGCTGCATTTGGCTGCAGTCCTATAAATACATTCTTCTCTCAGATTGGATACAGGGATTTAGAAGACTGGGCTTTTTTAAAAAGATGAGCAGTATTAATAACATTAATAATCATGAGGGCTAGTAGTGTTGAAATTTTTCTGGAACCCTTTCCTAAGTTGCCTAATGCCAAGAGAAGGAAAATAATAGTGTTTAGTAGACATAAATTATAGGATCAGTGCACACAGCTATCAGAGCTCATAGATGATGAGCCAAGGCTTGTAAGTTGGTTTTGTTTTGGTCTAATTAGATGTTTGTAGGGTGTGTGTGTGTGTGTGTTTAATTTTACGGTTTGGCTTTTTTTTTTTTTTTTTTGGCCTTTGACTCTTCCTGATTAAAAAAAAAAAAACTTTAAAAATGTAGGAATTGACATACACCCTTGATGTATCTATGTTTATATTAAAATATTGGCTTAGCAAATTTAACTGAGAACAGGAAATTGCTAAAGGCAGCTTTTTGCCTTTATTTAATGATTCCTTTATTCAAGTGACTTTGACTGATTGCTTATTGGATCCAAGCCACACTCTAGGATACAACAAAGGTCAACAAAGGCATTCCATCTCCTCAAGGAAGTCAGGGTCTCCTGGAAGAACCCAAAAAGTAAACAAACGAAATGCATTGTGAAAAAATAGAGTATGTACTATACAGAGACCACCTTGTATTTATACAAGCATATATGTAAGACTGCATTTGAAAATTATAAAAGGTACTACACTATACCAACTGCCCAGCTCTTCAGGGTTTTTTCCTCGCTGATTTATTTATTTTTAAAATTCAAGTATAGTCAATTTTGGGGTTTTTTGTGTATATGTTTTGTTTTTTTACTGCACAATATACCTTGGAAAGCATTCTATTGTAAAGAAAAAAATATTCCCTGCCAATCCAGTTCCAGAGGGATTAAGCCATTATCCACTCCAGTGCACCTTGGGGGATTCAGAATAGAGAAAAACAGGAAGCATTCTATACTTTCGGTATACCAGCCCCTAGAGAGTTAACATACAAATCTAAGGAAATTTTTCAATGATCCAAGGTTCTTGCATGATCCCATACATAGAAAAGCACTAAAATGATTAGCTGGTGATGTCTGTTCTTTGTGATTAGCAGCTAACCTTTTCTGCTTGACAGGTTTTTCTCAGCAAAAAAGTTCACATACACCCGGGCTCCTCCCTTACCTCTTCAGAAAAGCTTCTCAAGGCTATAGTCCTCAGTAATACATGGAATAAACTCAAATCACAGTTCTTATGTTATGCCTTCTTTTCAAGAGGACAGTACCTAGTAGCTGTGCATTCTAAACAGATTTTCTGACTCTAAACAAGCGATTGGTTGGAGGAACTGAAACCGTGAAGGGTGAATTAGGAGGAGAGTCAAGAAGGGACAGGCTATTGCTGAATTTTCATGGATTGATGCCTGGTTGGGAGTGGGAGGCATCCAGGCTGGTGCTCCATCTAATGGACAATTCACTCACCCTCATGCATTTCTCTAGAGGAAAAGTGGAGTGATGTAACTGCTAGGGCAACACCGAGAAGCTATTTTATTTATATTGCAGATATGGTGGGCCAAGCACTGCTCTAGTGTTCAGTAATTATTGTGGCAAATACAATTTGCTGTAAGCCTTAAGATTGGGTATGTAAGTCCATAGGATGATGTTAAACATCTGTAATTCTGTCATGTAGTTCTTAGGGGAAAAAAATTTAAGTCCTTAAAAATTGTCATATCTAGCATTTCCCAATTTGTGTTCAAATCTATGATTCTGTAATTCTATGTATCTATTTGGGAACAACTTTGATTTTGGTAATGCAATACATAAATTTAAAAATACAACAAAAGGAGTTCCCATTGTGGCTCAGCAGGTTCCTAACCTGACTAGTCTCCATGAAGATGCAGGTTTGACCCTTGGCCTTGCTCAGAGGGTTAAAGGATCCGGCATTGCTGTAAGCTGTAGTGTAGGTCGCAAATGTGGCTTGGATCCTGCATTGCTGTGTCTGTGGCGTGGGCCAGCAGCTGCAGCTCCGATTTGACCCCTAGCCTGGGAACTTCCGTATGCTGAAGGTGCGGGCCTTAAAAAATAAACAGTGATTTAGAAATAAAGAGTTATTTAGAAGAGAGCATTAAATCTTCAAGTTCTTTGTCAAAGTGACTCATAATGCTGGGGTTGTTACTATACAATTTACCTAGCAAAGGCTTGCCTCTTCTAACTGAAAGGGTAATTTCCCAGGTCCTCATCCCTTCCAATAATTGCTGCGCGATCCAGATTTGATAAAGAGCTGTTGGAACAGCTTCAGGTAACCAGTGCTGGGTGTGCAAATAAAATGGAGCAGTGCTGAGGAACCAAACCCACCCAAAGTAATGTGCTGGCAAATATTTAAGCAGCAGTTCTCCAAGGGGCCAGTGCCCTGGTTTGTAGGATTTGCCAACTTTGTGGTGGTAACACTTCTACCATAGCTGATAGGGTAACCAATTTGTTCCAGTTTGCCTGGAACTTTCCCAGTTTTAGCATTGGAAGTCCTAAATCCCTGCACACCCTTCCTTTCCCAAGCAACAGAGTGGTTGGTCACCCAAATGGCTGGTTTCAAGCTCCCAGCATGATATCAATGAACACTTCCCCTGGACAGGGAGGAGAAGTGTATATGATATAGGCTTTGAAGAGAACAGACTCCAACACACCTCTGCCTCAGGGAGGTCTTGACCCATGAGACAGGGGCCAACATGGCCAGGCTGTTGATCATAACATCTCTTGATTTACCGCCATCCTGATATTTGTTTCCTGGTGCTACCATAACAAAAGTACCACAGACTGGGAGGTTTAAAACCCAATTTATTATCTCATGGTTCTGGAAGCCAGAAGTCCAAAATCAAGGTGCGGGCAAGGCCATACTATTTTGATAGTTTGGGCAAGGCCATACTATTTTGATAGTTCTAGGGTAGAATTTGTTCTATCTCTCCCTCTGTTATCTCATGGCATTTTGTTTTGTTTTGTTTTGCCACCTGGGGCATATGGAATTCCTGGGCCAGGGATCAGATCTGAACCATAGTTGTGACCTAAGTGGCAGCAACGCTAGATCTTTAACCTCCTGTGTCGGGCTGGGGATGGAACCTGCATCCCAGCACTCCAGAGACACTTCTGAATCCACTGCTCCACATCAGGAATTCCTCAAATGGCATTCTTTTCTCTATGTCTCTGTGTCCTTACAAGGCCATCTTCTTATAAGGATACTAATCATATTAGATTAGATGCCCACTGTACTACTCTACTATGATCCCGTCTTCATGTAACTACCTCTGTAATGACCCTAATTCTAAGTAAGTTTACATTCTGAGGCACTAGGGATTAGGACTTCAAGATATCTTTTTTGGGGACACACTTCAACCAATGACAACCCCCTCCACCAATATCTCAACAACCCCTTGCACAAAAATAAACTTAAAATAGCTTAAAGACTTAAACATAAGACAAGACACCATCAAACTCCTAGAAGAGAACATAGGCAAAACATTCTCTCACATCAACCTTACAAGTGTTTTCTCAGGTCAGTCTCCCAAGGCAACAGAAATAAAAGCAAAAATAAACCAGTGGAAACTAATCAAACTGGCAAGTTTTGCACAGCATAAAAAACCATTAGAAAGAAAAACAGAAAGACAATGGGAGAAAATAGTTTCAAACGAAGCAAATGACAAAGGCCTAATATCTAAAATACACAAACAACTTATACAACTCAACAGCAAAAAAGCCAACAACCCAATGGAAAAATGGGCAAAAGACCTGCATAGACATTTCTTCAAAGAAGATATACAGATGGCCAACAAGCACATGAAAGAATGCTCAACATCACTGATTATTAGAGAAATGCAAATCAAAACTGCTATGAGGTACACCACCTCATACCAGTCAAAATGGCCATCACTACCAAGTCCACAAATAACAAACGCTGGAGAAGGTGTGGAGAAAAGGGGATCCCCCTACACTGTTCTCGGGAATGGAAATTGGTACAACCACTATGGAAAACAGTATAGAGGTACCTCAGAAAACTTAATATAGAACTACCATGTGACCCAGCAATCCTACTCTTGGGCATATATCCAGACAAAACTTTCCTTGTAAAAGACACATGCACTGGTATGTTCATCACAGCACAATTTACAATAGCCAAGACATGGAAACAACCTAAATGTCCATCAAAAGATGAATGGATTAAGAAGATGTGGTACACACACACACACACACACACACACACACAATGGAATACTACTCAGCTGTGAAAAAGAACAAAATAATGCCATTTGCAGCAGCATGGATGGAACTAGGGACTCTCATACTGAATGAAGTAAGTCAGAAAGAGAAAGACAAATACCTTATTATATCACTTGTATCTGGAATCTAATATATGGCACAAATGAATCTTTCCACAGAAAATAAAATCATGGACTTGGAAAACAGACTTTTGGTTGCCAAGGGGGAGGGGGATGAACTGGGAATTTGGGGTTAATAGATGCAAACTATTGCCTTTGGAATGGATAAGCAATGAGATCCTGCTGTATAGTACTGGGAACTATATCTAGTCACTTATGATGGAGCATGATAATGTGAGAAAAAGAATACACACACACACACACACACACACACACACACGTATGACTGGGTTACCTTGCTGTACAGTACAAAATTGACAGAATACTGTAAACCAGCTATGATGGAAAAAATTAAACTCATTTAAAAAATATCTCAACAACCCCAATTATTAGATCTTCACTCAGTATTTCAGAAACATAGGCATTCTATAACATCAATATGTTTTAAATATGTTGCCTTATATTTGTAATTCAATTATATTTGTAATTCGAGTGTTAAATAACAACATTCTTCCAATTGTAGAATCCTTTAACTCAAAAAATACTTTGTTAGCATTATTGCTGGGTGGTAAGAATTAGGTGCAAATTTTAATTTTCTTTACTTGTACTTTCCTGTATTGCATGTTTTTTCAAATAGTTATATTATTTTTACATTCTGACAATTAATGGTGGATCTAATTTTCAGAGAAATGAAAAGAACCAAGTTACTCCAATTGTACTGGGAGAATGATCATTGGGAGGCAAGCTGATGGAACAAAATAGGACAAAATAGGATACAACATAGAACATATCCAGAGAAGTCACCATGACGCCAGGCATAGGATGAGCAAGTAAGCTCTGAAAGGGAACTTGGATATTCTCCATTCCAGCATCTTCCCAAGTGAGTGTATGGGAGTCATAGGTTCTATGGGAAGAAAAGAATTCTGTGGCCAAGGAACCTGGGACACCCAGCACTTCTCTCTTGAAAAGACACAACACACACATCTGAGAAGTCCTACAGTACAGAAACTTCTCCAGCCCAGAATTTCCTAGACATCTGGATTCAGAATCCTTTTGGGGAAAACCTATTAGTTCTACTAAAACTGGTATTTTACTCTGCTCTAGTCCACCTCTGCCATTTTATACATTAGAAAATTGAGACCCAGAGAGGTGAATCAAGGTCACACAACTAGTTAGAGGCAAATATGGGAGAGAAAAAAAACAGGACTCATACCCATATCCACTGTTCCTTGTATTTCTTCCTGCTCAGGGTTGGTGAAGCTCTTTTGGAAATACTGGAGAAGAGAAAGATGACTAGGACACTGCCACTGGGTTTAGAAAAGAAAGAGTCAGGCTGTGGCCAGAGCAATAAATAGAAGTATATATATATATATATATTTTTTTTTTGTCTTTTTGCCTTTTCTAGGGCCTCTTCCCATGGCATATGGAGGTTCCCAGGCTAGGGGTCCAGTCGGAGCTGTAGCTGCCAGCCTACACCAGAGCCATAGCAACGTGGGATCTGAGCTGGGTCTGCAACCTACACCACAGCTCACGGCAACGCCGGATCCTTAACCCACTGAGCAAGGCCAGGGATCGAACCCGCAACCTCATGGTTCCTAGTCAGATTCGTTAACCACTGAGCCACAATGAGAACTCCCTAGAATTGTGTTTCTTTGGGACAGTTGTTGAGTTTGTTTTTGTTTGCTTGCTTGTTGTGCCATCTATCATAATTCTCAAGTAACAATTTTTTTTTTTTTTTTTGCTGTATTCACCACATGTGGATGTTCCTGGGCCAGGGATTGAACCTGTGTCAAAGTTGCAGCCTGTGGCACAGGTGTGACAGCACCCAATCTTTAACCTACTCTGCCACAAAGGAACTTGGCAAACAAAAATTTTTAAATGTTTATTCTCTTAGTTCATAATTGGGAAATCAGCCAAATTTTGTGCATGAGAATTGCAGCTTGCACACTAAGTCTCCACTTCACCTTCAACTGATCTTTCACTGGCCCCTGATAGGACAAGAGAGAGGTTTGTGGGTCAACACGGATTTCTCCCTCCATGCTGACTCAAAGGCAAACACTTGACAAAGCTCTGCTTTCACAGTTTCAAGAATCGCTTATCAGAAGCCCTCTTGTTCCTGTGATGACACACAGTAAATATCTGCCCTGGTGACTCCCTCAGAAATTCCACCAGACCCAAGGACTCAGTCAGGTGAATACAGACAGGGCTGCTTCTTCTCTCTGCCAGTGAAGTCACCCTTGGCCCCACATGTTCCAGCATGGCACAGCCACTGGCACCCACACCTAAAGCTGACAGACAACAGCCCCAGTAGAGTTTGCAGCTGTGAAAAATGTAATGTGCCATGATAAGAAGTCAATTCCGACAGATGTGCTTTGAGTGCCTCTTGTATACACTGCCACATTCCTCTCAGAGTTTACAGTCTGGTTGGGAAGAGAGGCAGGGGCATACGGGACTTTGATCCAAAATCCAAAATGCTGCTTGATGCAGACACTTAAAATAAAAAGCCAAAAGAGCTCAAGGAAATTAGCAATTGCTTTTGATCTAAAGGAAGACTGGAGGAGGAGGCCCTGAAAGAGGAGCAAAACTGTAGCAGGTGGAGAGGGGAGAGGGGTGCAAAGGGGTCAGCTGGAGGGGAAGTGGGGTGTTCCGGATAAGGGAGAGTTTTGAGCAGAGATAAGCAGGGAAGAAACATGGATGTGGACAAATGGACTAGAAAAGTCTACTCTTGCTGGAGTGTGGGAAGCATGGTGTCAAGGAGGAAGATAATTTCCTCTACCCTTCTAAGTTTTTCTGGCTGGTCTAAGAATTAAATTGAGGAGTTCCTGTCATGGCTCAGTGGTTAACAAATACGACTAGGAACCATGAGGTTGTGGGTTTGATCCCTGGCCTCACTCGGTGGGTTAGGGATCCAGCATTGCTGTGAGCTGTGGTTTAGGTCGCAGACATGGCTCGGATCTGGCGTTGTTGTGGTTCTGGTGTAGGCCAGCAGCTGTAGCTCCGATTAGACCCCTTGCCTGGGAAGCTCCATATGCTGCAAGTGTGGCCCTAAAAAGACAAAATAATAATAATAATAATAATAATAATAATTAAGTTGACATGAGGCAGATTAACGAGAGAAAAATCGAACAAAAATTTAATGACATGCATACGGGGAGAAACCCAGGAAAACCGAGGAACTCACCAATATGGCCAAAATCTTCACCTTAAATGTCATCTTCAACTAAAGACAAAAGAGGAGTTCCCGTCGTGGCGCAGTGGTTAACGAATCCGACTAGGAACCATGAGGTTGTGGGTTCGGTCCCTGCCCTTGCTCAGTGGGTTAATGATCCGGCATTGCCGTGAGCTGTGGTGTAGGTTGCAGACGCGGCTCGGATCCCGCGTTGCTGTGGCTCTGGCGTAGGCCTGTGGCTACAGCTCCGATTCGACCCCTAGCCTGGGAACCTCCATATGCCGCGAGAGCGGCCCAAGAAATAGCAGCAACAACAACAACAAAAAAAAGAAAGACAAAAGACAAAAAAAAATAATAATAAAGACAAAAGAGTATGTTGGGTTAAGTGGTTTGGGAACTCAAAGGGGAAGAAAGAGGGTAATACACATGAAGACGGAAAAGCAAATGACTGGTAAATAAATGTTTGCTGGGCCGTGCAGACAATGACCCTGATCTCTAGGCCCTGCTAAGTTTCTCCCACCATACATAGCCCATATTCTTTGCAGAAATCTCTGGTGAGAGCTCTAATCCAGGAACAAGCCTTTTATGGGGAATTCATTTAGGCAGTTGAGGGAAGGTAAGAAGGAGAACTTGCTGAATCTTCTGTTTCTTAAAAATAATCACCTTAGGAGTTCCCATCGTGGCACAGTGGTTAACGAATCCGACTAGGAACCATGGGGTTGCGGGTTCAATCCCTGGCCTTGCTCAGTGGGTTAAAGATCTGGTGTTGCCGTGAGCTGTGGTGTAGGTTGCAGACCCAGCTCAGATGCCACGTTGCTGTGGCTCTGGCGTAGGCTTGGCAGCTACAGCTTCGATTAGACCCCTAGCCTGGGAACCACCATATGCCACAGGAGTGGCCCCTGAAAAGGCAAAAAGACAAAAAGACCAAAAAAAAAAAAAATCAGCCTAAATTACTCCTCATGCCAAAGAGACGTTTGGGGTGGCAAATTTTGTTCCTTTATAATGGGGTGAAGGGGATATGGAACAAGACAGGTAGGGGCTGGATTATAGAGGCCAGGACTCCATAGTTCAGGAGTTGGATTGTGCTCCTGTATCCCTGCTCCACACAGTGATTTGGGGGAAGGGAAGACATGCTTATAAATTATATGACTTGCTAATTTTTGCACTAGAACTGTTATATACAAAGAAATTAAGATGTCATTCTATCTATTAAATTTCGAACTCCTAGCACGATAAGTAAATCACAACTAGTTGGGGGATTTTTGGTGTTGGTTTGCTCATGACCTGAAACCTATGTGAAGTCTTTTTTGTTGTTGTTTTTTGTCTTTTTAGGCCCTATGGAGGTTCTCAGGCTAGGGGTCGAATCAGAGCTGTTGCTGCCGGCCTACGCCAGAGCAATGCCAGATCTGAGCCATATCTGTGACCTATACCACAGCTCACTGCAACGCCAGATCCTTAACCCACTGAATGAGGCCAGGGGTCGAACCTGCAACCTCATGATTCCTAGTCGGGTTCGTTTCCACTGGGCCACGACGAGAATTCCCTATGTGAAGTATTAAATGAGTCTTTAGCATGCAGAGAAACTAGGATGCTATTTCTCAGGGTTGTTCAGGTAACATTCTGTGGTTTATTATTTATTCCCTTTTTAGAAAGTTTATTTTTCTTCTAAATGTGTAGAATTTGGGGTTATGGGAATAATGAGATCAGATCTATGTTTTAGAAAGAAAATTCAGATAACTCTAAGGTCAGTGTCTAGGCTGGACTGGATTAGAGGAGAGAAACTAGAGGTGGGAATATGAGTTTCAGACCTAGCTTGCTTGCTCGCTCACTCCCTTTTACTCATTCATTCAGAATGTCTTTAGGAGTATCTACAATGCACCAGGCACTGTTCTGGGCATCACAAATAAAGGGGTGAAGAAAACAAATGAAGCACCAGCTCTCCTGGATCTTCGCTTCATCTGGGGGAGTACAGATAATAGACATATGAATCTACAGTGTCCAGTATTGTTGTACTAAGAAAAAAGAAGCAAGCAAGAAGGGTGGAGTGTGCTGGGTGGAGATTTTTTTTTTCTCTTTCTAAAAATTGGGATAAAATGTCCCTAACGTAAAATTGACCATGTTAATCATTTGACATATTAACCATGTTTGGGAGTTCCCACTGTGGCTCAGCAGGTTAAGAACCCAACATCGTCTCTGTGAGGATGTGGGTTCAATCCCTGGCCTTACTCAGTGGGTCAAGGATCCAGTGTTGCTGCAAGATATGATGTAGGTTGCAGCTACAGCTTGGATTGGATTAGATCACTAGCCTGGGAATTTCCATATGCTGCAGGTGCAGCCATTAAAAAAAAAATCATGTTTAAAGTCAGAGTTCAGTGGCATTAAGTACATTCTCATTGTACTGATTATTACCATCCATCTCTAGAACTGTTTTGGGTGGAGCTTTTTTTTTTTTTTTTTTTTTTTCATTTTGTGGCCGCTCCCATGGCATGTGGAAGTTCCTGGGCCCGGGACTGATTGAATTCGAGCCACAGCTTCAACCCACGCCACAGCTATGGCAAAGCTGGATCCTTTAACCCACTGCTCCAGGCCTGGCATGGAACCTGCACCTCCACAGGGACTTAAGCCACTGTAGTTGGATTCTTAACCCACTGCGTCATGGCAGGAATTCCAAGGGTGGACCTTTTTTGATAGAGTAGTTGAAGGCATCTGTAATACACTAGCATCTGAGTAGAAGCCTGAATGAAGTGAGAGAGAACAAGCTTTGTCCATAGCTGAGTTAGTGTGCTCCACGCCCTGGAAACAGATAAGACTACGTCAGAAGCCCAGGAGAGAGTTGATGTAATAAGGTTTGGTGTAGCTGAAAGCCCGCCTCCAGAGCACAAAAGAGAACTGGTTTGGGAGTCACTATTCTCCCTGAAGTAATGCATTTAGCAGAGCTGCCAACCCAGATCCACGGAGAGACAGACACTTCAATGCTAACCACAAGTTGTTTGATCACGGAGAGAAGCTTCATATTTGTGCTGGGATCCTGCATCAAAGAGCATGTAGTGGTTGTGAATGCAAATTTATGAGGCTGTGTAGTCTACCAAGTTTCCTTTTTGAGTTAAAGAACTTTCTTCCATCAGATATGAGTGAGGAGTCATGAGTTTCCTTTGGAATGTCCTTTAGCTTGTTGGTACAAGTTTCCCCTGTGACAGGAGCAATTAGTCATACATTACTGAGTACATTCCATTTTTCTAGGTACAGAGGAAAACAGGGACATTCCTGTGTCTCCTCTACTTGGTCCCCAGAAATACCTTTAGACCTTAACCTGTTCAGCTAATCTAATAATTTGTCATCCACGAAACCTTTATGTGTTCTGCATTCTGCATCTGATTCTTGTTCAATGAAAGATCCCAATCATGACTGCTGACTTATCTGGATAGTTGAGAGATGACCTTGCTATGGTAATAAATACAGGGGTCACAAAACCAAGCCCTGTGCTACAGCCACATAAAGGAAATGAAAGGATACACAAAAGAAACTGAACCTCCTTTCAGTTGCTCTCCAAATTTGCTTTCCTTGGAATGCAGAGAAACTTTATGTTTGCCCTAGGTGGATGCATGTTTTCTTATTGATATAAGAAGCAATAAGAGGAAATGGAGTTGTTTTGCCTATAAGGAGGAGTGGTCCCTGCAAACAGAGGCAGAACCAGCACAAATGCACCATGTAAGAATGTGGAGGTGTGGAGTTCCCATCATGGTGCAGTGGAAGAGAATCCGACAATGAGGTTTCAGGTTTGATCCCTAGCCTGGCTCAGTAGGTTAAGGATCTGGTGTTGCCATGAGCAGTGGTGTAGGTCACAGATGCGGCTCTGATCTTGTGTTGCTGTAACTGTGGTGTAGGTTGACGGCTACAGCTCCAATTAGACCCCTAGCCTGGGAACCTCCATATGCTAAGGATGTGGCTCTAAAAAGACAAAAAAAAAAAAAAAAGAATGTGGGTGTGTGTATATTAAGTTTGCAAAATTTTTCCACTGGGCTGATATAGCATTCAGCAGTTAGATATGTTGTGTGTTTGGGCAGGGAAAGCAAAGATGCTACAGATTAGGAGTTCCCATCATGATGCAGTGGAAAGGAATCTGACTGGGAACCATGAGGTTGCGGTTCGATCCCTGACCTCATTCAGTGGATTAAAAATCCAGCATTGCCGTGAGCTATGGTGTAGGTCGAAGACAAGGCTCAGATCTGTGACTGTGACGTAGGCCGGCGGCTACAGCTCCAACTGGACCCCTAGCCTGAGAATCTCCATATGCCACAGGTGCAGCCCTAAAAAGACAAAAAAAAAAAAAAAAAGACGCTGCAGTTTATAAAGAGGCTGCAAGCACAATGTGATATGTTGAACAAGCCACAATTAATTACACATATCTCTCCGAGGTTTAATTTTACAAGTCTACAACCTTTTGTCTGAAATTCTTGGGCCATATGTTTGGGAATTCAGAATTTTTCAGAAACACGATGCACATACTATATTAACATTACATGATACTCCCAGCAGAGCCTGGGGTGGGCGGGCCCATAATTAAACCCATGGATATATCCCTAGTGAAATATGTGATTATTTGTACTAAGTAGAATAAATAAGGATCATAAATAGACTTACATTATCAATTCACACCAAATTTTGCTGCCATATTCATTTCAGAGACAAAATTCTGAAACCTCATAATTGCAGCTAAGGGTGTGGGGATTTACAAAACCTCCTTCCGCTGCAGTTCAAAAGGCAAGCAATTGCTTGACCCAATCTCATCAGTAGCTAGAATGCTATTAATCAAGAATCTGGCTCTGGGCAGGAAGGAATTACTCAATATGACATCCTTCCACACATAGTGGATGCATCCTTGATAGGAGTTCCTTTGCTGAGGGGGTGTCTGGTATATATCAGTAGGACCAGAAAACACACAAGTAAGAATTAATAGACATTTGCAGGGTGCTTCTTTCTGTCTCACCAGAAGGCAGAAACCCAATGAATCATATCCAGCTTGGCAGGTACAGGCAACAGACGACCGATATCTCCCAAGTGTGTTTGAAAGGGATCTGATTACCAAAGATCCTACGGGAGTTGTTGCCTTGTTGCCTTGGGAACCAGAGGTAAGGATAATTAAATCGGCTCCTCATTTTAGCTACTGTTAGTTCTTCATACACTTTCTTGCAGACATGACTGCCTAACAGTTGCCAGACTTGCACTTGGGATATATTTCTTCTTGAGGAAGGTTCTTGTGGCACCTGTGGCTGCTCCATCCCTGAGTGTGCAGGTGGACTATGCGCTCCAAACAGGCCACACCCTGGATGGCCTCTACTTTCTGTCTCCTGGGTTTCAGGTTAGCAAGCCTGAGGCAAAGCAACCTGGACAATGTGGGTCATAGGATGGCTTCCAAGCCAGGTGAGTAGCTCCTTGTTTTTTCCTCACTGTGGGTATTTCCTAATGAAGGAACATTATAGAACTTTCTTGACAGGCCCCTTCACATCTAGTCAAGAAATTAATATTTTACTTTTGACTTACGATTCATATCAGAAATCAAAATTCAACAAAGAGACAACTTAATTTTTCAACTCAACACTTGTGATTTATGGAGCAAATGTTATGTGTCGCTGTGCCAGGTGTAAGCTGTATCTGCAAAGTGTGTAGAGGCTAGAGTAAGTGTGTATATGTGAGTGTGGAACTCGCAATAGCCACAGGAGCCACGTTTGGCTAAAGGAAGCAGAAGAGCTTACAGGAAAGCTTATAGACAGGCTTTTGCCTACACTGTACACCAGATGCCTGAAGTGGAGGAATAATAACCCATGAGGATTAAAACCACAGGCAACGATGGCAGAGCAGAAAGACTGGAAAAATCTTGTCCCCTGGGTTTTTGTTGTTTTTTTCTTGTCCCCTGCTTTAATCTTAGAATTGCTATAACAAAACAAAAACAAAAACTGGACTGTCTGCCTCAAGATTATTTTATGATGTGAAATAAAGTAAAAACCTATCTTGGCCCACTGTGGCTGAAATTCTGATATCTGTAGCCAATTATAATCCTGATATGATCAATAGTCTTCTAGAGTTTTTTCTCTGCATATATAGATATGTAAACTCTAACACTAACAACCATCTAGGAAATAGGTAATATCATCCTTATTTTTGAAAGGGAAAATAGGTTTAAGTAGGTCCAGTGAGTTTACCTCTGTTGCAGAACTGGAAAGTGACCACACTGCAGTGTATGACCAGGTGAGACTCCAATGCCCAATGCTCTTTCTCCAGCACCACTTGCCTTTCTCTAGAGTTCTTGGACTGACAGAGGAAGGTACACCTCCAAGTCTCTCTCTCTCTCTCTGTTCCCTGCCCCTCCCCAGTGGCTGTACCCATGGCATATGGAAGTTCCTGGACCAGGCATTAAATTCAAGCACAGCTGCAACCTATGCTACTGTAGTTGGATTTTTAACCACAGCAGGAACTCCTCCAAGTCTCTTTTTAAAGTACACATTGTTGGGAGTTCCTGTTGTGGCTCAGTGGTTAATGAACCCAACTAGATCCATAAGGGTGCAGGTTCGATCCCGGGTCTTGCTCAGTGGGTTAAGTATCCAGTGATGCCGTTTGCTGTGAGCTATGGTGTAGGTCACAGATGCGGCTCAGACCCTGCATTGCTGTGGCTGTGGCTGTGGCTGGCAGCTACAGCTCCGATTCGACCCCTAGCCTGGGAACGGCCCTAAAAAGACCAAAAAAAAAAAAAAAAGGAGTGAGCCAAATACATATCATCTTAAAAAAGTCACCCTGGAGTTCCCGTTGTAGTGGTTAACGAATCCAACTAGGAACCATGAGGTTGCGGGTTAGGTCCCTGGCCTTGCTTAGTGGGTTAAGGATCTGGTGTTGCCATGAGCTGCGGAGTAGGTTGCAGACATGACTCGGTTCTGGCATTGCTGTGGCCCTGGCGTAGGCTGGAGGCTATAGCTCCGATTTGACCCCTAGCCTGGGAACCGCCATATGCCGCAGGAGTGGCCCTAGAAAAGGCAAAAAGACAAACAAACAAAAAACACTAATGAAGTACACATTGCTACAAGACTTGAAGCAGCAGTGTTAATATGTATGTTAGAAGGAAAAATGGGTTAGATCCTATTGCTTTTCCTAATACTTTTCCTTATTGCACAACTGTTTTCAATCCCTGTTCACCTGCATGCACAGCTCCAGCTCTTTTATATTTACTATTATTCTGCTTTTTAATAACACTGCTTTAATTATTCTACTTTGTCTAATACTCAGCTAACAAGAGTATTTCTTGATGTTTCTATATATTCACAATATTTGAAATTTCAATACTCAGCTAACAAGAGTATTTTTTGATGTTTCTATATATTCACAATATTTGAAATTTCAAAGAACACTCATATAATCTGTAAAATGATGAGGGGGGAATCATCTGTACTATTACTACTCCTCCCCCGCAAACCCACAAAGCTTGCATTTTGGTTTGTTTCTCTCCTCTTGTCTATGCATTTCATTTTGCATTGGGGTAATCTAAGTATGTGAATTTTGAAGTCAGTCACTTACACTGAATATTATATCCTAAGCGTTACGCACAAGTTCCACGAAGACAAAACTTGCTCCATTTTTTGTTCATCACTGTAGCACTTGTGCTTAGCACAGTGTAGTAAATCTAGCTCAACAAATACTTGTTGACTGAATATTGTTACATACTCTTTATGTGTGTGTATGTGTGTGTATATATATATATATATCTCCAATACTGTTCCTTTTAGCGGATATGCCTTTACTTAAATTTCCCATAATTATTGGATATTAATATTGTTTTCATTTTTTGCCCTTATGAATAGTGTTGATGAAAAGTTTTGCACATATAGTTTTCTCTATATTTGTACTACTGTCTTAAGATAGGATCCCCAGGGTAAAATCACAGGGTCAGTGAGTTTTTACAAGTTTTTATGCATTTTCAGAAAATTCTTTTTTTTTTGGTCTTTTTGTCTTTTTGCCTTTTCTAGGGCCACTCCCGTGGCATATGGAGGTTCCCAGGCTAAGGGTCGAATTAGCGCTGTAGCCACCAGCCTATGCCGGAACCACAGCAATGCGGAATCTGAGCTGTGTCTGCAATCTACACCACAGCTCACGGCAATGCGGGATCCTTAACCTGCTGAGCAAGGCCAGGGATCGAACCCGCAACCTCATGGTTCATAGTCGGATTTGTTAACCACTGCTCCATGACAGGAACTCCTGAAAATACTTTTTAAAACTGCTGGAGCAGTTTACAAAGGCAATAGGAACGCAGCAATTTCACCACACCTTCACCTGCCCTGATTTTTGTTGTTTTTAAATTGCTGCTATTGACTTAATCAACTAACATGTTTATATAACCCCAGTTTAGTGTCACAGGCATTCCATGCCAAATAAATACTCATTAAAATGTGAGCCCATTATTTGGTCATGTCCATAATATCCCTAGTATTACCCAATGCATAATAAGCACAGGTGCAATTCAACTGTACCTAAGTCTCTAAACTTGTGATTGACTGATACATGTGAATAACAGTTGTAATTACTGCTTAACTAGTTTTTTGTGTTTTGGTTTTTTTTTTTTTTTTTTGCTTTTTAGGGCCATACCTGCGGCATATGGAGGTTCCCAGGCTAGGGGTCTAACTGGAGGTACAGCTGCCAGCCTATACCACAGCCACAGCAACTCGGGATCCCAGCCATATCTGCGATCTACACCAGAGCTCATGGCATCGCCGGATCCTTAACTCACTGAGCGAGGCGAGGGATCGAACCTGCAATGTCATGGTTCCTAGTTGGATTTGTTTCTGCTGTGCCATGATGGGAGCTCCAACTAGTATTTTATTTTTAGATTTTTGAGCATTATAATGGTGACAATGATTTTTACAGGAGACACTACAGGTAGCCACATTCTTCTTTTTCTACTAAGTTGTTCTCTCTGTTCATATTTTTACATATTTCTATATCCATCTTTCTCCCTGGAAATCTCAGCATCAGGGAAAGTATGCTTTTCATGCATATTTAAAATTGATATTCGCTAGAGGCTTAACTAAAATTACAGTGATCTTTGGACTAACAAGTGATCAACACAAAGTCCTATATCTTTATGAGCTGTTTGTCAAAGTCCAAATAATTAACATCGTTGAACGCCATAAAGTAGGCAGTGTGCCACTTACTTGAACTGATATTTTCTTAGAAAAACTTCCAAAGCTTTGGCCATAGAGACAACGAACCTAGAGGTAAGCCCTGGCTCCAAACAGAGAGTTACAGATTGACTTAAGGTATCACGCCAAAGTTGGGTGGGTTACGAAGGGTGTTTAAGGGGATGAAAATAATCTTCAACCCAGTGATTGCTGAGCATGGTTCTTGCCTTTCTTTTCAACACTGTGACTACACAGGGTGTTTTCTTGCCTTTGCATAGGGAGAAGGTGGGGCTGCTGTCTGCTGTGGCCCCATGGAGAAGAGGCTTGGCCCAGGAGCAACCCTGCTCTCAGGTGTGGCTGGGAATGAGTCCAGGGGAAGGAGTATTGAAAGACCACTTACCAGTCCCTTGACGTATGCGATCATATCCGGCCTGTTTCTGGGAGCTGGGGTTGGCCCCATTCAATTTTCAGAGAGCACTAGGGCCTATGACCATAACCCTCCTCCAAGATAGACGTGATTCATCCCACTGGGATCACTGCAGTGTCAGCCAAAAGACACCTGACAGATCTTCTTTGACCCCGTGCATTCCTTTTACTTTTGCCTTTAATTAAATTAAAAAAGTACCCCAGGAGTTCCCGTCGTGGTGCAGTGGTTAACGAATCCAACTAGGAACCATGAGGTTGCGGGTTCGGTCCCTGCCCTTGCTCAGTGGGGTAACGATCCGGCATTGCCGTGAGCTGTGGCGTAGGTTGCAGACGCAGCTCAGATCCCGCGTTGCTGTGGCTCTGGCGTAGGCCTGCGGCTACAGCTCCTATTCGACCCCTAGCCTGGGAACCTCCCCATATGCCGCAGGAGCGGCCCAAAGAAATGGCAAAAAGACAAAAAAAAAAAAAAACCCCAAAGTACAGATCTGTCTTGTCTACCATTTCCCCTTCGCCCTAAACCATAGCTTCTCCCACACACTTTTCCAGTTAACTGTTGTTGCCAAGATGCTGAGCATCCTTCCAGCCCTTTCTTACTCATTTGCATATAGATTTGCAAGTATTTATTGCACAAACATGTTCATACCATATGTATTGTTCTGCAACTTGTCTTTTTTCTTTTTCTTTTTTTTTTTAGCAACATGTCTTGAAGAACTTTGCACACTAGTTCATATAGACTAGTTCATTGCTTTTAACTGATGAAGAGTATTCCTTAGAGTTGGTTGGCAGAAATAGCTTAAAGAATTATGACCCTCTCCCCAACCCCCATGTAGGGAAGGGAACCCTCCTACACTGTTGGTGGGAATGTAAACTGGTGCAGCCACTATGGCAAATAGTGCAGAGGTTCCTCAAAAAACTAAAAATAATGTTACCATATGATCCAGCAATTCCACTCCTGGGCATATATCTAGACAAAACTATCATTTGAAAAGATACATGCTCCCACTCCTATGTTCATAGCAGCACTATTTACAATAACCAAGACATGGAAGTGACCTAAATGTCCATCAAGAGAGTAATGGATAAAGAAGATGTGGTATATATGCACAATGGAATATTACCTAGCCATAAAAAGGAAACGATGCCATTTCCAGCAACATGGATGAACCTAGAGATTATCATATTAAGTGAAGTAAGTCAGAGAAAGACAAATATCATATGATATTACTTATATGTAGAATCTATGACAAATGAACATATCTATGAAGTGGAAACAGACTCACAAACACAGAGAATAGACTTGTGGTTTCCAAGAGGGGAGTCAGGAGAGAAGGATTGGAAGTTTGGGATTAGTAGATGCAATCTATTATGTATAGAATGTATAGACAACAAGGTCCTACTATATAGCACAGGGAACTATATTGAATATCCTGTGATAAACCATAATGGAAAAGAATATGAAAAAGAAGATTTATATATATATATATATATGTGCGTGTGTGTGTATATATATATATCTATATGTATATATATATATATATCTGAATCACTTTGCTGTACAGCACAAATTAACACAACTTTGTAAATCAACTATACTTCGATAAAATTTTTTTTAAAGTTATGACCTCCGAATCAGACAAAGCCAAGAAAGACATCCAGAATTCAATTTGGTCCCCCTCCCTCAATTTTTATATAGGAAAAATTTCAAACATGCAAAAGAGTAGAGATACTAGCACAGTGAACACATACATACACTCTACTAGATTCAATAACTGTTATCACTTTTTTAAAATTTTTATTTACTTTAATATTTTACTGGACAACACTGCGCTCCTTTACAGATGTATATTTAGTCACTCCTTTGAATAACATTTTCGAATTTTGCATATGATCTTCCTCCCTGCCCAAGTGAGTATCATGGGATCTTCTTTCGCCTTTCTAGGTTCTAGTTTCTTTCTTTTTTCTTTTTTTTGCCTTTTTGTCTTTTCTAGGGCTGCATCCTCGGCATATGGAGGTTCCCAGGCTAGGGGTCTAATCGGAGCTGTAGCCGCCAGAGCCACAGCAACATTGGATCCAAGCCGAGTCTTCGACCTACACCACAGCTCACGGCAACGCCGGATCCTTAACCCACTGAGCAAGGCCAGGGATCAAACCCACAACCTCATGGTTCCTAGTCAGGTTCGTTAACCACTGAGCCACGATGGGAACTCCCTGTTATCACTTTCATTGACTACCATTTTAATACCAGCTAGAGTTGCATGGTTCTAAGTTGAGATGTATATGATTCATTAAAGTCCCAGGGTCTTAAGAATTAGGAAGAAAGGACATTTCCAAATTGTAAGGATCAAAGAAATATAAAATCTTCTCAAGTGATGACCTGGGTGGAAGGTACAGATTTCTATGAGTAGAAGGAAGAATTAGCAATCTAGGGCTGTGGGCTAGAAGGCTACCCCTTCTTAAAATTATGGAGTGATGGGCACAAGTATGAATATGGTTTAGTGAGTTCCACCCAGATGCATTTTTCTGATAGCTCTGTGTCTTCAGACATAGGTAAAACTTCCAAAGACATGAGATGATGTATGTATCTGTTTCTTTAATGGGTGAAAGAAGAATCGCTATTGCTGTTTACAAATTCTGATCTTGCAATGCTCTAAAATCTTTTCCTCAAAGTTCCCTAAAAAAGTAATCATCTGCCTGGAGGATAGGTAGCTTTTTATGCAAAGGAAAATAAAATAAAATCTAGAAATGCAATATTACATAGGAATAGAATTGGATAAAATTTATCTATACTCAACAACTTGAGTAAATCTCAGAAACCTAATTTGCAGTGAAAATAACTGGTGGCAGAAGACTACATACAGTGTGATTTTATTTTTTTAATTTTTTTATTTTTTGTCTTTTTGCCACTTCTTGGGCCGCTCCCTGGGCATATGGGGGTTCCCAGGCTAGGGGTCTAATCGGAGCTGTAGCCGCTGGCCTACACCACAGCCACAGCAATGCGGGATCCGAGCCGCGTCTGAGACCTACACCACAGCTCACGGCAACGCCGGATCCTTAACCCACTGAGCAAGGGCAGGGACCGAACCTGCAACTTCATGGTTCCTAGTCGGATTCGTTAACCACTGTGCCACGAAGGGAACTCCTGATTTTATTATTATAAAGCTCCCAAGCTGGGAGTTCCTGTCGTGGCTCAGTGGTTAATGAATCCGACTAGGAACCATGAGGTGGCGGGTTTGATCCCTGGCCTTGCTCAGTGGGTTAAGGATCCGGCGTTGCCGTGAGCTGTGGTGTAGGTTGCAGACGCGGCTCGGATTCCGTGTTGCTGTGGCCCTGGCGTGGGCTGGTGGCTACAGCTCCAATTGGACCCCTAGCCTGAAAAGCTCCATGTGCTGCAGGAGCGGCCCAAGAAATTGCAAAAAAAAAAAAAAAAAAACTCCCAAACTATCGAATCCAAACAATATATTGTTTAGAAGGATGTAGATGCTTTGGTAAAAAAAAAAAAAATTAATGAATACCTAATTTAGGTGAGTGATTCCCTTCAAACTGAGGGAGAAGGGGGTGGGGTGTCAGGATTTGGAAGCATGTGGCATCATCAAAAGCACTGGAATGTTCTACTGATTAATAGTGTGGTGGATTCATATATTCACTGATTATATGCTCCCAATCACATACAGGTGTTCCTTATATTATTTATAATGTATCAAATATTACATAATAAAATTTTGTAAGTGAAAATAAAAAGACTAGACTTACAAAATAGAATAACAAAATATGTAAAGTTAAAGTCTAAAGAAGAACTGGGTTTGGGGACTTATAATTTTAATTACTTGAATATTCATTTTGGAACTAAAGCAAATCTCTGAATAGTCCATACAAAAACAAAAACAAAAACCACCCTGAAAGGCATTGAAATACATTTAACACATTGTCCAGATGTATCATTGTTTGTCCAGCCATTCTTTTGGTAGCATTTAATTTTAATTTTCTGCTATTCCAACACACAGGAATAAGCATTCTTTTTGTTTTTGCTATTTTAGGGCTGCACCTGCAGCATATGGAGGGTCCCAGGCTAGGGGTCAAATCAGAGCTGTAGCTCCTGGCCTGCACCTCAGCCATAGCAATGCCAGATCCAAGCTGCGTCTGTGACCTAAACCATGGCTCATGGCAATGCCAGATCCTTAAACCACTGAATGAGGCCAGGGGTTGAATTTGCATCCTCATGGATCCCAGTAGGGTTCACTAACCACTGATCCCTGAAGGGAACTCCAGGAATAAACATTCTTGAATATATTTTTTTCAATATGTATGTAAGTTTTTAAGGGGCAGGGGTTGCCGGAGTTGCCGAGTCAAAGAGTAAAGTTGAGACTCAGAGAGGTTACATCAATTCACTGTGGGTGGTGGGCGAAGGGAATCAGAGGAAAATAGTCCAAAGGTAAACTTCCAGTTACTACTATAAGCTCTTATAAGATAAATATTAGAGATGTGATATACAACACGATAACCATAGCTAATACTGCTGTATGATATACAGAAAAGTTAAGAGGGTAAATCCTGAGAGTTCTCATCAAAAGAACATTTTTTCTTTTCCTTTTATTGTATGTATACGAGATGACGGATATTAGCCAAACCTATTGTAATCATTTCACAATATGTTTAGATCATTGTGCTATATGCCTTAAACTTATACAGTGATGCATAACAATTATTTCTCAATAAAACTGGACAAAAATGCAAAACTCAAGGTCACACAGGCAGCAGGTAGCAAAGTCAAGACTAGAACCAAGGCTCTTTCTAGGGCTCAATGATACATGTATAAAGATCCACCTATAAAGAAAACACCTGTCTTATCAAGGCAAGTGCCCCATTTTAGACTGCGATTTGACCCTTTCCCCGCCTGTCTGTCCAGCCTGCAGGTGAAGCACAGTATTGTTCAGAACCTCAGGACAGAACACAAGAGCTCCCTGTCATGAGAGGCACAAGAATGGGGCTTTGTCTCCCAGGAAAGCAAGATGGTTTCTACGGGACTCATTTGGTGCCAGTGGCAGAAAGGGAACTTCTGCTGAGCTCCAAATCAGAACCCAGCGTTCTTGTCCCACTTTTCAGAGTATGGCCCCTATAGCCTATGGACATGTCCCTTGTTATTTCTAAGGGTAGATTTTGCAATGTTTACTCTTCAGGGTGGAAATATTTATTGGTCACTGAAAATGCAGTTTTGCGGATTAGAGGCAAGCACAAAGGCATACCTACAGCTCAAACCCAGAATGAAAAGAGTGGGTGGGAAAAACAAAGGTAATGTCAGTGACCAACTGTGCCAGCCAGAGTCCTTTTCTTCTCACCTGAGTACATTCAAAGAAAATCCAAAATCCAAGTCTTCTCTGAAATGTACATTTCATTTCAGGTACAGAAAGAAACTGAATCGGGAGTTCCCGTCGTGGCGTGGTGGTTAACGAATCCGACAAAGAACCATGCGGTTACAGGTTCGATCCCAGCCATTGCTCAGTGGGTTAACGATCCGGCATTGCCGTGAGCTGTGGTGTAGGTTGCAGACGCGGCTCGGATCCCGCATTGCTGTGGCTCTGGCGTAGGCCGGTGGCTACAGCTCCGATTCAACCCCTAGCCTGGGAACCTCCATATACCACTGGAGCGGCCCAAGAAATGTCAAAAAAAAAGAAAAAAAAAGAAACTGAATCGGTGTTTTATTTGTGTGTGTGTGTATAGTAAATATGCCACCCAAACACATGCAGTAGCAACACCGATTCCATACACTAGATTAAATTGCCGAGCTAGGGGTCGAATCGGAGCTGTAGCTGCTGGCCAGCCACAGCAACACCAGATCCGAGCTGTGTCTGCGACCTACACTGTCTCCTTAACCCACTGAGCAAGGCCAGGGACCTATCCTGCAATCTCATGGTTCCTACTCGGATTTGTTTCCGCTGCACCATGACAGGAACTCCTAACTTTAATTTTATAGTTAGCTCTTTTATACTCAAAAATATCAATTCTTAAAAGTATTTTTTTGTGTGTGTCTTTTTAGGGCCTTACCCCTGGCATATGGAGGTTCCCAAGTTAGGGGTCTAATTGGAGCTGTTGCCGCCAGCCTACAGCACAGCCACAGTGGCACAGGATCTGAGCCGAGTCTGGGACCTACACTGTAGCTCATGGCAACACCGGATCCTTAACCCACTGAGCAAGGTCAGGGATCGAACCCACAACCTCATGGTTCCTAGTCGGACTCGTTTCCACTGTGCCAGTAATTTTTCTTATTTTTCACAGTGGCAACGAGAACTCTTAATTTTTCCTTTCTTTCTTTTTTTTAAAATATTCTTAAGAGTATTAACAGAAATTACCACTAACATTGGTTTTTTTTTTTTTAATTCTTAAGAGTATTAACAGAAATTACCACTAACATTGGTAAGTGATTACTGAAAAGCAGTTTATTTATTATTTAACATTCTCTTCATCCTAGGGTATGTTTCTAAGGGATGTAGCATTAAATAACTGTGTTTTAGGGAGTTCCCTTTGTGGCTCAGCCATTAACAAACCAGACCAGGATTCATGAGGATTTGAGGTCGGTAGCTGCTGCTTTGACTTGACCCGTAGCCTGGGAACTTCCATATGCTGCAGGTGCAGTCCTAAAATAGCAAAAAAAAAAAAAAAAGAATTTGTGTTTTAAAGTCACCTGACAGGGGAGTTCCTGTCGTGGTGCAGTGGAAAGGAATCTGACTAGGAACCATGAGGTTGTGGGTTCAATCCCTAGCCTCGCTCAGTGGGTTAAGGATCCGGTGTTGCTGTGAGCTGTGGTGTCAGTTGCAGACGAGCCTCGGATCTGGCATTGCTCTGGCTGTGGTGTAAGCCAGCAGCTATAGCTCCGATTTGACCCCTAGCCTGGGAACCTCCATATGTTGTGGGTGCGGCCCTAAAAAGACAAAAAGACCAAAAAACAATAATAATAATAATAATAATAAAGTCACCCGACATGATTTCCCTTTACCTGGTTAAGCCACCAACTTGATACCTACATTCATTTGTTGCGTTTTAGTTTTTAAATTTTTGATTTTTCATAATTCTGTAAAACTTACATTATTTCAAAGTCAAATCTACAAAACAAGATACAGAGAAGTCTAGCTTCTATCCTTATTCTTTCCTTATACTTGTTTCATCTCTCCCAAAAAGGTAACTATTTGACTTAATAATTTATCTTTCCATTTTAAAAAATCCATAAGCAAATGTATGTGTTCTTGCTTTCTTAGATAAATAATAAGGCACTATATACACCTTTATTCATCTCATCAGCACTATGTTTCTGACAATCTACTGTTCATCTTTTTAAAAACTGTACTGTCCTCTAGGTTCAGTCTACTCACTTCTTGGAATAACTTGTTGATAGGTATTCCCAGAAATCTAAACCAAATGAACTTGAGTTTTAATTCATACCATTACTTCTGGCAAAAGTTTGTGTAGGGAGGAGGGGAGGAGGACTTGGCAATCATAAGCAAAGCTGTCTTGAATGAACGAGGGCATGACCTTCCCAGGAAATTAACATATATTTTTGGTGGTAAAATCCACATAACATAAAATTGACCATTTTAAACATTTCTAAGCACACAATTCAGTGGCATTTAGTACATTCACATTGTTGTGCTACCAACACCACTATCCATCTCCACATTCTAAACGGAAACTCTGCATCCATTAAACAATGTCTCCACAACCTTCCAGGATTTCTTTCTTTCTTTTCTTTTTCTTTTCTTTTTTTTTTTTTGGTGGAGGGAGCCACGCCCAGGGCATGTGTAAGTTCCCGTGCCAGTGATGGAACCTGCGGCACGGCAGAGATCCCAAGCCGCTGCAGTGACAACGCGAGGGGTCCTTAACCTGCTGCGCCAAAAGGGAACTCCCAGGCTTTTTAATAAGGCTAAATAGGAAGGAGCACCTGCTTGTCAGTTGCAGGCCTAGGCACTAAGATGATTCTGCCTTCCCAGCTGAGCAGGGATTCCGTGGTGACTAAGCTGGCTCTCGGGTTAACACTCCCGCCCTCACCTATTGTCCCAGCGGGAGGAACCGGTATTTCCGGATTGGGGCCTCAGACCCTGTGATTCTGGCTAAGGGTGAGGTCGGTGGAGGAGGGGAACGGAAGCTGATCATAAAAGTCAACTTTCCACCAAAATAATTAACCTGCTTTTCCATCCCCCACAACAAAAACAAAGACCTCCAACACCACCAATCAAACACCCACCCACAATGGTCCCCAACCTCCTGTGGTCTTTGAAAGGGTTGCTAGGCTGACCCCTTCCTTGCCCACCTCCCTGGAGAGGATCGAAAATTCGACCTGGTTACGAATAAAGAAAGGAGTACAGCGAATTCCAATTGCCCTTCGGCGGAAAGAAAGCTCAGCGGCAGTTTTGCAGAGAAGGGAAGAGGCCAGAGAGTGGGCGTCCGGGCTGGAGTAACCAGACCGTCCCTGTGGCCGCAGTCCCTGCCCCACCGCTGGGTGGCGAGTGTGAGCCCCTCTCCGTCCTTCCCGATCCCACAAAGTAGCGCTACAACAAACGGCGTTTCTCTCCCCCTGGCTCGCGCTCTTGGCACTCTCGGGGGCTTGAAGGAAGCAGGTAACAAGACGCTGCCCACCCTCGTCCCCTCCGGACCGCCACTCTCTGGATCGGTGCCGCCCCGATCCCCCCACTCTGAATTTTTTTTTTCTTTCTCCCAAATCTCCAAACAGGAAATAGTTTGAGTCACAATAATACACAGGAGCAGCAGCCGAGGCCACTCGCGCCCGCCCATTCCCGGGGCCGCCTCCAGCACTCTGGCCGGGCGAGGCGCCTCCGGCAACGCGCGAGGAAAGCGCAGGGGACACCGGCCCAGCAGCCGGCGCCGCGTCGGAGGCGCCCAAGCGCCTGGCAGAGCCACCCTCGCCCAGCGCCGGACTCCGCCAACTGCAGCCACTACCCGCTTCCAGGCAAGTACCCTTCTGCCTAGGCTCAGGGCTCGCGGATACCTTCCCCAGGTCCTGACTTTGGAGGGGGAGGGTTTTGCAGGGTGTGGAGGGGCGCTTGCGCCCTGGATCCGTCTTGGGGGCGGAAGTAGGGGGCAGTGCGAGTGAATTCGAGTCGATATCACCTCATGTCCCTGTGGAGTTGAGGTGTACTTTATTGGGAATTGATTTTTTTCCTTTCTGGTGATTCTTAACTGACCTTTGCCTCCCCCTCCCTCCCCCTCCCCCGGCGGAGGGGATGACAGCGCGTCACAGGGTTTCTCTTGGGGGAATCGTCCAGAAGTGGGTTGGAGCGCGCAACTGGGGCAGCAACAGGTGCCTGGGAGCCACATTCTTTTTCCTACCTGGCCTGGCGCCTTGTCCCGAAAGGGGTGGGAACTGTTTCACTTTCTGTTGAGCTTCTCTTTAACCAGATTAAAAGGGCCTCTGAGTTTCTGTTGGCGCAGTCAGCGTTTGCAGTATCTGGAGGAAGCGGGAGCTGGGGTCTTGGATTTATGCGTGCGAAGGGGGCAGGGTGGGGGCTGTTGGTTAGTTGAGAGCAGGTGATGGCTGCCTGGGCTGCCGGTGGAGACTTAGCTGCGGAGCCTAAAAACTCCGCACACCTGAGCGCATGACTGTGCGACCGGGGAGGTGCGGCCCGCTCAGGCCGGGAGCGGGATCCGTGTGCCCAGAGCAGCAGAGTTTTGGAGAACTTTTTTTTTTTTTTTTTTTTCCCCTCTCCCTTCACTTTCTGACACATTTGTAAGGGAGGGGCCGGGCTTGTGTACGTGCTGGGCGTTGTCAGTCTTCAAGAACTGCATTGCAAAGTTCTTCTATAGGGAACTCGGTTAAAACTGAGTTGGACATCTTTATTTGGATAAAGGCCACTGAATTCCAGGCATTCTTCAAACTTGAGAAGGGTATTTTCAAGACTGTTTTGAAGTCCGCTTCAGGGCTTTCTGCGAAACTGCCGCTCCGTCAGCTATCCTTATCGGCTGTGGCCGCTTCTTAGTCCGGAAGGTGGGTGGAAACTCTCGGGAGGTCCCATTCTGTCAGGCCTTCTATCCAAGTTTCTCAACGCATTTTTTACAAAAGGTGGTTGGTAGCTAAGTTAAGTCCTTAGCCATTGCGCCTGAAAGATATGATCAACCCTTTGTGTTTCTGGACTAGGGGACCATGGTTTTAGAGGATTAGGTTCAGAGGGCGACAGTCTTTCCTTTTAAGCGCTCTGGGGCCTTGTGGCTTTGAGTGAGGTCCAAGGAACAGCAACAGCGGCATCACCTGGGGGCCTGTTAAAAATACGGGACCTCAGGGCCCGCCCAGACCTGCTGAATCAAGATCACCAGGGGATCCTTTGCATATTAACGTTTGGGAAACATGGGCCTAAGGCAGGTTGGGGTGAAGTTTTGTTCTGTTGAAAGAGGTGATTGACACAAATGAACCTTTCCACAGAAAAGAAACTCACCACTTGGAAAACAGGCTTATGGTTGCCAAGGGGAGGGGGGGGAGAGGGAGTGGGATGGACTGGCAATCTGGCTTTAATAGATGCAAACTATTGCCTTTGGAATGGATAAGCAATGAGATCTTGCTGTATAGCACTGGGAACTATATCTAGTCACTTATGGTGGAGCAGGATGGAGGATAATGTGAGAAAAAGAATGGGTGTGTGTGTGTGTAACTGGGTCACTTTGCTGTGCAGTAGAAAATTGACAGAACACTGTAAACCAGCTATAGTGGAAAAAAATAAAAATCATTAAAAAAAAAAAAAAGAAGTGATTGACAGTATGTTTCCCTACATTTCCATCCAGTCCCACGTTTGAATCTTCCTTTTGCAAACAAACACTACAGCTTTGTGGGTCACCACCCCTCTATCCCAAGGTGGCTCCTTAAGCAAGATTTGGGCCTGTGATTAGCACACTAGCTTTTTCTAAGTACTTTTAAAATTATTACTGTGATAAAATATACACAGACTAAAGTTTGCAGTTTTTAATCGTTTTGAAGTGTACAATTCAGTGGCTTTAAGTACTTTGTGCAACCATCAATTACCACTATCCTTTTCCAGAACTTCTTCACTGTCCCAAACAGAAATCCTGTACCCATTAAAAATACCCTACTCCCCTCTCTTCCCAGCCCCTGAGCTTCAGGATATTGTTAATGACATTTTGTGTAGGGTACAGAAAAGGTTGAATAGGAATGTAAAGTAAAAGTAAAAGGATGCCTACAGAGTTCCTGTTGTGGCTCAGTGGTTAGCAAACCCGACTGGCATCCTTGAGGACGCGGGTTTGATCCCTGGCCTCACTCAGTGGGTTAAGGATCTGACGTTGCCACCAGCTGTGGTGTAGGTCGTAGATCCAGTGTTGCTGTGGCTGTGGCATAGGACATCGACTACAGCTCTGATTGGACTCCTAGCCTGGGAACCTCCATATGCTGTGGGTGCGGCCCTAAGAAGAAGAAAAAAATATAAAAGGACGTTTGCAGGATAGGAATAAACTTTTGGAAATTCCTGGATCACTGGCCTGGTGGATGTGGCACTGTAGCTCTAGGTTCTTAGATTGCGTGTTCTTTATTTTAATGGAGACAACCAGCACCTATGAGGGCTTCCTTTCTGGTTTGGGTGGTAAGGGATGGAGCTACCCAGGGCTTAGACGGCACTAATTAACTAGGTGCACATGCCTGGTAAGATCTACCTCTGTGCTTCTTTTAATTGGCTTTATTTTAGGTTTCCTGTTTACATTGGGTTTAGTTTTTTGGTTTTGTTTTTGTTTTTTAATTCTGACTCAAACTCATTTTTAAAAGTAGTTGAAATAGGAGCTCCCATTGTGGCGCAGTGGTTAACGAATCTGACTAGAAACCATGAGGTTGCGAGTTCAATCCCTGGCCTTGCTCAGTGGGTTAACGATCCGGCATTGCCGTGAGCTGTAGTGTAAGTCACAGATGCGGCTCGGATCCCTCGTTGCTGTGACTCTGGTGTAGGCCAGTGGCTACAGCTCTAATTAGACCCCAAGCCTGGGAACCTCCATATGCCGTGGGAGTGGCCCTAGAAATGGCAAAAAGACCAAAAAAAAAAAAAAAGTAGTTAAAATAAACCTTAGGAAAAAGTGTTGGAGTTACTGTCGAGGCTCATCGGAAACGAACGTGACTAGTATCCGTGAGGATGAGGGTTCGATCCCGGGCTTCGATCAGTGAATTGGATCTGGTATTGCCATGAGCTGTGGTGTAGGTCGCAGATGTGGCTCCGATCTTTTGTGGCTGTGGCATAGGCCAGCAGCTGCAGCTCTGCTTCTGATCTTAGCCTGGGAACTTCATGTGCCACAGGTGTGGCCCTAAGAAGCAAAAAAAAAAAAAAAAGAAAAAAAAATTGTTGCTTGGCGAATGTGTGAGAGAAGGTCACAGAAAGACTTAAAAAGATTTGAAATATTTTTCTATTTTTTAAAAAATATTTTTCTAATACACCCCAAACTATTTCGTTTTTGCTTTGTCAGGTGAGTCTAATGGTCTATTATTTCTAGTTGTAAAAATGTTTGTATAATTTAGAAAAGCTTTGTCGTTGTTTTAATTGAAGCATAGTTGATTTACAGTGTTGTGTCAATTTCAGGTGTACAGCAAAGTGATTCAGTTATGCACACACACACATATATATTCTTTTTTAGATTCTTTCCCATTATAGGTTATTATAAGATAGTGAATATAGTTCCCTGAAGTATACAGTAGGTCCTTGTTGTTTGTGTATTTTACTTATTTATTTTTTGGCCACACCTAAGGCATGTGGAAGTTCCCAGGCCAGGGATTGAACTGGCACCGCAGCTGTAACCAGAACCACAGCAGTGACAATGCTGGATCCTTAACCAGCTGAGCCACACGGGAACTCCTATCTATTTTATATATAGAGTAGTGTGTATCTGTTAATCCCAAACTCTTAATTTATGGAAAGGCTTTGTAATCATGAAAGCTGTCTGCCTTCATCTGCTTAAAATTGTCCAGGTTGGCTGAGGACATGTTTTCAGTGAGAACAGAAATGTGAATTGGCAAACTAGTAAGAATGGTTTCATTCATGATCTAACAAAGACATTGTTATAGATCAAGAATGTGGTTCAGAATACATAAGTGATCGGAGATATTGGGAAGATTTAACAAATAGCTGAATAGTGGCAGATCCTTAAAATTCTTCCCAGATTGTTTCTTTTCTTGTACTATGACTTTGGTTAGCATGAGGCTATCATCTTGTAGGAAGGAACTTACAAGGTTCCTTTGGGAGTTCATGCTGTGGCCCAGTGGGTTAAAAATCCAACTGCAGCGGCTTGGGTCTCAGCTGCAGCTCTATTCAGATTCAGTCCCTTGCCTGGGAACTTCCATTTGCCCCAAATGTGGCCATTAAAAAAAAGAAGAAGAAAAAGAAAGAAAAGAAAAATCCCTTTGAAATAATGGATGAAGATAATTCAAATAGGCCAGATTTGGCAGAAAATTCTCCATTTTCAGGAGATTCTTGGCATTCACAGAATTTGAGAATGTTATATTTTTAGAATTCTAGTAAGGCAAAAGAGAATAGATTTCCCCTTCTCCACTGTGTTCTCTTCTGAAATGGCAATATATTTCAGTGTTTTATGTGGTGAACAAATGCTATTTTGTAATGCACACAGGTGAAAAAAATCCTTAGCAGGTGTTCAGTGAATGGATTTATTTCTCGTTCAGTGATGCCTGGAGAATCATTTGGGGAGTTAAGTAAAAATGGAACCCTTCATCTACTCCAGACCATCTGAGTGAGACTCTGCATTGGAATCTGTAGGTTTAATAACACTTTGGTGATTCCAATAAATAGTTAGGTTTGGAAGTCATGTACACATGCAAACTAAGATATTGAGAAATTAATCTGAAAGTACAAGAGAATTCAATTTTATATTAAACATGAAATAAAATTAATAATGAATTCTTCCTTAAAACGAGGTAGTCATTGGAGCATTCCCTGGTGGTCTAGAGGTTAGGATTCAGCACTTTCACTGCTGCAGCATGGGTTCACTCTCTAGGCTGGGAACTGAGATCCCACATCAAACCACTGCATGCTAGGGGCCAAAAAAAAGAAAAAAAAAGAGGTAGTCATTGTTTCACATTTGGCAAATTGATTCAATACCTTTTTTTTTTTGTCTTTTTTGCCATTTCTAGGGCTGCTCCCGCAGCATATGGAGGTTCCCAGGCTAGGGGTCTAGTCAGAGCTGTAGCCACTGGCCTACACCAGAGCCACAGCAACGTGGGATCCGAGCCGCGTCTGCAAACTACACCACAGGTCACGGCAACGCCAGATCGCTAACCCACTGAGCAAGGGCAGGGACCGAACCCGCAACCTCATGGTTTCTAGTCGGATTCGTTAACCACTGAGCCATGACGGGAACTCCTTGATTCAATACCTTTTGATGTTGCTCTTTATTTTTGAGATCTGAGGTTTAGAATCCTTAGTGTCTAGAAGGATCTACTTGTCTCCCTAAGAGAGATCAAGATATTAGACCATTTTACTCCATATCAATAAACATTTGTTGAATGTGTATTTTGAATTGAGTACTTTCATTTATAGTCTCATTAAATCTGTACAATGACCTTGAGAGAAATTTTGTGGATTTTTTTTTTCTTTTTTCTCATCTTACAGATGAGAAAACTGAAGCCAACCTGGATATTTCTCCTCTAGAATGTGGTCCTTTCCATGGTCCTTCCATGTAGAATAATAAATCCCTGCCTACTAATTCCCCTTCATCTTCCAGAAACTATGTCTTCACTCTTTCTTCATTCAAATCTTTTGGAACATCAGGTACTGCATGCTTAGGCTTTGAAGCAAATAAAAAGATGAGCCAAAACTGAAGTAAATTCCAGAAGAGCAAGGGAGTCAACATCAAAGGATTCTTTCCATGTTATCATAAGACCTCTGGTGAGTGATCAGTTAGATTATACTTGGCTTGAATGTAGCATTAGCATAGCTAGTCCAGCTCCCAGAAAAATCAAGTCATAGGCATTCTTCCTTATTAAGGCTGGTCAGCAGTGCCATCTCCGCACAGCAACCCAAAGGCATCTGCGGGACACCCTAAGATGCCACACAGTGTGGAAGAAAGGGCACAGGGTTCTGGTGCAAAAGAGCTGACGTTTATTCTGACCAGCTGACTGAGGGGAAGTAAACCTCATAAACTCAGAGCTGCCATGTCCCCAAACATAAAATTAGTGAAATAATTAACTCCCTCTAAAATTATAGGAAGGACTCAAAAGGACTTATTTATAAAAGTGCTTGTATACTGTAAAATGATAGTAAAAATTTCTTACCTTCATTTGGGAGAATTTTACAATGTAAAGGAGACAGAAGAAGCCACACATTGTAGAATCTAACAGTTTTTGGTTAACTGTAATTCATTTTTAGCTTTAGGCCCATTAATTTTTTTTTTATTATTGAGGTATAATTCATGTGCCATACAATTCACCTATAAAATGTCCAATTTTTTGGTTTTTAGTCAATTTTTAGGAGGTTTGGTTTTTTTTTGGTCTTTTTATTTTTTTTAATTTATTTTTATTTTTTTGTCTTTTTGCCATTTTCTTGGGCCACTCCTGTGACATATGGAGGTTTCCAGGCTAGGGGTCAAATCAGAGCTGTAGCCACCGGCCTATACCAGAGCCACAGCAACTTGGGATCCAAGTCAGGTCTGCAACCTACACTACAGCTCATGGCAACACCAGATCCTTAACCCACTGAGCAAGGCCAGGGATCGAACCCGCAACCTCCTGGTTCCTAGTCTGATTCATTAACCTCTGCGCCATGACAGGAACTCCTTTTTTTGTCTTTTTAGAGCTGCACCTGAGGCACATGGAGATTCCCAGGTTAGGGGTTGAACTGGAGTGGTAGCTGCTGGCCTACACCACAGCTCATGGCAACGCCAGATCCTTAACCCACTGAGTGAGGCCAGGAATCAAACCTGTGTCCTTATGGATACAAGTCAGATTTGTTAACCACTGAGCTCTGACGGGAACCCCTAGGACATTTTTTATTGCCCTAAAAACACCACCCCTTCGTGAATGCCTACCACCCATTTTTCTGGCACCTTCTGATTCCCTGCCTGTCCCACCCTAAACAACCACTAACTTGCTTTTTGTCTATAGATTTGGACATTTGATATAAATGGAATTATACAATATCTGATCCTATGTTTCTGACTTCATTTAGCATAATGTTTTCACAGTTTAGCTACACTGCATCATGTATCAGAGCTTCTTTCTTTGCTTTTTTTTTAATTTGGTCTTTTTGTCTTTTCAGGGCCACACCTGTGGCATATGGAGGTTCCCAGGCTAGGGGTCAAATCGGAACTGCAGCTACTGGCCTACACCACAGCCACAGCAATGCCAGATCTGAACTGCATCTGCAGCCTACACCACAGCTCATGGCAATGCCAGATCCTTAACCCACTGAGCGATTCCAGGGATCGAACATGCAACCTCATGATTCCTAGTTGGATTCATTTCCGCTGTGCCACGACAGGAACTCCAGAGCTTCTTTCCTTTTTATTGCCAAATACTGTTCCATTGTAAGTGTATAATACATTTTGTTTATCCATTCATCTGTTGGTGGACTTTTGGGTTGTTTCTACTTGTTACCTATTATGAATAATGCTGGTTTGAACATTCATATGCAAGTTTTTATGTGGACATATGTTTTCATTTCTTTAGGGTACATACCTACCAGCAGGAAACACATATGTTCACTTTTATATTTAACATTTCCAGGAACTGCCAGGTTGTTTTCCAAAGTGGCTGCAGCAGTTTACAATCCCATCAGCAATGTGTATGACTTTCAATTTCTCCATGTCGTCATCTGTCTTTTTTATTTTAGCCATCCTAGTTGGTGTGAAATGGTTTTGATTCATACTTCTCTGATGGCTAATGTTGCTGAGCATCTTTTCATGTGGTTATTTACTGAGCCATTCTTTCTTGGCCTTTTAAAAAATCCTTTTCTAAGGGAGAACTAGGTAAAGCAAGAGGAAAATCGGTTTTTTTTTGTTTGTTTGTTTGTTTTGTCTTTTTAGGGCCACACCCTCAGCACATGGAGGTTCCCAGGCTAGGAGGAGTTGAATCGGAGCTACAGCTGCTGGCCTACACCACAGCCACAGCAACGTCAGATCTGAGCCCTATCTGTGACCTACACCACAGAGCATGGCAACAACGGATCCTCAACCCACTGAGTAAGGCCACAACCTCATGGTTCCTAGTTGGATTTGTTTCCGTGGCACCATGACGGAAACTCTGGAAAATCAGTTTTGAATAGATTCCCTAGTTTCAGTGGTTGAGAGGAATACTGAGAATGTAAATTGAGCCCTTTGCTCACTTAAAATTTATTTTGGTTTTGGTTCATCTTTTTTATGTGACTTGGGGCTTTGTACATATAATACCTGATGTTCCAAAGAATTTGAATGAAGAATTAATACGTAGATGCTTGGAGGTCCCGTCGTGGCTCAGTGGTTAACAAATGAGACTAGGAACCATGAGGTCGTGGGTTTGATCCCTGCCCTTGCTCAGTGGGTTAAGGATCTGGTGTTGCTGTGAGCTGTGGTGTAGGTTGCGGACGTGGCTCAGATCCTGCGTTGCTGTGGCTCTGGCATAGGCTGGCGGCTACAGCTCCAATTCGACCCCTAGCCTGGGAACCTCCATATGCCACGGGAGCAGCCCTAGAAAAGGCAAAAAGACCAACAACAACAACAACAAAAATTAATGCATAGATTCTTGGAGGTGAAGGGGAGTAAGCAGGCAGGGACTTATGATTCTATATGCTGATTTAATGCCCATGAAAAAATCATACACTTCTCAGATGTTAATAATACACCAAAAAATATTGATGGTAGACATTTTAAACACTTGAACTAGCATATGTTTGAAATTGTGTTGATTAATGTCTGTCCAATTGCCTTATTAAAATATACAACAATAGGATTTCCTGTTGTGGCACAGTGGTTAACGAATCTGACTAAGAATCATGAGGTTGCAGGTTTGATCCCTGGCCTTGCTCAGTGGGTTAAGGATCCAGCATTGCCGTGAGCTGTGGTGTAGGTTGCAGACGTGGCTCGGATCCCACGTTGCTGTGTCTCTGGTGTAGGCCGGTGGCTACAGCTCTGATTCAACCCCTAGCCTGGGAACCTCCATATGCCACGGGAGTGGCCCAAGAAATGGCAAAAAGAAAAAAAATAAAATAAAATATACAACAATATACTTTACAAATCATGTCAGTAAGTTGTTTATATATTTTGCTAGAGTACTCCTGATTTTATTTTCATGTACTCAACCGGAGGGTAGGCTGATGGACATTTTGGTATGGGTTTGTACATTTTCATTCTTTCTTTCCCAAGCTGCATAGCGGTGTTTTTTCTCTATAGCCATGTGGGGAATTGTCTTTATGGTCTATATTTACAAATCAATCATAAATTTTTAAAATACCTGTTGCTGGAATTCCCTTGTGGTGAAGCAGGATAAGGATCTAGCATTGTCACTGCAGTGGCTCAGGTGGCTGCTGTGGCGTGGATTCGATCCCTGGACTGGGATCTTCCACATGCTCCGGCCACAGCTGCAGTAAAAAAATAAATAAAATAAAATACCCATTGGGATTTTAGAGACCCACTGCTTTGAACTTGGGTTGTGATGTTTGGATCTTGAATTACTGGTTAATGTAGGGAGCAGTGCGAGAAACAGGGAAATAGGCTAGTGGCCTTTGTCTCCTTGGAACACTCTGTCCACTCCTCCCCCATCTCAGAGGCTTCTCTTCCAGCCACCCCTCCCACCATATCTCAGGTCCCAACACCTATGATGGCACCTCAGTCACATCTACTTCCTTGGCTCTACGAAGGAAGAGAAGGATTTAGAAGAAGAAAATTACTTCCTTTTGCAAATTGTTTGAGGGAGCCCTAGAATAAGTAAGTGTGGTTCAGTGGCTCTCACACACTGGGCTGTATCTGAATCACCTGGAGTCTTGTTAAAACACACGTCCATAACCCCCTGAGTTTGGTTTCTGACTCATTGGGTCTGGAATGAGAGCCTGAGAATCTGCCTGTCTAACAAGTACCCAGGTCATGCTGATGCTGCTGGTCCAGGGACCACATTTTGAGTACCAGTGGATTGGAGACATTTGAAGTGTAGGACTGGAGCCAGAGTGAGGGAAGGGACAAGGTTTGGGGTGGGCTCAGGCATCCTGCACATACAGGAGCCTGGTAGAGCCAAGGAAGTAGATGTGACTGAGGCAGGCCATCACAGAACTGGGATCTGAGAGAGAGAGTTTTGGTGGGAGGGGTGGCTGGAAGAGAAGCCTCTGAGATGAGGGGAGGGTGGGCAGAGAGTTCTAAGGAAACAAAGGCTAGTGTCCCAACTATGTGTGAACAAAGGCACAGCCTCACTCCCAGGAAGGCTGGTGTTACCAGATCTAGAATGTGCTGCTTGGGGCCATGGGGCCAAGTGTGGACATGCCTCCAGAAGGTAAGGGACCCTTTAGTCCCTCGGGGCCTCAGTCTTGGAGTCATGATTGGCCCCTTTCCCTCTTGCCTGTTACCGTTCCAGCTTTTATTTTGTTTTTTTAACATATTTAAAAATAGTTGATTTACAATTGTGCCAGTTTGCTGCTGTACAGCAAAGTGGCCCAGTCATAATATACGTACATTCTTTTTCGGATAATATCTTCCATCATGTTCTATCCCAAGAGACTGGATATAGTTCACTATGCTAGACAGTAGGACTTCATTGCTTATCCATTCTAGTGGTTTGCATCTGCTAATACTAAACTTCCAGTCCATCCCACTCCCTTCCTTCCCCCTCTCCTACCCAGCAACCACAAGTCTGTTCTCCATGTCTGAGTCTGTTTCTGTTTCTGTTTTGTAGATAGGTTCATTTGTGCCATATTTTAGAATCCACATGTAAGTGATATCATATGGTATTTCTCTTTCCGATTTGCTTCACTTAGTATGAGAATCTCTAGTTGCATCCATGTTGCCACGTATGCTATTCTTTCTTTCTTTTTTTTATGGCTGAGTAGTATTCTCGTATATATGTACCACACCTTCCTAATCCATTCATCTTTTGATGGACATATTTCCATGTCCTGGCTATTGTGAATAGGGCTTCAGTGAACATTGGGGTGCATATAATCTTTTTGAATTACCGTTTTCTCTGGATATATGCCCAGGAGGGGATTGCTGGATCATATTGTAGTTCTATTTTAGTTTTCTGAGAAACCTCCATAGTGTTTTCCATAGTAGTTTTACCAATTTACATTCCCACCAACAGTGTAGGAGGGTACCCTTTTCCATATCCTCTCCAACATTTGTTATTTGTAGACTTATTAATGATGGCTATTCTGACTGGTGTGAGGTGGTACCTCATTGCAGTTTTGATTTCCATTTCTCTAATAGTTAGTGATATTGAGCATCTTCTCATGTGCCTACTGGCCATCTGTATGTCTTCTTTGGAGAATTGTCTATTTATGTCTTCTCCTCAGCCTGTTACTATTAATAATAGTTAGCCTAGAACCTGGGGAGCTTTGTAAACCACAGCAGGAGTCCTGTGTGCAGGTAGTGGCCATTGAGTTTTAGTTTTCCTACTTTCACACCTTTGCCTGCTCAGCTTAATGGATTAAAAATCTGTGCTGCCAGGTGTCTAGTCTCCTTAGCATAACTTGACATAAGCTGATTCTGAGGCTGGCAATCCCTGTCGTGAAGGTCAGAAGGTTTGCTACAGAAAATAAATCCAGAAAAAGCAGCAGCCCACCGATCTTGGGTCCTGTGCCCCACCCTCCCTGTGGTTTCACAGACTTGAGACAAACATCTCCCAATTTTATTTCATATTTTGTTTGAAAGGAATCTTCATTGTATCTGCGAATATAAGGACTTTCTTTCTCTTGGGCTTTGGAACAAGGCCAAGGCCTGCCCCGAGGTGTTTGTGTTACCATCTGGGGGCACTTGCCGTGAGCAGAGGGAGAGGGTTTAGTGTCAGTGGGTGTGATCTGTGCCCACTTCTGCCTGTGACTTGCTCATGGAGTCTGGACCTGAGCAGCCACTGCCTACATTAGACTTAGCTCTGTGTCCTCCATCCCACTTGGTGGCTTGCACGGTGTTACATTCCTGTAACCCCTGTGGGCCCGCAGTGCGCCATCCCGCTGGCTCATGGTCAGGACTAGACAGTAAGTGTTCTTTAGTACTGCTTCTGGGAGAGGTGGTATCTCAGGACCCCTAAGACCACCTCCAGTTTTGAAGATTTGCTAGGAGGATCACAGGCGTAGCATATGGTCGTCCTCACATCTATAATATTACAACGAAAAGACACAAAGCAAAATTAGCAAATGGAAGAGCCCTAAGGATTTTTTTTTTTTTTTTTTGGTGTTCCTGTCATAGCTCAGTGGTAACAAACTCGACCAGTATCCACGAGGATGCAGGTTTGACTCCTGGCTCTGCTCAGTGGGTTAAAGGATCCATTGTTGCCATGCATTGTGATGTAGGTTGCAGACATGGCTCGGATCCTATGTTGCTGTGGCTGTGGTGCAGGCTGGGAGCTGTAGCTCTGATTCGATCCCTAGCCTGGGAACTTCCATATGAGGCACCCACAGTCATAAAAAGCAAAAAAAAGAAAAAGAAAAAGAAAAAAAAAGCAAAAATAAGAGCATAAAGATCATAATTTCCATTGTGGCTCGGTGGTAATGAACCCAACTAGTATCCATGAGGATGTGGGTTTGATCCCTGGCCTTGCTCAGTGGATTAAGGCTCTAGCGTTGCTGTGAGCTGTGGTGTAGATCACAGATGAGGCTTGGATCCCAACTTGCTGTGGCTAAGGTGTAGGCTGACAGCTGATTCGCCCCCTAGCCTGGGAACCTCCATGTGCCTCAGATGCAGCCCTAAAAATACAAAAAAAAAAAAAAAGGCATAAGGATTGAATTCTGAGGAAACCAGGCTCAAGCTTCCAAATGTCTTTTGCTGGTGGAACCATGTGGGAAACGCTCAAGTCCAACAGACCACCTTTGTGAAATGTTGCCAACCAGGGAAGTTCATTAAATACTCAGTGCCCAGGGTTCTTTTGGTTTTTGTTTTTCTGGAGACCTATTATGTTGGCATCCTGCATGTACCAAAAGTTCAGGCTTCCAGAAGAAAAGCAGGTGTTAAGCCTAAACTTCATTGTTTGTGGAACCAGTGAGCAACCCTTATCTGTCCTGGGAATGGTGGAACCTTCCTCAAATCCAAGTTCCCAGGTGCCAGCCAAGGGCCAACCTGTCAGCAGACCTCTCAAAGGATGTTAACGCTTTTGTGCACAGATGGGGATGAGGATGGAAAGTGAGGCTGGTGGCAGAAGACCCTGCCTTTGGGGGAAGAGTACATCCATGTAGCTTCGGAATCTGTTGCTGCAGGAGTTTTTGTTCCTCTGACCAAAGTGGGAGAGGGCAGAGGTGAACTTGGGTTTTGCACTCAGATCTTGGCTTCAGGATGATAATAGAGATTCCTTCACTTCAGGGCCAGAGAAGGGTGAGAGTACACCCTGGCAAAGAGTTCAAAGCCCCTTTCATTCATCCTCAACATGCTCTATGGATGCCCATGCTCTGCCAGGCGCTGTGCCAGGTGCTAGGGATGGAATGGTGAACAGAGCAGTCCTGGCCCTCATGAGATCCACAAGGGAGACAAGTAAAGAGGCAATTCCATTTCATTATGAGGGGAACATGCCAAGGGCCCCAGGCCACCTGCCCAGGCTTAGATGGTGCCAGAGGGATGAATTTGGTCTCAGACCAACCTGGATTCACACCTCTACCACTTACTACCTGTGTGGCCCAAGGAAAATTTCTTAGTCATTTGGTGCCTGAATTTCTTCATCTGAAAATGGGGAGAATTTCCCTCTTCAGGTCCTTGTGAAAATTAAATAAGGTAATGCATGTGGGAGCACTTACCTCATTGGTTGGCACAGTGGACATGTGCACTAAATATCGTTCAGCCATATCTGGGTGAAGGGAAGGTTGTGTTAGCTGGAGGGGCAACATTGGCCATGCCTGCTCTGTGCAGAGCCTAAGGGTCCAAAGGCATCTTCAGCCCTGGGCTCACAGGCTGCCTTCCCTCCAGCTCGCCCTATGTCCTGGCCTGCAAACGTGCTTGGCTCTTTCACTTTGCTCTGTGTTGGGGATACTTTCCCCTCTGTCCAGGATGCTTCAGATCCTTTTGTCAGCCTATAGAATGTCTCCTCTTACTTTTAAAAGACCTAACTCAGTACCTTGCTCTGTGAAGACTTCCCCAAGTGAGCCCCTTGGACAGGATTGTTCCTGTCCCATCCCTGTGCCATGGTCACTTGTATCCCTGCTGCTATATGCTGAGTGGCAGTTACTAGTTCTATTCGACTGGGTGGTTCTCGAGGACAGGGGTGGTTTCATACTATTTGTATGTCCAGCAGCAATCAGAATGTTGAATAGGGAGCAGCTCAGTGGTTGTCTCAGGAGTAAATGAATGATTGAGTGTTGGGTTGAACTTAGAAAACCCAAGAAGAAATAGATTCAGCAAAATAGTTATCTGCCCTCCAAGCAGAGCTTACAGTCTAGAGCAGGCACTAAGACAGCAAACAAGTAAACATATGATTAGAGAAGTGACACAAGAACAGAGTCTGCTCCAGCAGCAGGTGCAAGGGAAGCTGGAACAGGGAGAAAGGGGCGGTCCTCATGCTGATGCCCTGGGCAGTGTGCGCTTATCTGCCGCAGTGTGCGTGGTTTTGGAGGCTGTAAGGACTGGTCTGGCAGGCAGCCACACCATCAGAGCCAGGAGTCCTCCAGATGGGGATGGAGAGGCAGGTTAAAGGTTACCAGCACCCCAGCTGCCAAAGGGCAGGACTCAATGGAGATCTAAGTGGACGCTTGGAAGGTTGAAGTGGTCTACTTGGGAGCACGGAAAACTGGGGTTAAGGGACACAAGGTTGATTGAGGAAGGGAGCTGAAAAACCTGTCTGGGCTGGATCTCCAACCTTAGTCAGCTAAGGCTTCCAGGACAAGATACCACAGCTTAGGTGGCTTAAACAACAGATGTTACTGTCCCACATTTCTGGGGGCTGAAAGTCTGAGATCTGGGTGCCAGCTTGGTCCATTTCTGGGTGAGGGCCGTCTTCCTGGCTTGCAGAAGGCTGCCTTCTCACCGTGCGCTCGTGTGGTCTTTCTTAGGTGCATGCGCGTGGAGGCAGAGCATCTCCCTCTCTTCCTGCCCTTATGAGGGCACTTGCCCCATCGTGAGGCTCTCACCTTCATGACCTCACCTAAACCCAAGTTCCCTCCCAAGCACCCCACCTCCAATTACCATCATCCTAGGAATTAGGGCTTCAATTGACGCATGTGGGGAGGCCACAAACATTCAGTCCATAATATCCTGGGCTTATAAATCTTCACTGAGTAAATAATACTCATGGTGAGCACTTAGATAGCAATTCGGATAGTTCAGGCCCTGAGTGTTACTAATTAAATTTAGTAATTTAATTTTTATACCACCTGAACTGGTAGGTGCCATTACCATCTCCTCTTTATAGATGAGGAAACTGAGGCCCTGGAGAGATACTGAGGCCCTGGAGAGGTACAGAGGCTTGGCTGGGCCACACAGTTTATTAAACGTGAACCTGGGATTCAAACCTAGGCAGTCTGGTTCTAGAGAGCAGGGTTTTAACCATTGTACCTGCTGCCTCTTTTTTTTTTTTTTTGTCTTTTTACCTTTTCTAGGGCTGATCCCTCAGCATATGGAGGTTCCCAGGCTAGGGGTCTAATCAGAGCTGTAGCTGCCAGCCTATCTATGCCAGAGCCACAGCAATGCCGTATCCAATCCACATCTTCGACCTATACCACAGCTCACGGCAACGCCAGGTCCTTAACCCACTGAGCAAGGGCAGGGACCAAACCCGAAACCTCATGGTTCCTAGTCGGATTCATTAACCACTGTGCCAGAACGGGAACCCCACCTGCTGCCTCTTAATTAGGAAGTAAGCCCTAGTATTATTGGGTGTCTGTCATATGCTGATTCCTGAGAGAGGAGAGATGCTGGAGATATAAAAATGGGTGCAACATGGTACCTACCTTCTAGGGTAGGAGAGAAAAATCACAGAGAGAGACAGAGCTGTGCTTTTTGAAGTCATTTGAAACATACCGAGACCCACCTTTATTTCAACTTTCTTTTGTGACTGTGGTCCACAGAACCATTGGCAGAAGCGAGTGTTTTGCTATCTCAGATGTGTCTGGTGGCCGAAATGTTCATCAAAATACGTATTGTTTCGGAACTAGCGGGCTGTCTCATCAAACTGAAACTGACCATTTATTTTTACTAGTTTCTAATGTAATAGTAGTGATTAAATGGTGGCAACAGGTATCCTAAAATTTATAATACTATCAAGGACTATTTGCGAAAAAATTAGAAGCACTTAATGTAAAAAAGTTTTTAACTAAAAATAAATACAGATAGAAAGTTTTCATAGGAAAATTTAAGACAAAATGACTTAAAAACCTTGTGTTGTTTCAGGATCTTGACTGTTAGGGTCAGGTGGAAGCTCAGTGAACCCAAGAGGTAACTCACCTGGATTGTCTGAATGGGGGTGTCCAGGGAAATTTCAAGCCTCTGAAGGGGAGGATAAGGAGGACAGTGACCCTTGCGTGGGAAGCCAGCTTGGTGATGGCAGTGGGGGGTGGTGGGGGTGCTTCCTGGAGAAGGAGAAGGAAGAGGATTGCTTCTTGCAACGAACTCCGCTTTTGTTTTTTTTTGTTTGTGTCTTGTCTTTTGTCTTTTTAGAGCCACACCCATGGCAGATGGAGGTTCCCAGGCTAGGGGTCTAATTGGAGCTGGAGCTATAGCCTCTGGCCTATGCCATAGCCATAGCAACGCCAGATCTGAGCCTCGTCTGCGACCTACACCACAGTTCAGGGCAACCCCAAATCCTTAACCCACTGAGCAAGGCCAGGGATCGACCCCGCAACCTCATGGTTCCTAGTCAGATTCATTTCTGCTGCGCCATGACAGGACTCCACAAACTCCACATTTGGATCCACTGGTGATAGGAGATTTGGACAAGAGGAGGTGAGGGAAGAGGCAAGCCTGCAGCCAGGAGGAAGCAGGGAGAGAGTAGGGGTGAGAAACCCTCCTGTCTCAGAGGAAGCAGCATCTCTGCCAGGGATCAGAAAGCAGATGTGCTGTCTGGATCCTCGGATGCATGATGGTCCACTCAAGAAAGCTCTAGAGGAGTTCCTGTCGTGGCTCAGTGGTTAATAAATCCGACTATGAGATTTTGGGTTCAATCCCTAGCCTGGCTCAGTGGGTTAAGGCACTGGCATTGCCGTGAGCTGTGGTGTTGGTCGCAGACATAGCTCAGATCTGGCGTTGCTATGGCTGTGGTGTAGGCCGGCAGCTACAGCTCCAATTCGACCCCCAGCCTGGGAACCTCCATATGCCGAGGGAGCGGCCCTAAAAAGGCAAAAAGACAAAAAAAAAAAAGAAAAAAGAAAGCACTAGAACAGAGCAGCAAAGAGTCAGACCTAGGCTTGAGTATTGGCTCTGCTGCTTAGGAGCCAAGTAAGTGATTTAGGGCAGGTATCTCAACTCTGATCCTTCATTTTTTCTTTATAAAAAGGAGTCAGTAACGCTGACTTCTCCTTGAATTGCTGTGACCTGAGCTTCATTGCTTTTTTGGTTATTTATTTATTTATTTAAAAAATTTTTTTGGCCACATCCATGGCATGTGGAAGTTCCCTGGCAGGGATCAAATCTGCACCACAGCAGCGACTCAAGTGGCTGCATTGACAACACTGGATCCCTAACCCACTGTGCCACAAGAGAAATTTTCTTCTTCTTTTTTTTTTTTTTCCCTCAAATCTGAACCCTTCTGTCCTGAGAGGAGGGGGTTTTGTCCAGTGTCCCACACTCTCGAACAATGATCATAAGCTCCTTTTGGAAGGGATAGAATTTGGCTTGATTGGTGGGATTGTAAATTGGTGCAACATGGAGATTCCTCAGAAAACTAAACATAGAACTACCATTTGATCCAGCAATCCCACTCCTGGGCATCTACCCAGAGAAAACCACGACTCGCAAAGACACACGTACTCCAATGTTCATTGCAGCACTATTTACAATAGCCAAAACATGGAAACAACCTAAATGTCCATCAACAGAGGAGTGGATCAAGAAGATGTGCTACATATACACAATGGAATATTACTCAGCCATTAAAAAGAACGAAATACCAGCATTTCTTGCAACATGGATGGACTTAGAAACTATCATGCTAAGTGAAGTCAGCCATACAATGAGACACCAACATCAAATGCTTTCACTGACATGTGGAATTTGAAAATAGGACAGACCGAACTGCTTTGCAGAACAGATGCTGACTCACAGACATTGAAAAACTTATGGTCTCTGGAAGAGACAGTTTGGGGGGTGGGGGGATGTGCTTGGGCTATGGGATGGAAATCCTGTGAAATTGGATTGTTATGATCATTATACAACTACAGATGTGATAAATTCATTCGAGTAATAAAAAAATAAAATAAAAGATAAACTGACCTCCAAAAAAAAAAAAAAGAATTTGGCTTGAGAAGAAGGGGTCCTTGCAATTTTTCTTCAAGGTCTTTCAGTCCCTTTTGGTAGGTCTCCAGCTCTTCACAGTCACAGCTCAGCTTGTCACTTGCTCCAGATCTTTTTACCTACTGCTCTGCCTTGACAGGCCATATCCCTACAAGTTGCATTTCTTTATGTGACAGTCACATCATCTCAGTTCCTCTCTCTTGAAAGTTTTGGACTGCACTTTCATTCGAGGCAACCTGACATCACTAAGATGGCCTGTGGGATCTGCATTTTTGTTCTCTTCTGCAGTGTTGGTGTATGTTGGCTTCCCCCCCCCCCATCTTGGGTGGTGAGATGCAAGCTTGGTTTTGGAAACTTAGTTTCCTTCTGGATCTTCATGCCTGGTCAGCAATATTGTTGCCATCCTCTAATTGCAGCTTATCACCTGGTTCTCTTCTCCAGGAGAAACTGATCTTTTTTTCAAGCTTGAAATACAGTTGATTTACAATGTTGTATTTCAGGTGTACAGCAAAGTGACTCAGTTATGCATATACATATATATATTCCTTTTAAAATTCTTTTCCATTATAAGCCATTGCAAGATATTGAGTATAGCTCCCTGGGCTATACAGTAAGTCCTTGTTGGTTATCTATGTTATACATTATAGTGTGAATATGTTACTCCCAAACTCCTAATTTTTTTTTTTTTTTTGTCTTTTTAGGGCCACACCTGTGGCATATGGAGGTTCCCAAGCTAGAGGTCGAATTGAAGCCGCAGCTTCTGGCCTACACCACAGCCACAGCAATGCCAGATCCGAGCCACATCTGCGAGCTATACCACAGCTCACAGCAATGCTGTATCCTTAACCCAGTGAGCAAGGCCAGGGGTCGAACCTGCATCCTCATGGATGATAGTCAGATTTGTTTCCACTGAGCCACAACAGGAACTCCTAACTTTTTTGGGGTCTTTTTAGGGCTGCACCTGCAGCATATGGAAGTTGCCAGGGTTGAATGTGAGCTGCAGTAGCCAGCCTATGCCACAGTCACAGCAATGTGAGATCCAAGCCACATCTGTGACCTAAACCACAGCTCACGGCAATGCTAGATCTAGATCCTTAGGCCAATGAACAAGGCCAGGGATCTCGAACCGGCATCCTCATGGATACTATGTCGGGTTCTTAACCCACTGAGCCACAACAGGACCTCCATTTATAGTGGAGCTTAAAAAAGGCAGAGGGACTCTTTCTCTGACTCTTCTACTTTTAGTTATGGTTTTTTTCAGCTCCCTGAAAAGCAGACCACACCCTGTATAACAGCCTGTTTGGGGCATTAGTTCATTTCCATTTTTATACTTCTAAAGCACAGGATCAGTTAAAATACCCAGTGAAGAAGGATGTCTGCTGTTTTCCTCCAGCATAAATAAGTTGAAATAGTCAGTTCAAAGAGAAGGTCAATTTTATATGTGAATTTTTTAAATTCAATTTTTAATCATTCAGAAAGAGAATTTGAACATCCCAATTTAACTTTTTTGGATCATGTATGTTTAACAATTAAAAAAAACCAAATAATGATTTTTTTAATTGTTATTTTTCCAATACAATTTTTTTTTCTACTGTACTGCATGGTGACCCAGTTACACATACAAATTCAATTTTCTCACATTATCATGCTCCATCCTAAGTGTCTAGACATAGTTCCCAGAGCTATACAACAGGATTTCATTGCTAATCCATTCCAAAGGCAATAGTTTGCATCTATTAACCCCGAGCTCCCAATCCACCCTACTCCCTTCCCCTCCCCCTTGGCAACCACAGGTCCATTCTCCAAGTCCATGATTTTCTTTTCTGTGGAAAATTTCATTTGTGCTGTATATTAGATACCAGATATGAGTGATCATATGGTATTTGTCTTTCTCTTTCTGACTTACTTCACTCAGTATGAGAGTCTCTAGTTCCATCCATGTTGCTGCAAATGGCACCAAATAATGATTTTTAATCAGATAGTTGTAAAGAATTCCTGAACTCTAGAAATTGAAATTAACCAAGTAAATGAATATTTCTGAGGAATTTCTAGAATTAACAGAGAACAGCCATGTAATTATATATCTAGTATTTTGGCTAGATTTATTTTTTTTTCTGTGTTATTATCCTCATGTTCTGTTATGAATGAGTTCATACAAAGATGACAATTTTTAAAAATAAGTAAATTAGAAAACTAAAACTTATTTGTGGAGCAAAAGTAAATTCTTTCTAATTACTTACCTAAGCACAATTCTTTTCTGAATGAAAGACCTGATTTTAATTTTGTATAAGATCATCATAAATAAGAATCACTTTGTAAGAGTTGTTATATTAAATACATCAGAATTCCTATAGAAAATGCAACTTTAAAACCAGCTGTTTATAAAGTACTGTGACACTTTCACTGTAGTAAAGTAGCTTCCAATGGGTAACAAGTTTAGCTTGATTTTTTTGTTGTTGTTGGTAACTCAGACTTCATTTCTTATTTGAGAGGGTTGTATAGTAATTTTTATCACATGTCATTAGAAATACAATTAGTTAGAACAAAGACTGTTGTGTAAGTATAATTACATCGTCCTGTATGATTAAATGAGGGCTGTATTGGAGCTTTTTTCGGCAGTGGCCAGCTGTAGCCAACCAAGTACAGCCTATAAAAGAATTCCTGTGACTAACTGGTACTAATTGTTTGTCAAACAACCAGTGGGAGTAATATTCATGAATTCCATGGAAATGAAATATTCTAAGACCAAATGGTTAGTCCTTTGTTTTCACCACTTGTGGTCAGATTATACTACAGTATCCACAGGAGATTGGTTCCAGGACCCCCGAAGATATCAAAATCCAAAGATGCTCAGAGTTCCCATCATGGCTCAGCATCCATGAGGATACTCAGTGGGTTAAGGATCTGGCTTGGTGATGAGCTGTGGTGGCACCTGCATCTCCAACTCGACCCCTAGCCTGGGAACCTCCATATGCCGCAGGTACAGCCCTAAAAAGACAATAAATAGACAAACAAAAACACAAATGATGTTACCCCATTTCCCCCATACTGTTTTTCTCAGCAGCTAGTATAAAGCCTCTCCACCTGGTAAGGAACATGATTGCTAACAGCTCTAACTTCCTATCATCCCAGCTTACCACCTCGAGTGGAGTGAGGACATTTCTCTCTAAATGTCCTATTTTATTTTTTGTCTTTTTTTTTCTTTTTTTGTCTTTTTAGGGCCATACCTGCGGCATATGGAAGTTCCCAGGCTAGGTGTCCAATCAGAGCTGTAGTCACCAGCCTATATTACAGCCACAGCAACTCAGGATCTGAGCTGCATCTGTGACCTACACCACAGCTCACCACAACACTGGATCCTTAACCCACTGAGTGAGGCCAGGGATTGAACCTGTGTCCTCATGGTGCTAGTTGGGTTTGTTAGCCACTGAGCCATGACAGGAACTCCTAAATGTCCTATTTCTTTTATCCTGGGGAATACTGCTCCACCCAGCCTGGGGCATGTGGACCAAGACCCATTAGGTGGACCATTGTGATAGACACTCCACCTTTACCCCATGGGAAGAGGGTAAGAAAAGTCTTTAAAAACTTAAAAAAAAAAAAAAACCCTAAAGATGAGAGGAGACACTTATAAAAAGGGAGGAGGGGATATATTCTGAATATCTCCAAATAGTGTACATTCTCATGCTGGCGGGGCTCACCCATGTTGGGTATAGAGATATTTTTTAAATATTGTAGGCGTTCCTGTTGTGGCTCAGTGGGTTAAGAACCCGATGGGTATCCATGAGGATCCACGTTTGATCTCTGGCCTCGCTCTGGGTTAAGGATCCAGTGTTGTCCCAAGCTGCAACATAGGTCACAGATGTGGCTCAGATCTGGTATCACTGTGGCTGTGGTGTAGGCAACCAGCTGCAGCTCTGATTTGACCCCTGGTCTGGGCACTTTCATATGCTGCAGGTGTGGCCCCCCCAAAATATATATGTATATATATATGGAGGTTCCTGGGTGGTGTAGCTGGTTAAGGATCCAGGTGTTGCAGCAGCTGTGATGCAGGAAATACAGTGTGGGTTCAGTCCTTGGCCCCTGAATTTACACATGCCACAGGTGGAAGAAGTAAATAAAATGTTAAAAAACAAAACAAAAACCCAGAATTGTTTATCTATTAATTCATCTTTGCTTTGCTATTGACTTGAGAAAAAGTTTATAGCATTTAGAAGTGCATTGCCATCAGTGACAAATGGAACTCCTTTTTCCTTGCCAAGCACAGCCTTTCAGAGAGAGGCATTCATAGAAGGAGCAGATCTGCTTCTGATTTTAGTTCATCCAGCGGTGTGCAGGCTTTGGGGACCAATTATTACTAGACCTGGAGATAAATCACCTCGTGCGCCATTAGTACTTGAAGGATTAGTGGCCTCAAAGATTTATGTGCGGATTAATTGGGAAGCGTACATTAGATCCCTGTGTTTAGAACCATGAGCGTCCTGCAGATCATTTTCATTAGTGCTTTATTCAAAATTCCCTAGCCTTATATAATCCTGACGTTGCAGGGAAATCTGAAGGAGCCTTTTATTCATTTATTTGTTTGTGGTTTGGCCTTGGCCTCACCCCCATGCCGTACCCCCTACGGGAGCATTTTATAGCTCTGGCTAGGGATACACTGAGCATCTAAAAGCAGAGGGGCTTCCAGTATTGCAGTCATCACTTCATCTGCTCCGGCGGAACAGGGCCTGAAATTTACACGACCCGGTACCAAGAGAGACAAGATGAGGTACAAGAAATACATGGCTATTCTGGAAGCAGCAGTTGGCATCACCCCACTTAACAAAAGAGAACTTCTACCCGAGAGCAGAAGACATGCGAACCTTTGGCAGCATCCTGGGTAAGCATAGGAGACCAGGAGAGGTTTTGTGTGTGTTTGGGGGCCTCGAGGGAAGAAAGGATCACCCCTGTCATAAGCATAAGAGCCATCGAGTTCTCTATTGAGCACTTGTTTCTTTCTTGTCTTGTCTTTTTTTGTAGTCAGCTTCCCATTTATTTGTTTAGTTCTTATCAGCATTTTAAATCATATAGCCCTGCAAAGCAATTTATACATTTTATCTGGTTTATCATACTCATTCTCTAAGCATGCTGCCTTTTTATGGGTAAAGTTAAACTCCATTTCAAGTCTAGTCTTGGCTCAGATAACAAATTAGTGTTGTCTCAGCAAATGAGAACTTGTTTCCTCCTGAAAATATGCCCTTCCCAGATAAAATTAAAATGGTCAGTAATGAAATTCATGGCAATAATACTCTAAGAAAATTCCTGATTAAAGTTCCCTGGTGGCACAGCAGGTTAAGGATCCGGTGTCATTGTAACACCCTGGTTGATGCTGTGGCTCGACTTTGATCCCGAGCCCATATGCCATGGGCACAGCCAAAAAAAAAAAAAAGAAAAAAAGAAAAAAGAAAAGAAAGTTCCTGGTCTAATAATCATGAAGATGAAGGCATGGGTGTATCTAGAGCCCTTTTTTTATATTCATATTTTTAAATTTTATGATTTTGACAAAGTTGCATGGTCTACAAACATAGCAATTTATTTTTATTTTTATTTTTAGGGCCACACCTGTGGCATATGGAAGTTCCCAGGCTAGGGGTCGAATCAGCTACAGCTGCAAGACTATGCCACAGCCACAGCAATGCCAGATCCAAGCCACTTCTTCAACCCACTGAGCAAGGCCATCCTCATGGATACTGGCTGGGTTTGTAACCCGCTATAGCTACAATGGGAACTCCAGCAATTCTTAAAGATGAAGCAAATTGTGCCTTCCCCCCCACCCCCGCCCCGCCCTCCGCCACATGCAAGTATTTTTCTGACTGAAGTGTACATGCAGACTCTGATTCAGATAATGCTTCTCTTGAAACAGCACTTCTTGCTTCATATCTCTTTCTGCAGCCCCAACTGATTTACCATGTTGAGGAAGAGTTTAGATGTTCTTTTCTGAATAGTTATGAGGCCTCAATCCTGACTTTCTGAAGTCCCTCTTTTGTGTCTTACATGCTGAGAAGTTTAACTGAAGGTGTTTGTACACAGTACTTTTAAAGACTGAATGCCATTTTTAAACTGAACAAGCCACACATCGGCACTCACTCAAGGATCAACATGAGATATCTGTGTAGCTAATATATGTATATGTATTTTGGTCATGCCCTTGTTATGCGGAAATCCTGGGGCACCAGATAGAATCTGAGCCACAAAAGTAACAACACCAGATCTTTTACCTGCTGAGCCACCAGGGAACTCCTGGTATTTCTTTTTAAACAGTAGAAAGTCACTACCTCATTTTTATCATATAAACAATATATATCCAGAAAAATAAGGAGGGAAAAAATCTCCATAGTCACGAAGTTCCCATCATGGTGTAGCAGAAACGAATCTGACTAGGAACCATGAGGTTTCGGGTTTGATCCCTGGCCTCACTCAGTGGGTTAAGGGTCTGGCTGCTGCTGTGAGCTGTAGTGTAGGTCACAGACTCAGCTCGGATACTGCATTTCTGTTCCTGTGGTGTAGGCCAACAGCTGTAGCTCCAATTTGACCCCTAACCTGGGAACCTCCCTATGCCTGCCGGTGCAGCCATAAAAAGCAAACAAAACAACAAAAAACTCCATAGTCCCATTTTCCTAAGAGAATTACTATGATCCTTTAGGTCTGTACTTCTCAAAGGAGGGGTGCAGCGGCAGGAATTGTCCCCTAAGGGACATTTGACAATGTCTGGGCAGGGTTTTGGTTGTTCCAACCCTAGTGGGGGGGTACTTTTGTCTAGTGGGTAGAGGCCAGGAATGCTGCCCAACATGCTGCAATGGACAGGATGGAGAACCCACAACAAGGAATTATCTAGTCCAAAATATCTATAGTGGAGTTGCTGTCTTGGCTCAGTGGTTAACGAACCCGACTAGGTTGCAGGTTTGATCCCTGGCCTCGCTCAGTGGGTTAGGGGTCTGGCGTTGCCGTGAGCTGTGGTGTGGGTCGAAGACGCGGGTCAGATCTGGCATTGCTGTGGCTCTGGCATAGGCCGGTGGCAACAGCTCCGATTAGATCCCTAGCCTGGGAACCTCCATATGCCATGGGTGCAGCCCTAGAAAAAAAAAAGACAAAATATCCATAGTGCCACTGCTGAGACATTTGCTTAAGGTAGAGTCGCTTCAAATCTAAAAGGTAGTCATTACTGGAAATAATTTCCATATGTCTTTGAGAATTTTTTTTTTTTTTTTTTTGGTTGCACTCATGGCATGTGGAACATCCCATGACAGGGATCAAACATGTGCCATAGTTGCAGCCTGTGCCACAAGGAAACTTCCTCTTTGGGAAATTTTAGAGATGCTTTAGAATGAAATCCTGAGGCACCATAATGATGATGATGATGGTGATGATGCTGATGATGATTTTGCTGTTGTCTTGAAAGTAAAAAGAAATATGTATATATGTAGAGGGTGCAAGAGGTATAGGGTGACCCTGGGAGAAGCCATGTGGGTCATTGTTTAGTGATGGCTGTGGAAACCATGTTGTAATAACTAAATTGTGATTCTTCAAGTAGCGCATAGAGATTGGATATACCTTAGCGTGGACCTTTGTCCCTGAATGACAGAAATTTAGAGCTGGGAGGGACTTTTGTCGGGGCTGGCAAACAAGTTTCTTGTGCCACACCAATGCTGGTTGAGGGGTGGACTGCTTCGAGAGTCAAGTTAGGGGAGTTCCCCAGGCCCAGTGTGGGCTTAGCAAGGAAGGAATATTGTGTATAATGAGGGAGGTTTGTTCTGGGCGTAAGATTTGGAAGATTGGGAAGTTGCCTTACATGTGCTTTATATATTTGCCATTCCTTAATTCTAATTTAGTCTTTGAAAATTTTACAAGTGTGAAATAGCCTCATTTGAGTCATCATGAGCTAGGGCTGGGCCCTCAGACAGCAATTGGATGTTCCCAGTTTCTGGCTCGGGACCATTCATTAAGGGATTCACCCTAAACAGACACATATGATTCAGATGTGTCAATTAGCTGCCACATTGTTCATTTCTTTTTGGACATGACCTTTTCCAGCCATCAGAATGAGTAAGTACCGTAAGTAGAACCACCTCTGCTTCTCCTCAATTCCCCAAGTCTAGTCAAGCAGAAGTCAAATTAGTCATTCTAAAGTGCTCCTTAATAAGGGAAGTTGAGTTTTTTTTTAATTGAGAACGTTCTTTAAGTCTGATGAAATAGCACTGCACCACAGGTCAAGATACTCTTTATATCTGCAATTCTCTGAGTTCTTTGAATACACATGGACAAAGACATGAATTTGCTGATCCCCTTTTTTTGTTTGCTGACTCCCTTGTCACCTGACATAGCCTTTCTGTGACCCTATTAATATCCCTCACTAACCTTGTAGTAAACTCCCCTTTCTTGACTATTTTATTAATGAGTTCTGAACTCTTGAGGCCCTGTAATGTCTTATTTTTCAGAATCATTGTTAAAATGCAGATTCTAATTCTGTAGATGTGGTGGAGCCTGAAAAAAAAAAAAGAATTCTGTCCCTTTCATTCTTTTCAAGAAATATTCCAGTTGCTTTAATTACATGTAATACTGCATAGTATTCAAGAGTAGCTCCTTCTTTTTTTTTTTTTTTTTGCCTTTTTTGGGCCACACCCTCGGCATGCAGAGGTTTCCAGGCTAGGGGTTGAATCGGAGCTGTTGCTGCTGGCCTACGCCACAGTCATAGCAATGTGGGATCCAAGCCACGTCTGCAACCTACACCACAGCTCAAGGCAACGCTGGATCCTTAACCCACTGAGCAAGGCCAGGGATTGAACCCGCAACCCCATGGTTCCTAGTTGGATTCATTAACCACTGCGCCACGACGGGAACTCCGTCTCTTAAAATTTTGTAAAGTTTTCCAGGACTAACTCATATTACCTGATAAATATTTTACATGTTTGTAAAATACCAATAGTATTATTTACTTCTTTCTTCCAAGCTTTTTCTTAAGAAGGTAGCCCTAGGCAATAACAGTGTGTTTTAGAAATGGCTGATTTTTATTGGAAACCTCAGGCACTATTATAAAAGAAAGTTAAAATCAAGATGTCATTGGACTTCCTGTTGTGGCTCAGTGGTAACGAATCCAACTAGTATCCATGAGGATGAGGGTTCGATCCCTAGCCTCGCTTAGTGGGTTAAGGATCCGGTGTTGCCATGAGCTGTGGTGTAGGTTGCAGATGGGGCTCAGATCTGGCATTGCTGTGGCTGTGGCCGTGGCCAGCAGCTGCAGCTCCCTAACCTGGGAACATCCATATGCTGCATGTGTAGCCCTAAAAAGTAAAGAAAAAAAAACAGGATAATTTTTTTGAACAGAATGATTTTTTTTGAATAGAGTCAGTGCAGAAAACTGATTCTATTCAAAAGCAAGCCACTTCAATAAAAGAAGCAAACTCTTTTTGGAGCTGATACCTATAGGCAAATTTCATATTAAGTCCAAAAGCATAACCAAGGCCATCTTGATTTGCTGGGCATTTATTTCTCATGGGAAGTAATAATAGAAACTGTATATGGGCTGGGCTCTGATCTTGTTGCTTGCTTTGTAGGATATCCAGATGGCTCTGCTTTAGCCTGTGCCCACATTTCCTGCTGATCCTTGGAGAAGGGAAATGTGTTCCCTGCCTGTACAAATAAAATGGACACTATCTTTTATTTCTGTTTCATTGTGTAGGGAGTGTTTTGCACAGATGCCACAATATGACTTTGTCTAGCAAACAGAAGAGTATGTCCAGAACTGGTGAGAAGCCACATTCCTCCTCCCACTTGTTTTCTCTGATGCCATGTGGGGGGCTGCTGGCACCCAGGCCCAGCCCAGGAATGAGCTTGCCTCCTTCTGGCAAGGAGTTTGAAAGGCACATGGAAGATTCAGAAAAATGTCCAGAAGGGATTTTTCTTGGGTTTTCTTGGGGTGTGGGTTAAAAAGAAAAAGTGTTTGTCATCTTTTCTGATTGGGGGGGCAATCCACACATATCAATATAAAGATCAGAAGCTCTCTGGTTGCCTAGTGCTTAAGGCCTTGGCATTGTCACTGCCATGGTTCAGTCTCTGGCCTGGTAACTTCTGCATGCTATGGGCGTGGCCAAAAAAAAAAAAAAGTACATTTTATGTTAAGCATGTTTTACCACAAGTAAATAAAACTCTCTAGATATTTTCTCACCTGCTGAGTTTTTTTTAAACCTGAAAAGTGAATTTTTTTTTTTTTTTTTTTAAACAGCTACACCTGTGACATATGGACGTTCCTGGGCCAGGGGTTGCATCCAAACCACAGTTGCAACCTATGCCACAGCTGTGGCAATGCCAGATCCTTTAACCCAGTCCCCAGGCCAGGGATCAAACCCATGTCTCCACAGTGTCCTAAGCCACTGGAGTCCCGTTTTTAACCCACTGTACCACAGCAGGAACTCTGTTTCTTTTTTTTTTTTTTTAATAATTTTTTTTATTTCCCCCCTGTACAGCAAGGGGGTCAGGTTATCCTTACATGTATATATTACAATTACATCTTTTCCCCCACCCTTTGTTCTGTTGCAACATGAGTATCTAGACAAAGTTCTCAATGTTATTCAGCAGGATCTCCTTGTAAATCTATTCTAAGTTGTGTCTGATAAGCCCAAGCTCCCGATCCCTCCCACTCCCTCCCCCTCCCATCAGGCAGCCACAAGTCTCTTCTCTAAGTCCATGATTTCCTTTTCTGAGATGTTCATTTGTCACAGCAGGAACTCTGAATGCTTTAAGAGTTTTTCCCCTCAGGATGACCTCAGGTGGATTGATGGTGCCAAACTTTACATGTTTACTTATTTTTTTCATCTTTTTTTTCCCCATTATTTTATTTTATTTTATTTTGGCCACACCTGCAGCATGCAGAAGTTCCCAGGCCATTTTTCATCTTTTTGAATACTGAAAACATTAGGGGCAGTAATTCCACTCCTAGGTATGTGTCCAAGAGAAGTGAAAAAAAGGTCCATTTAAACATTTGTGCATACATAATAGGAGTTTCCATCATGGCTCAGTGGTTAGTGTACTCGACAAGCAATCCATGAGGGTGCGGGTTTGATCCCTGGCCTCTCTGAGTGGGTTAAGGATCTGACATTGCTGTGAGCTGTGGTGTAGGCCAGTGGCTATAGCTCCGACTGGACCCCTAGCCTGGGAACTTCATATGCCATAGGTGCGTCCCTAAAAAGAAAAAAGACCAAAAAAAAAAAAATCGTGCATAATAGATAAAAAGTAGAAAAACTAGGGAGTTTGCATCGTGGCTCAGTGGTTAACGAATGCGACTAGGAACCATGAAGTTGTGGGTTCGATCCCTGGCCTCGCTCACTGGGTTAAGGATCTGGGGTTGCCATGAGCTGTGGTGTAGGTCACAGACTCAGCTCAGATCCTGCGTTGCTGTGGCTGTGGCATAGGCCGGGAGCTATAGCTTTGATTAGACCCCTAGCCTGGGAACCTCCATATGCCAAGGGTGCAGCCCTAGAAAAGAAAAAAAAAAAGACAAAAAATAGATAAATAAAAGTAGAAAAACTAACCCAAATACCTATCAGCTGATAAGTAGGTAAGTAAACTATAGTGTATCATACAATGCAGTGAACTTCTGACACTTGCTACAATGTGGATGAAACTTGAAAGCATTATGCTAAGTGAAAGTAGAGTCACAAAAGGTCACATATTGTATCAGTTCATTTATATGAAATCTTGGGAGTTCCCTGGTGGTCTAGTGGTTAGGATTCGGCACTTTCAACACTGCAGCCCAAGTATAATCCCTGGTCTGGGAACTGAGGTCCCACATTGAGCCACCACACACAGCAACCAGAAAACAAACTCACTCCAGAATAGATAATTTTATAAAAAACAAAAATTAGATTGGTGGTTGTCTAGGGCCAGGGGGTGGGGCAGGGGTGGTCAGTGGAGATGAATTGGAGAACTAGGGAATGATATCTAAGGGATCCTGGGTTTCTTCTGTGCAGAAATGAAAATGTTCTAAAATGAATTGTGGTTCTCTTTGCACAAGTCTTTGAATAAAAGAAAAGCCATACTATATATAAAGGGGTGAATTGTACAGAATGTGAGCTCCAGTGCATCTGGAAGCTCTCACCAAGCTGGGAATGACCATGCTGGATTTTAACAACACTGTTTTCTGCAGGGTTTGAAGTACAGCATTATTATCATCTCCCTGTGAGTGGGACTGGCACCCCAGCTGTACCTCCTGGCGGAAGTGCTCCACAAAACACAGACTCCTGCTAGCCGACAGCCTGCTTTACCAGGTACTTGCGTTTTTTTTTTGTCTCTCATCAGCCTGGGTATTAGCTTTCCTCCACCAAAAGTGTGATGTAAACTATGTCACATCCTAGAAAGTCAAGGCTACCGTTTTCAATGTTGTTGATAGAGAAATTGTTTCAAATCCAAGAAAATGAATTGTATCAGCCCATTTCCCAGAGAACAGAAAGATTTTTACCTGCATTTATGGTCTGAATTGATAGGTAACTTTGGGTGAATGCCACCTGAGGTCCTTCCGGGCCAAAGCATGGAAGTCTAACCTCTTTGGTTCAGAATAAATGCCTAGCAAGGTATTTTGATGTCTGAGGTTATAGGTCATTCTGGTAGGTCACCTTTTTTCTATTATCTGTGAGGTTAGCAGAATTATGTAACATTGGTAAGCATTTGGCTGAAAATAAAAAAGACGTCAGTCACACTGGCTTCCAAAGATAATTATGTGCAGGCTTTTAGCAAAAGAGCTGAGTATTATCCATTTACTGATTCAATTTTAAGTATGAATTAAATGAGATTTACAAGGCATTAAATTTTATTTTGACAGATGCTGGGATATATTTGTTCTTAGTTATACTTTAACCCATGATGATAGGCCAGTCCATGACTGGCTGGAATGGGGTTAGAATTTTTTTCAGGTGTTTGTTTCATAATTCCTGTCTGTTTAAGCTCCAGGACCCTGCTGGGGTGGATTCCAGCTGCATGTCCATGCTGGAGTTTAGTGGAGTGTTGCTAGCAGATAGCTGTTCAAATGCCAGTGTTCCTGCCTCCTAACTGTGGGATCTTGGGCATGTCTTAATGTCCATGAGCCCCAGATCCTTCATCTGTAAAAATGGAATGTTAACATGAAGCTGATTGGGTTAACATATAGCAAGCACTGGGCACATACCTTTCTTGCAGTCTAGTTGTCTAAATGGGGACACTTGAGTTCTCTTGCAGTGCAGCAGGTTAAGGATCCAGCATTATCACTGCAGTGGCTTGGGTCACTGCTATGGCTTGGCTTCAGTCCCTGGCCTGGGAGCTTCCACAGGCCACAAGTGTGGCAAAAAAAAAAAAAAAAAAAAAAGCCCCCAAACCCCCCAAAAAACAAATGAGGACACTTGAGTGGGAAAGTTCTTAGTTTTCACTGAACTGACAGTGCTAGGAATGGGTTTTGTTTACTGAGATGTTCTCTGTGGTGCTCTTAAAGGTTCCAAACAGAAGAAAACAGATGCTTGGAGTTCCCGTCATGGCTTAGTGGTTACCGAACCCAGCTAGCATCCAACAAAACCTCCATATGCCAAGATTTTGTTTTTGAAAGACAAAAAGACCAAAAAAAAAGCAATGCCTCCCCAGTCCCCAGAAGTGGTTTTCCTGAAAGGAGATTTCTATATAGTATCTGTTTCTTTCTTTTCTTTTTTCTTTTTGTCTTTTTAGGGCCACACGTGCAGCCTATGGAGGTTCCCAGGCTAGGGGTCTAATTGGAGCTGTAGCTGCCTGCCTACACCACAGCCACAGCAACGACAAATCTGAGCCATGTCTGCGATCCGTGTCTTTAGTCAAATGGGTTAGAGGGACGCATGAATTTTGACAAAGGGGAGGTTGGAGCTGACATTGTTTTTGAAGGGAAGGATCTTTCTGACTCAAGCAAGTGCCTCCTGACAAATATCTCCTCCCTGGTTCTGATTCCCTGTACTAGTGACCACATAAGCTTCAACAGGGGTTTGGTTTCCCAAGTCAGTGTCTTACTCCAAGGCTCCTTCATGTATAAACACTGAAGCTTGGCTTTCTGGGATGAATTAGCCTCAGGCAAGCTTGGGTGGTGAGTTTTTCCCACATGGTTCTAGTTTCATATCCAGCAAACATTTATCAAGAGCCTTTTATTTTCCAGACACTGGGCAAGGTGCTTTCATCCATTTTGTTTGTCCTCAGAACATCCCTGAGAAACTATGGCCAGCACCTTTTTGCAAATAAGGAAACTGAGATTCAAAGATTTTAAATGATTTCCCCAAGATTGCATAGCCTCTGACTCCCCAGTTCAGTGAAATTCCTATAATAGCAGCTGGTTTCTATTGCTAACTCCATGGAGCTTGAAGCCCTGCCCTTGACCTAAGGTTTCTGATCCTCAGCTTCTACCTGTGCTGGCCTCTTTGAAAATCTTGGAGTCTCTGGAGAGCACTATTGTCTGGCACTTGTTTCTTGCTACTTTGAGAGGTTTTGGTGTTCACTTTTCTGATGTGGCAAAATCATCGTTACCTCTTTGCCTTCAGGAAGGATGCTAAGAGTCTGGGCAGAGCCTCACTCCCTGGACTTGGATCCCCATTGTGAGGTAATTTGGATACTTTAGAGCTGTCACCAGCTCAGCCCATAGTATGGGCTTCCAAAAGTGAGTTGAAGATGAAAGTTAAAAAAACTTTTAACTTCTGTGCCCCTGGGAGCCTGCTTACAGTCTGCCTTCCTCATCTGTAGGAATGAATACCCAGGGAGGGCACACCAGAAGCCCCAGCCTCTTCATATGGAATTGGAGACACTCAGAACAGTAGCTCTCAAACTTAAGCTGCAGCAAAATCACCTGGAGGACTTGTTAAAACACAGATTCCTAGGTGCAACTTTCCGGGATTGCTGCTTCAGTCATTCTCGGGTGAGGTCCAGGAATCTGCATTTCAGAATGTTCCCATCCAGGCTGATACTTCAGATTTCCAGACCACACTTTGAGAGCTACTAACCTGGATAGTACTTTTTTTTTGGGGCTGCACCTGTGGTGTACAGAAGTTCCTAGGTCAGGGGTTGAACCCGAGCCACAATGGTGACAATGCTGAATCCTTAACCACTAGGCTACCAGGGAACTCCCTGGACAGTACTTGTAGCAGCTGCTATAGAGCATGGGCTTGTCGATAGATGGGGTGTGTAGCCAGTTTCCCTACCTGTGGTGAAGGGATTCTTTCCTCAAATATTTAATGAACAACTCACACAGCGTTGCCTGAAGGAAGTTTAGAGGAATCTTAAGGGAACCTGGGAGTCTAATTTGGGCTCACTAATTGCATTGCCCTGTGAAAGGGCTATATTCACCCCATACTGTGGATGTGAACAGAAGGCCTGAGGCAGTGATTAAGCGAGGGAAGGCCTCCTGGGGGAGGTGATATTTAAGAGGAACCCAAGGAGGAAAAGTTGTTGGCCAGATGTGCAAAGAGGGGAAAAGAAACTCTCTGGGAGCAGAGACAGTACATCAGAGGCCTGGAGACGCTGCCCTGGGAAAGAAGAATAGTTGTTTGTGGTGAGAACTGCATTGTAATGCCAACATGAAGTGAAGCATCAGCCTATAGTAAGAAAGATGAAAGCTTTATGTTTATTTGGGTGCTTATTATCGTATACTAGGTGCTGTGCCAAATGTTTTAGCTGCATCATCTTCATTTAATTCTCATACCCACCACCCCAGGAGGTGTAGGTCCAACTATAATCTTGATTTGTATTAGTTTTCTAGGACTGCAGTAAAAATGTATCACAAACTGGGAGGCATAAACAACAGAAATGTATTGTCTTGCAGTTTTGGAGACTAGAAGTCTGAAAGCAACCTGTTGCAGGGTTGGTTCCTTCTGAGGGTTGTAAGTGAAGAATCTGCTGTTCCAGGCCTCTCTCCTGAGCTTGTAGATGGCTGCCTTCCCTCTGTGTGTCCATCTCAGTGTCTAGATTTCCTTTTTCTTTTTCTTTTTTTTTTTTTTTTTTTGGTCTTTTTAGGGCCTTGCCCGAGGCATATGGAGATTCCCAGGCTAGGGGTTGAATCGCAGCTGTAGCTTCCAGCCTGCACCACAGCTCACAGAAACACTGGATCCTTAACCCACTGAGTGAGGCCAGGGATTGAACCTGCTTCCTCAGCCATACTAGTTGGGTCCGTAACCCACTGAGCCACAACAGGAACTCCCTAGATTTCCCCTTTTCATAAGGCTACCAGTCATAGTGGCTTAGGGGCCTAAAGACCTCACTGTCACTTGATTTTTTCTGTAAAGACCCTGTCTCCATAGAAGGTCATATTCCAAGGTAATGAGGGTTAGGACTTCAACATGTGAATTTTGAGGAGACGCAATACAATTCATGACACCATTTTACAGATGAAGAAATGGAAGCTGAGAGATTTTAGAGAAGCTGATCAAATCACACAGCCATTAGGTTGAACCATGTAAACTTGCCATTTTTATAGGTCAGAAGCAGTTGATTAGTGGTAATGTCATATGTTAAACCTAAGCAGCAGCAGAACTGTGGCTTGGTGAAACCCAGCTCTGATTCATCGTTGTGCTTTTTCACCCAGTGCTTCACTTTGTTTACTGGCTTTTCCTTTTCCTGCTATGTTTCCTCAGGGTTCACTGAGAAAACCAGTGGTAGGGAGATCAGGCTACCCAGTTGCTAGCCTGTTTGTTTCTGGTTCTCAAGTTTTTGGATAAGATACTCTTATATTTCAGTTTTTCTATCCTACCTGTCTAGGGAGAGTGGTGGGAAATTATTAGTGTGTATGGAATTTAAAATATATTGCTGTGAGAGTTCCCGTCGTGGCACAGTGGTTAACGAATCCGACTAGGAACCATGAGGTTGCGGGTTCGGTCCCTGCCCTTGCTCAGTGGATTAACGATCCGGCATTGCCGTGAGCTGTGGTGTAGGTTGCAGACGTGGCTCGGATCCCACGTTGCTGTGGCTCTGGCGTAGGCCAGTGGATACAGCTCCGATTCGACCCCTAGCCTGGGAACGGCCCAAGAAATAGCAAAAAAAAAAATAAGTAAATAAAAATAAAATAAAATATATTGCTGTGAAAAGGTTAAATACCTATAAATACATAGCTCATACGAGGGTAAATAACCAATTATTAATTTCCTTCTCAAACCAACCTAAATGTTTGTAAGCAATGTGTCAGTCCTGCACCAGTAGTATAAGTGCATTTACTTGGAATTACTTCAGGATTCAGGCTTTCAAGCAACTTCATTATCTAGATATAGAGATTTCAAACAAGTAGTTTTGTCAGTATCCCACAATAATTCCATTTTTTTGGAGTTCCCACGGTAGCTCAACAGTTAATGAATCTGACTAACATCCATGAGGACACAGGTTTGACTCCTGGCCTTGCTCAGTGGGTTAAGGATCTGGCGTTGCCATGAGCTGTGGTGTAGGTCGCAGACATGGCCCGAATCCAGCGTGTCTGTGGCTGTGGCCGGCAGCTATAGCTCTGATTCACCTACTAGCCTGGGCACCTCTATATGCCTCAGGTGCGGCCATAAAATGCTTATATCCAAAGACTTTGCCATTTTAGCAATTTAAGCAAACTTTCATCATGAGAAATTGGTATACCATTGAAGTGGAAGGAAAAAAATAAGTGTTTATTCTTACTTTCAAATGTGTTATAGTCTAATGTGTTTTCCAAACAAAAATTAGAGTGCATGGTTCACTCATAAAATCAACAAGACAGTACCGGCCTTTGGCCTATCTCTGGAAATCTGAGATGTCTGAGCATTTTAAGTATAGCACATAGATGAGTAAAATTCAATCTAGGTTCTGAAATATAAATTTAATTATACTCCTGCCTGTTTTGGAGAATTCAGAACCTAGGAATTAAAAGATGACTAGGGATTGTGTACCAGAGCCCTGCCTCTCTCTTACTTTTCACAGCCACATTTCCTAAAGGCATCTCTACTTAGTATGCTTTTTCCTCCCCACCCCCTGCCTTTCTCTTCAGCATTTCTTCCCCCACCTATTGCTGCTACTCAGGGATCCTGTAAATGGTTTCAGGTAGCCTCTGGGCTGAACACAGCATTGCCTGAGGAAATATTCATGGATAAGGGCTTTTTTTTTTTTTTTTTTCTTTTTAGGGCCGCTCCGTCAGCATATGGAGGTTCCCAGGCTAGGGGTCGAATTGGAGCTTTAGCTGTTGGCCTATGCCACAACCAAAGCAATTTGGGATCTGATCCGCACCTGTGACCTACACTGCAGCTCATGTCAATGCTGGATCCTTAACCCACTGAGCAAGGCCAGGGATCAAACCTGCATCCTTGTGAATACTAGTCAGACTAATTTCCGAGGCACCATGATGAGAACTCCAGGGTAAGGGCTTTTGCTGGCTGAGAGTGGCAGTTGAATTTTCAATTAGTAGTTACTTTGTTGTATGTTCTGTCTATATTGGGTGCCTGGTCCTGTGGCTGTGTGGGTAAGCCTGGAGGCAGCTTATTTTATGATTCCCTTTATAGTAAAATGATGCAATTAGCTTTTGGTTTGGAGAGGAGTGATCATTGGTACTTCACATTTTCATCAGTTTTTAGCTCAGCCAAAATTGTAGTTCATTAAGAGGTAATCTGGGGGAGTTCCTGTCATGGCTCAGTGGTTAACGAATCTGACTAGGAACCATGAGGTTGCGAGTTTGATCCCTGGCCTTGCTCAGTGGGTTAAGAATCCGTCATTGTCGTGAGCTATGGTGTAGGTCGCAGATGCAGCTCTGATCTCGTGTTGCTATGGCTCTGGTGTAGGCTGGTGGCTACAGCTCTGATTAGACCCCTAGACTGGGAACCTCCATATGCTGCGGGAGCGGCCCTAGAAAAGGCAAAAAGACCAAAAAAAAAAGAAGTAATCTAGGAGTTCCTGTTGTGGCTCAGCAGGTTAAAGATCCAACTAGTATATGGAGTTCCTGTCATGGCTCAGTTGTTAACAAATCTGACTAGAAACCACGAGGTTGTGGGTTCGATCCCTGGCCTTGCTCAGTGGGTTAAGGATCCAGCATTGCTGTGAGCTGTGGTGTAGGTCACAGACGAAGCTTGGATCCCGTGTTGCTGTGTCTGTGGCGTAGGCCAGCGGCTTCAACTCTGATTAGACCCCTAGCCTGGGAACCTCCATATGCCGAGGGTGCAGCCCTAGAAAAGACAAAAAGGGAAAAAAAAAAAGAATCCAACTAGTATCCATGAGGTTATGGGTTGGATCCCTGGTCTTGCTCAGTGGGTTAACCATCTGGCATTGCCCCAAGCTCTGGGGTAGATCGCAGATGAAGCTTAGATGTGGCATTGCTGTGGCTATGGGGTATGCCGGCAGCTGCAGCTGCAATTCAACCCCGAGCCCAGGGACTTCCACAGGTGCGGCCCTTAAAAAAATGAATAAATAAAAATAGAGGTAATCTGGTTGTATAACAAGATTAAACACCCCAGACAAAATTTCCCCCACCTAAATCCTTATTTTATTGATAGTTGAAAAAAATTATTGATTTTTCACAAGGTACACATGACTATTTAATTATAATTATTGACATTGATATTTGAGTCAATATTGTAATACAACTATTGATAGTCAAAAAATTAACTATATATGCAGGATTGTTTTGGGTTAAGATCTTAAGTCTGGTTACTAAAATAACTGTAGCAACACATTTTGAAAGAGGCTTCTTCATATGTTAAAGTGAATGTGTCTCTTCTGGTGGCTTCAGCTCAGCAGAATACATATGGCAAGATTTAGAACAAGAATCAAAATACTATATAGCAAGTGGAGGATGGTTCCAGCTGAAGCAGAACTAGATAAAGGAGAGAGAAGGTGGGTAAAAAATAAAATGTAGTTGGGAAGAATAGCTAGGATTACTTCTGAAAAATTAATAGAAAAACACTTTGTGTGATTTAGTGTACAGAATGTAAACCTCAGAGCAAATCCTGATTGATTTCTTTAAAAACTTAGATAATAACTTTGGAGGCAGGAAAAGCTGAAAGCTCCATACATTCCTGAAACTGAATGAAAGATTTCACTTCTGGAGTTCCCCTTGTGGCTTAGTGGGTTAAGAACCTGGCTAGTATCCATAAGGATATGGGTTCAATCCTTTTGCCTCACTTAGTGGGTTAAGGATCTGATGTGCTCACAGATGCGGCTCAGATTCCACCCCTAGCCTGGGACCTTCCATATACTGCAGGTATGGCCCTAAAAAGGAAAAAATGAAAGAATTCACTCTTAGGTAAACTTCTCCATCATGGCCCAGAGTAGCAGAGAATTTGATGCACCTTCTGTGTATGTAATTTTGTTCATTATAGCCGCCTACCCTGTTGCTTCCCGCCTTTGCTCAAGGAGTGTCGGAAATTAGTGTGAGGCAGTCTGAGCCTCCAGGAACACTGCCAGGCAAGTTCTCTCAGAGATTAGGAGACAGAAGGGCTCAGAGACCAAAATGTGTTCCAGTCACATCATTTATTTAATTTGAAAACACCCAGGGAATTCCCATCATGGCTCAGTGGTTAACAAATCTGACTAGGAACCATGAGGTTGCAGGTTCAATCCCTGGCCTCGTTCAGTGGATTAAGGATCCGGCGTTGCCATGAGCTGTGGTGTAGGTTGCAGACACGGCTCGGATCCAGCATTGCTGTGTCTCTGGCACAGGCCAGCGGCTGCAGCTCCGATTGGGCCCCTAGCCTGGGATCTGCCATGTGCCGAGGGAGTGGCCCTAGAAAAGGCAAAAAGACAAAAAAAAAAAAAAAAGAAAGAAAGAAAAAACAAAGAAAACACCCAGTGAGAAGCAAGGGGAAAAGATTTGAACAGTTTACCATAATTAGGTTAGGATACAAATACGGTGAAAGGTTCAAGCTCTGGAGCCCTGAGCTTGCAGTCTTCACATGGCCTGTCTGTGCAGTAACAGCTTTCCCTGATGATAGTGTGGTCAACAAAGACCAGATCTGAGTTGAACGAGGGGTCTCAGCAGAAAGAAGGTGTCTGAAGCCAGCACAGGCTTGTCCCAGTGAAGGGACATAGGGCAAGTATATCTGGTCAATCGCTATAACTCACCAGCAATTTGTCTGCATTTTGGGGCAGAGTAAACACAGGGCCAGAACTGAATGTGGTAGGTGAGCCATTGAGGGATGACATTGCTGTCAATCTGGAGGTACCACAAACTGGGCTTTATTATTTATTATTAATATTTTATTAGATAGGAATGAATTAATAATAATGTAAACTAAGTTATGAAATATATTACATTATATTATGTCTAAATAAATATAAATTGGGTATTTATTACATTTATTAATATTTTGTTAAATATTAATATTTAAGATTTACTTTGTCCTTCCATCAAAACTCCTCTTCTTATGCGTAGCATTCTTATTTGTTTCATTCCTTTCATCTATATTTAACACAAAACACTACTCTGTTTTTAATACCTCTTACAAGTTACTAACATACTTACCCACACCACACACATCTTATGAATTTGCCTCTAACAAACTACTTGCTTCCTCATTATCTATGGGAAATAAATCTTAAAAGTTTCATCTATCTGATTTTTACCTTGTCCTCTATACCAGCTTTTTTTTTTTTTTTTTTGCACTTTAGGGCTGTACCTGTGGCAAATGGATGTTCCCAGGCTAGGGGTCAAATCAGAGCCACAGCTGCTGGCCTCCGCCACAGCCACAGCCACAGCCACAGCCACAGCCACAGCCACGCTAGATCTGAGCCGCGTCTATGACCTACATCACAGCTCACAGCAATGCTGGATCCTTAACCCACTGAACAAGACCGCAACCCACAACCTCATGGTTCCTAGTCAGATTCGTTTCCATTGTGCCATGATGGGAACTCCTATACCAGTTTTTAAAAGAACTTTAAATAAAAGTATATGTGGAGTTCCCTCTGTGGTGGAATGGGTTAAAGATCCACTGTTGCCACAGCTGTGGCAGGAATTGTGGCTGTGGCTTAGATTTGATTCCTAGCCCAGGAACTTCTGTATGCCAAGAATGTGGCTGAAAAAGAAAAAAAAAAGTATATATTTAGCAAGTTATGGTATATTCACAAATAGAGTATTATGCAGCTAGGAAAATGATGACATACCTCTGTAATGCCATAAAAAAATTAGTCAAACAATATCCCTATGTAGAAATAACAGGTAGTAGAAATTCCCTGGTGATGCAACAGGTTAAGTCTCCAGCATTGTCACTGCTGTGGTGTGGGTTCAATCCCTGGGCCTGGGAACTTCTGCATGCTGTGGGCATGGCCAAAATAAAACAAACAAATAAAAACAAAAAAGAAATAACAAGTAGCAAAGGAACGTGTCTCGTGTGGCCCCAGGTGTATAACATTGTATACAGTATCTACCTGTTTACCTGTGCATGGATGTACTTGGGAAGGAAGCCCACCTAATTGTTAACAGTAGTTTGTTCTGAGTGGTGACATTTTCCTTGTGTTTTACTATTTTTTGTGTGTGATCTACTATATGGTTTGCATAAATAAACAAATATCATTAATTTTAAAATAACTAAAATCCAAACATATGTGTTTATACAAATACATATTTAAATAAACATAACCAAGAGAATGGTAGGATCAGACTCTTTGTTTTGTAAACGAGACATTTGGCAAGTAGAGAGTTATTTTCTGACCTTCAAAATGTTCTACTTGCCTTCAAAAGGGTAACCTTCCTGTCTTGTGCCAGAGAATTGTAACAATGTCCCTTTAGCAGAATTTCCTAAACCTCCCTGATGATAAGACTCACCTGGGGGTATGTGCTATGAATGTATATTTCCCCAGGGCCCTTCTCAGACCCACTGACTCAGGGTCTCAGGGAGGGATGTGGGATGCCTCAGGTGATTCTTATCATCAGGGAAATTTAAGAAGCTGTCCTTGTAGAAATATAAATGCTGCAGCCATATTTTCAGGTTTTATTGAGAGTGTCTCTTCAAAGTGACTTTTCCAGGCCCAGCTTCCTTTGTTCTAAGAGACCAGCTTCCTTTGCTGCCCTGGAAAACTGCACCTTTTTTTTGTAAGGCCCCTTTCAGGTCTGAGGATTCTTTGACATTCTAGGAGACATTTCAGCAATTTTAATCTGTGTCGATCAGGGATACTGAATTCTTAGGGCTAGAGGATTCTGGTGATAATGTTTTTAAAGCAATTCAGGCATTGCAGAGGCCTGTCTGGTTTCCCCAGAGGACTTGGTGTCACACGGACAGTCCCCTGGGCCTATCTCACCTCAGATTCCCTTCCTTGCATGTGCGATGAGGGCTTTTCTCCTTCAGGAAAAATGTTAACTTATTAACATGTTTTTCCTAAAGAACTTATCCTGCAACAGGGAGCTCTGAAATTCAGTTAGACCCCAGAATCATATTTAAATTCAAGATTCAAATTACTAGGTCTTTGGCTGGAGTCAAATGGCACTTGCAGCACTTATTTTGGTTTTTTTTTTTGGCTTTTTGCTATTTCTTGGGCCGCTCCTGCGGCATATGGAGGTTCCCAGGCTAGGGGTTGAATCGGAGCTGTAGCCGCTGGCCTACGCCAGAGCCATAGCAATGCAGGATCCGAGCCTCGTCTGCAACCCACACCACAGCTCACGGCAACGCTGGATCCTTAACCCACTGAGCAAGGGCAGGGACCAAACCTGCAACCTCATGGTTCCTAGTCGGATTTGTTAACCACTGCACCACGACTGGAACTCCTGCAGCACTTATCTTTTTAATAGTTTCACAAATAGGATTCTTCAACACTGTTTGTTTAGTGGTGTCAGTGAAAACCCTAGAGTTCTATTAAAAGGAGCCAAAAGAAAAATAACAATAATAACAAAAGACCCACTTCTACCCCGACTCCATGCAGTTATCTTATTGCTGTAGAGGCAATGAATGGAGGGGCCAGAGAGCAGTGATGAGAGCAGTGATGAGAATGAGCTTTGAGTCCAACAGGCCTGGGTTTGAGGTCTTACCCACCTTCTACTCAGTGATGACCTCAGGCAAGCTCTTTACCTCCAGGATGCTCAGTTTCCTCATCTCAAGGCAGGGCAGGGATACCAAATGTACCAGGGCGATGGGAGGATTTACATGAGCAAGACCAGGGATCCATCCCACATCCTCATGGATACTAGTCGGGTTTGTTATTACCGAGCCACAACGGGAACTCCCATGGTTGTTTGTTTTTAATGTAGGGTTAACAAGTGGCACCTACCCCTAAAGAATGTGGATTTCATACACTCTGCACTATAAATAGCTGTAAAGTAATAAAAAGCTGCCAAAACGCAGAGCACAGTGCCTCTAGGACTCAGGGCACCTTGCCAGAAGGGTTCCTGCACAGTAGGAGTGCTCTGCCTCACAGCATCTGTCCAGAGTAGGCTATGCCCCAGAAGGGGCTCCTAGAATCTCCAGGATTGGAGTTGGATTATGCTTTGTCTCAACTCCCTCTTGACCAGGCTGAGTACACCTTGATCTTGTCTGCTATCCTGTAAGCACATCCTGACTAGCCCTGTAAGTCTCCCAGGAGTCTGCCTGTTGACAGCCTGCCCCCACCCCCAGAGGTCAGCCCAGACCACAGCTACCTACTTCCAACCAGAACTGTCCTAGCACCAGGGCCTCCTCAGACTTGTGATCCATCCACAGCTGACTCTGAGTTGCATAGCTAATTCTTTCATCAACTTTGTGGTCAGCTAAACCCATCATGGACAGAAACATGGCCAGGTCCTTACACAGAGCTGGGGTGGGGAAGTGGGGGGGCGCTGCTGGAGTTTGGGATTTGTGTCATCAGCAGGGAGAGGAGAGGCAAATGTAAGGCACCATCCGTTGAGAACTGAGAATGTGCTCTCCCCATAAATCTGACTACTGATACTTTCATCCTTTTTGTACTTACTCTAACATCTTTTCACTGAGTGCTAACAGCAGCCGTGCCAACATATTACCAACGGTAATAATGATAATAAAGTTAAAAAGAGGGAAACATGGATAATAGGCTCCTTGGCTTTCTTGGGTTACTCTCCCTTCCTGCTGTTGTTCCTCTCTGAGCTTCCCTTCTCCTACACAGACCACCCACTGCTCCGACCCTTTCAGATCCCTGCACTGTGCTCTCTGGAACCCTTGTTTTACCAAATGAAACACTCAGCTGGACCCACCTCCTTGCTTTAACTTAAAACTTGACTCTCTCCTGAGGGTATTGCTGCTTGGTAGCCACCTCAAGGAATGCTTCCTACTTTAGACAGAGAAATCTAAGCAGGAGCTGGCTCTGTGGTCCAGGCCGAGAAGCTTCAACAAAGACTCTGGGGCAAGGATGAGCTTGGCAGGGTCTCAAGAGCAACAGCTACGAAGAAAGCCCAGTGTGGCTCTAGGAAGTGAGCTTGGATGAGGCAGCAGGGTCCGCTCACAGAGGACGCGGAGGCCACCTTAGCTCACGTTTCCATAACACAACACCACAGGTAGGGTGGCTTAAACGACAGACATGTCCTTCTCACAGTTCTAGAGGCTGGAAAGTCCCAGATCAAGGTGACGGTAGGTTTGGTCCTCTGAGAATGCCCTCTTTGTGGCTTGTAGACAGCCATCTTCTTGCTGTGTGTGCACAGGGCCATTCCCAGGTGCCTGCAATAGGAGCTAACAGATTTTGAAAGTGTGCAAGAGTAATATTAAATAACTAAATGTGAAGCCACAAGGGGCAGAGCAGAATGTTGACTTCCTCTCTCCTGGATGTTATTTTAGGAGCTGGGGTGGTGGTGGTGGTGGGGTTGCTGCTTGTGGAAGAAGGAGTCCTTTAAGTGAATATGCTCAATTACTGTTGTAATTGTTGTTTAGCCTGGGTAAGCAAGGGAATGCCAGGCCATTTCTCCTGAAAAGTGCCCCTCCCTTGGGCAGATTAACTGCCAGCACTTTAGTCATACATATATGTGAGCAATTCTTGTGCCCTGTCATCATTTACTTGTCTTTTTCTTCCTCACACTGTGAGCAAGCCCCCCGTGGTATATTTTTGTATGTTGACTTTATCTTCTATATACCTTCCCTAGGGTACCAGGGTACATGTGAGGCATTCAAGAAATGCTTGTTGCAGGAGAGTGTCTTTTTGTTTCCAATTTGCCATCCAGTGTACAGCCAAACTAAATTGCTCAGTTAACTTGGGACAGTTTCATGTCAGGTTCCTTTGCTCCCATGTATGATCATGTTGCAAATATAGATGCATACATATGTGTGTGTGTGTGTGTGTGTGTGTGTGTATCCCCAAATATAACATTCTGAGGAAATCTGATTAAAAGTGTTTAGTTTATTACATTTATCTGAAGTCTTCTGACCTTGTTTCAAAGACCTTATACACTGTAATACATATTAACAAGTGCTGAAAAATTGTCTATTGCACAAACAACATTGCACAAATAATAACTACAATTTAAAAAGAAAAATGCAATCCTATCTTTTCATCAAATCATGTTCCCATATACTTTTCAATTCTTTTACATATATGTTTATAATTTCTTTGTTAGTGCCATCAGGATAGATACTATTTGTGTTCTTTTTTTGATTATTATGCTGTTATTATCCTTGTTGCTATTTGACTTCTTTATTATAATTTTAAATGATGGTTTGCTATGTTAATTAAGTTGATTTCCTGTAATTTCTTTTTTTTTGTCTTTTTTTGCCATTTCTTGGGCCGCTCCCGTGGCACATGGAGGTTCCCAGGCTAGGGGCCCAATCGGAGCTGTAGCCGCCAGCCTACGCCACAGCCACAGCAACGCAGGATCCGAGCCGTATCTGCAACCTACACCACAGCTCACGGCAACGCCAGATCGTCAACCCACTGAGCAAGGGCAGGGACCGAACCCGCAACCTCATGGTTCCTAGTCGGATTCGTTAACCACTGCGCCATGACGGGAATTCCTCCTGTAATTTCTTTTTCTTTTCTTTTCTGTAATTTCTTTTTCTTTTCTTCCTTTCTTTCTTTCTCTCTCGGCTGCCCCATGGCATATGGAGTTCCTGGGGCAGGGATCAGATCTGAGCTGAAGTTGCAACCTAAACCGCAGCTGTAGCAACATCAGAGCCTTAATCCCCTGTGTCAGGCTGGGGATAGAACCTGCAGCCAACCGATCCAAGATGCCACTGATCCCCTTGCATCACAGTGGGAACTCTTTGCTGTAATTTAATAGCCCTCCATCATTGGACAGTAATGGTTTCCATTTCCATCTTATGTTATTATAAATAGACATAGAATCAAGTGTTGCTCTACCTCCCAGTCACCCACTGTCATCTAACCTCCAGTCCCCTAAGAAAAAGATAAAAGAAGATGTTGGAGTTCCTCTATGGCTTAGTGGGTTAAGGATCCAGTGTTGTCAGTGCAGCAGCTTGGGTTGCTTCTGTGACAAAGGTTCAATAGTTGGCCCCGGGAACTTTCACATGCCGAAGCAGGTGTGGCAAAAAAAAAAAAAAAAAAAAAAAAGAAGAAGAAGAGGAAGAAGAAGAGAAGATATTCACCAAGAAGAGGACCACTATTCATCCTGGACAGCTGACTCAATGGCATCTAGTGGTATATGGAGGTTCCCAGGCTAGGGGTCAAATTGGAGCTGTAGCTGCCGGCTACGCCACAGCCACAGCAACGCCAGATCTGAGCTGCGTCTGCGACCTACACCATAGCTCGTGGCAATGCCAGATCCTTAACCCACTGAGTGAGGCCAGGGATCAAACTGTATGTCTTCATGGAAACTAGTCAGATATGTTTCTGCTGAGCCATGAAGGGAACTCCAAGCATCTTCTGTTCTTAATTGAATTCTTCAGAGTTCCATGTTGTTGGCTATACTCCCCTTCTTGAAATTCATTCTTCTCTTGACTTTTTGGACCCCCTGCTCCAAAGCATTTTCTTTCCCTTCTGGCAGTTCCTCTTTCATCTCTCTCTACTCTGGGGCCTCAAGCTTGTCCCCAGATACTGGCATTCTGTCCTTATTCTTCTCTTGCCTCAATTTACATCATGTCTCTGAATAGTCTTATTACCTCCCATGACTAAAGCTTTCTTGATACATTCATGGTTTCCAGATCTCTTCCTCCACCCCAAATCTCTCAACCCAAACACTCATCAATGCCTAGCACATAGTAGACACTAGAACATCTCCCCCTGAAGGACCCATTGCCCTTGAAATTAAAATAGAACTTAAACTGAATTCACCACCCTTCTTCTCAAGATCTGCTGCCACTCCTGTGTTCTCCCTACTAGCTTTTCCAAAGAGTTGTATTGTGTTTGCCACTTAGTCAAGCCAGAAACCTAAGAGTCACCTTAGATTCACTTCCCTCTTCCTTACCTCATATCTGATCAGGCAGTCACCCAGTCTACTGGTTATTACACTTCCTTAATTCCTCTTGATCTGGCTCCTTGTCTCTTAACTTCATAGCCACATCATCTCTCACCTGCACTCCCACACAAAAATCCTTTTTTTTTTTTTTTTTTGCTGGTCTTGTCATTTTTAATGACGCACCTCCCTGCAACCCCCACCCAACTCATCCATCTTCCAAGAAGCTGACAGTGATCTTTATAAAATGCTAGCCTAATCCCATTTTTACTGTGTTCACAGTAGAACACAGCCCCTGCTTGCCTGGACAATCTCACCTCCTGGCAAGCCCACCATCTCTTCCTTTCTTGTTTCTTCACTTGTTATTTATTGCCTTCACCTAGAAAACTTTTTCCTCTCTTTTTGTCTCACAAACTCATTCCTGCCTATCCTTTAGAATGCATGAGCAGCCTCATCTCTAGAAAGCCTTCCCTAAATTCCATACTCCTAGTGTTGGTGAGTAACCCCTCCTGAAAGCCCCCAGACTACCCTGAGTCTGCCAGGAATCTCAGCACTTACGTGGTTTCTTATAATTTACTGATTGTCAATTGCTGTAAACTGAACTTCTGAGGTAAGAGCCTAAGTCATTAATCAGGGGGTTCTGACTTGACAGAAGGTGTTCAGTAATTACTTGTTGGATAGAAGTTCTTTGGAGAAAAAATGCTAGGAGTAGTGTTCATATGTGAAACCCCAAATGTGAAAAATATGTACTTACTAATAACTTTGTTTTCTTTTTCTTTCTTTTCTTTTCTTTTCTTTTTTTTTTTTTTTTTTTTTTGAGGGCCACACCCTCAGCATATGGAGGGTACCAGGCTAGGGGTCGAATCAGAGCTGTAGCTGCTGGCCTACTCCACAGCCACAGCAACACTGGATCCTTAGCCTACTGAGCGAGGCCAGGGATCGAACCTGCGTCCTCACAGATGCTAGTCAGATTTGTCTCCGTCAAGCCTTGAAGGGAACTCCCTCCTATAACTTGCTTTTCCAAAGAGTTGTATTGATTTATACTGCCACCAGCAAAGCTACTGTATCAATTGAATCACTTTTTTCACCACTCTTTGAGTCTGTGTATTGTGAGAATTTTGTTATTTGTACTATGTAAGAATGTCATCATTTGGAGTAGTGTAATAGAACTTTCTGTGATGATGGAAATAGTCTATATCTACACTGTCCAATATGGTAGCCACTAGCCACATGTGGCTACTGACTGAGCACTAGAAATGTGGCTAAAGTGACTAAGAAAACTGAAATTTTCATTTTATTTAATTTTAGTTAAATTTAAATGTAGTCAGTATTCACATGTGGCAAGTGGTCATCATATTGGACTGCGCAGTTCTGGAGAGAAAAAGGAGATCACTCAGCAGATATAGTTGTTACATTCTGGCTTTTTTAATCCTTTTTAAATTTTAGTGGTATCAGCTCATGTCACTAAGGTGTGACCAGTTCACAAACGCTGCCACTGTTATTATTAGTCAGCAACATCTATTTTGGAAAAGATTTTTTTTTTTTTTTTAAATAGTGCTTTCATCAGGAGAGTAACACCTTACATCAGAAATACAACCGAAATGTCTAATTCTGGACACTTGAATGAAAATGGGAAATATTACTCACAGTGCTTTTTATTCAGAGTCATGCACTTAGCTACTCCAAAGGAGGCCAGAAGCCTAACACTTTCAGAGAGGCATCTGCTGGACTTGTTTTTCCACATAAACTGCCAAACTTGTTTTGATTAGGCAGGAAGTGAAGCAACTTTTTAGGGAGAGAGCAGGGCATCTGCATTTCGTCAGTGGATCCATTTTGACCTTTTACCTTTTACCTTCTTGGGAGCCTGGGCCGAGTTTTGCTTTTCAATTTAGAAGAGCAGGATGGCCACATTTTTTTTTTCTTACAGTGTGGTTTCCTTAGAGTCCAAACCCAAAGTTTTATTTTTTTACATCAGTGTACCTGTCTTGATTTTCCAAATAACTTACATTACCTTAAAACAAGGAAAAAAAATTTTTTTTGGGCTGTGCCCTTGGCATGGGATAGGGACAGAGCCACAGCAATGACAATGCCAGATCCTTAACTTGCTGTGCCATTCTGAGAACTCCCCAAATAAGATTTTATTTATTGTGCACATTTCTTCGTATAGAGGACTCTAAAACAAATAAATGTACTGAGTTGAATTTGATGAATCCTGCCTGATAAGTATTTGTAACCTACTTTTCAAAAAAAGCCTTTTAAAAGCTAGTGATGAGAGAGGAGTTTCCATCTCTTTATTAGAGTTGTTGGAAATGTGCCAAAGAGATAACCTGGCGTATATTTCCCTCAAAAGTCATGTTTTATTCTTTAACATGAACATCTTATACCCTCGGAATTCGGGGAATTGTTGAGCGGAAAAACCTGGGGTACAGTGCCCTGTGTTGCCAGCCTCTAGGCAAGACAGCAAAAACTTCGGGGTTTCCCGGGTTCTTCCTTTCGGAAGAGAACCGAGGAGGGGGCGCTGCAAAAGTCTCCAAAAAGCATTCTTACAGGATCTCTAATGGGAGAACCTGCTGACTAACTGGCCACCCCACACTTACCGCTGCAAGCAAACTTGCAGCGCTTCCCTCGCACGCGCGGGGAGCCGGACCTGAGGCCCTGTGCATGCCGCGGAGCGAACCATCGCGCCGGCCGGAGAGGGGGAGGTTCGGACGTGGGGGGCGCGGGAAGCTGGGGCCTCGGTGCCTGCCTGTTGCCTCCACCCTCTTCCGTCCCTGGCGGGGAGTCGCGCGAGCCCGAACCCTCGGTGGGGACTTGAGGGGCGCGGCGCTGGCGAGTCTTCCCCCGGGCCGCGCGGGGGTGGTAGCGGCCCTTTTCAGAGTTTCCCGGGCCGGCGGCCGGCGCAGAGGCGCTGCCTGCGGCCGGGGGCGGGCCGACGCCGCAGCCGCCGGGGCCGCGGGAGGAGGGACAAAGGGGTGGGTCCCCGTGGGGCCGTCACCCAGGCAAAACGCGGCTGACGGGCTGAGAACTGACCTGCCGCCCGGAGTATCAGGAGGAGCGGGGCTCGGGACTGGCGCGTCCATGCGAGACCCGCGCCCGAAGATGCCGGTGCGAGGAGATCGCGGGTTTCCACCCAGGCGGGAGATGTCAAGTTGGCTCCATGTAAGTGCCGTCTGGCGTCCCGCTCGGTTGGGAGAAGGGTCGCGAGGAGAGAGCTTAGGAGCGCGTGGTGGGCTTCCCGGATGCGCTGTAGGTGGCTGGGATTCTTCCATCCGGAGGTGGAGTTGAGGGCAGGGAGTAGGTTTCGCCGGCAGAGGTGCTGGGTCAGGGCCTCCAGGATTCCTGAATCCTTTTCTCTGTTCTATGAAGTCACTTGGTTTTCAGTCGCGAGTAGGGGAAACTCTCTTGAACTCTGTTTTGGATCCCTGCTACCTTTGAGGCATCTCGTTGAGCTTGTTGTGTCGCCTGTTGTTTGCTTTTGAGTTTTCCTTCTTAGTTTCAAACCAATTATTCTGTAATTGATGCAAAGTTAAAGCATGTGTGCATGAGACGAACTGACGACTCTTTGGAGATGGGAATCCTCATTTTCCCTTTCAATCTCTTTTAGTCGGCAGTATAAGTAAAAGTTATTTGTGGCAGGGAATGGAGATAGGGTTTTGGAGGACGCCCCAAAAAGGGAGTGATGAATGCTTTGTATTCTGGTATTATCTTACCTGTCACCAGTTCCTTTTCTTTTGTTTTCATTTGTCATGTTTCTGCTTTACAGAGTAGTTTAAGTTATAAATAATCAGGGTTTTGCCTACAGGGTTTTAACATTCTTGAAACGTGGATGAACTTGGGAGTGAATACTCCAGGGCTTAGTAATGGAATACAACCCTCCCACCTCTATTTTAGCTTCAATTCCGAGGCAGTGCTGCTTCCTTGGCAGCTGTCTGGCCTGAGTAATGGTTGTGGTTTTCCAGCAGTTCCCAGTGGAGTCTCATCCCGTGGTAGAAACTGCCCTCCCTTCTTCAGCTAGGGGAATCCCATCACAGAAGGAAAGCGGCCCTTTTCCTTCAGATCTTTAGATGGTCTGTGCTGGAGGTGCTGAAGGTCATGCTGGGAGAACAGGTTCATTTTTGTCAGGATTCTTCCTGGGAAAGACAGTCTACATGCATACATGGGAAGCAGATGGTTTTCATTTTAATTGAGGAGTTAGTAGTAGTGATTGCTTTCGCGCCAAAGTGCCAATTATTATCCTGCCTAAGACAATGAAATTGGTTGTTTAATACATTTTTATGAGCACCTTCATCTCAGTGTGGAAAATAGAAATGTTAAGAGTGTGCTTCTACCAACCACACTGTCTTGTTGGGGAAGCTTGTAAATGATGAAGACTCTGATAGTTCCAGTTAGAAATAGGGACAAGATGCTGGAGCTGCCTCTCTCTGGGGAGCTGAGAGAAAGGAGTGTTTTACTAAGGCAGTGGTGGCTTTTGAGTTGTATCTTGAGGTTTTTCAGAGCTACTGCCAAAGATTGATGAAGGGGGATCCACCCCTCCCCCCCCCCCGAGTGGCTGCTGCAACTTTTTTAGGACCGTGCAGTTAATAAATTAATGAGCACCCACCTGTGCCCGGCCACTGTTGGGGAGGTGGGGGTGTGAGGTGAGTAAGACTCAACTTCAAGAGTCTGTTTGATCTGAAAATTTTAGATGTTTTTTGGACTGCAGGCTCTCTCTGCTGTGGCTGAAGGAGGGAGTGTGCTGCACAGATGCACAACTGTGCAGTACAAAAATACAACAAAGTGTGGGGTCTTCCTGTGCACACTCCCTTCAGGGATTCTTTTTTTTTTTTTTTTTTGTCTTTTTGCCATTTCTAGGGCCACTCCAGCAGCATATGGAGGTTCCCAGGCTAGGGGTCTAATCGGAGCTGTAGCCGCCGGCCTACGCCAGAGCCACAGCAACGCAGGATCCGAGCCGCGTCTGCAACCTACACCACAGCTCACGGCAACGCCGGATTGTAAACCCACTGAGCAAGGCCAGGGATCGAACCCACAACCTCATGGTTCCTAGTCAGATTCGTTAACCACTGCACCGTGACGGGAACTCCCCTTCAGGGATTCTTATTAGGAAGAAAGTTCAGGAGTTCCCTTCCTGGACCAGTGGAAATGAATCCGACTAGGAACCATGAGGTTGCAGGTTCAATCCCTGGCCTCGCTCAGTGGGTTAAGGATCCGGAGTTGCTGTGAGCTGTGGTGTAGGTTGCAGATGCAGCTCGGATCTGGAGTTGCTGTGGCTCTGGTGCAGACCGGCGGCTACAGCTCCAATTAGACCCCTACCTAGCCTGGGAACCTCCATATGCCATGGGTGTGGCCCTAAAAAGACACACACAAAAAAAGTTCACTATTTGAACAGATACCTCACAGGGTAAGCCAATATAGAAGATGAGGTTAACAACACACCTCACAGAGTTGAATGAGGATTGAGTGAAATGACGTAGGGAGCTTGGCCTGTAGTGGGTGCTAAGTAAACAGTAGCTGGTACAGTCATCCCATGGTGTCCTGGGGCAGGGGAGGTTCCAAGATTCCTCTAGGATACCAGAAACCTAGGATGCTTAAGTCCTTTATCTAAAATGGCATAGTGGCAGTTCCTCTCGTGGCTCAGCAGAAGCGAATCTTACTAGCATCCATGAGGATGAAGGTTCGATCCCTGGCCTCACTCAGTGGGTTAAGGATCTGGCATTGCCATGGGCTGTGGTGTGGGTCACAGATGCAGCTCAAATCTGGCGTTGCAGTGGTTGTGGTGTAGGCCAGTGGCTACAGCTCTGATTAGACCCCTAGCCTGGGAACCTCCATATGCTTCATATAACCTACCTACTCATATTCTCCTGTAGTCTTTAAATCATCTCTAGATTACTTATAATACCTAATACCATGTAAATGTTATGTAAATAGATGTAAATACACCGTAAATGCTATGTAAATTTGCTTGTGTGCAGCAAATTCATGTTTTGCTTTTTGGAACTTCTGGGGATTTCTTTTCCCCTTGATCTATAATTGGCCCAATCCTTGGATAAGGAGGGCCAATTTAATATGAAAACAGGAGCTGAAAACTCTTTTAAGTGCTGGGTCCCGGCTTACTAAGGGAAGTGGGTTTTGCAAGGATGGATAGGAGGTGCCAGGTAGGGTCGGGGCAGCTGCTGAGGGAAAGAGCAGAAGTTGCTCACACTAAAACAGGCCTTGGATGCCAGTAAGAGAACTTTGAGAAAAAGAAAAAAAGCCACAGAAAACCCTAATATATTAATGACTTGACTTTTCCTACAAAGAAGTGAACCAGTTTCCCCACTAAGCACTCCACCCCCATTCTGCCTTCACACATGGAATATTACTATTTGGGGGGGCATTCATAGGCTTAAGACCAACACATTTTTTTAACATCACCCTGTGGGGAATTCCATTTGCAAGAATTTCTGCCTATATTTGTTTAATATTTAATTTAATTCTTTGTACATTGACAAAAGGTCATAACCAACCATTTCTCTTCTTCGGAAGAAGTGTCTGGGGATTCGAGGGAGATGATAAAATCCCTGCAGTGACTTTGAGTAGCGAGGTTTTTTCTTCTGAAGACGGCTTTTTTTTTTTTTTTTTTTGGCCACACCTGAGGCATGTTGAAGTTCTCAGGTTAGGAATGAACCTACGTAGTTGCAATGACGACACTGGATCCTTAACCCGATGCGTCATAAGAGAACTGTAGAAGGCTTTCTTTTTAGGAAACAGATAAATTCCTGAAACTAGGTGGGGCCAATTTAGTCCTGTAGTAGGTTCTGGAGTGTAGAAAGTCCTGCAGATTTGGCGGGGGAGTGGCATGAGTTGTGGGCGTGGCAGGTGCGGGGTGAAGAGTTAGCAAGGGTTGTAATCACCCTGAAACTTTCAACATAGCTCTACTAAGAATATGAGCCATCAGGGAATTCCTGGCCTAATCCCTAAAGCAAATCCCATTGAGGAGTTGTGGCTGCAGATTAGTTTATCTAAATTGAGAGCTGACACCCTATAAAATGCCTCATTGATCAGACTCTAAGCAGTAATAGGGGGTCAATGAGTGCTGGCCCAAATGGCCTTGGACCAGCCAGTCTTGATGTTGAGAGGCATTTCCCTTTGAAAATTGGGTGGGTGGGGCAGAATGATTATTTCAGATGTTTTATTGAGTTCATTTCTTCATCTTAAAACCAAGGGTCAGGGTCAGAAAGTGACCCTGAAGTCAGATTTAACTTCTATTTAGTCAGTTAAAAAAACCTGTTTCACATGTATTTTCTTCAGGTTAAAAGAGAAATGTGCCTTAAAATGATTTAGCACCTACTTCATCCCCACAGGAATTTTTATGATGACTCTTGTGAGTAGAAGCCTGTATAGCTAGCAAATTTATGAATGTATGAGGTGGTATTCCCATTAAAAATTTTGCAAAAACCAAAAAAAATGGAGCTGGGGGGGGTAATTCCTTTGGTGGTGCAGCAGAAACGAATCTGACTGGTATCCATGAGGATGTGGGTTCAATCCCTGGCCTTGCTCAGTGGGTTGGGGATCCAGCGTTGCTGTGAGCTGTGGTGTAGGTTGCAGATGTGGCTTGGATCCCTTGTTGCTGTGGCTGTGGCGTAGGCCAGCAGCTATAGCCCCAATTCCACCTCTAGCCTGGGAACTTCCATATGCTATGGGTGCAGCCCTAAAAAGCAAAAAGCAAACAAACAAAATTTTTGCAACAACCATACAACAGCATAAAAAAAGTTATCAGGTACTCAGTCCCAATATCTGGTGTTGGCAATAACTAGTTCCAAGTGTGAAGATTATCTGGAAAGCAGTGGATTGAGCTTGCCTGCCACTTATATTTTTGTGTGAGGGAACGGAGTTCTAGGTTGGAAAGTACCTGCTTCTGTGTTTGCAATTCAATCAGGAAATGTCCTTCTTAGAACTTAGTGTCTGAGTGCTAGAGCTCAGGCAAGCCTTCCATGACTGCGACTGTTTCCTTCTGGTTTTCAAGGAAACTGCATCAGCCCCCATAACCTGTAAACTCGAGAGACTGTACTGTCATATTGAAAACAAAACAAAACAAAACAAAACAAAAAAACACCTATTAAGTTAATTAGGCATTTTCTCTGCCTTTTTTTTTTTTTTAAACCATCTCTGAAACAGTGTTTTTTCCAAAGTGTGCTATGCAGACAGACTTACAGGTGACACAGAGAGAGACTTGCCCATTCTTTTTTTTTTTTTTTTTGGCTATGCCCATAGCATTCAGAAGTTACCAGGCCAGGAGTCAAACCCGAGCCACAGCAGTTACAATGCCAGATCCTTAACTCACTGAGCCACCAGGGAACTTTGGGAGAGCCTATTCTTTAATTACTCTGTATGACTTTTGTAGTTCAGAAATAAAAAAACATAGAGCCAATTACCGAACTCATTTATTTCATGGATAGATTGCTTAGAATGAGGCAAAAGTAAGTATTAAGTAAAATGGTGAGTTTGATTTAAGAAGAACAGTAAGTTATTAGGATGAGTGATATGAGGTGAAGGCAAAAATTGTGAAGGTAGCCCTTGAAATCTGAGACTCGGAAAATACTCTTTAAATATGAGTATGACATTTAGGAATGGAGAACTAAGTATACCTCAACCACACTGTCAGAAGAGTTGGACCCAAAATGGTCCAGAAAAGCCAGGAAAGTTGAATTTGATGGTCTTTATATCTTAGCATTTGCATCTTGCCCTCGTCCACCCAGTTCTCTGTGTTACTGTAGACAGTGTACTTGTGCACCTATTGAAGGTCTTGCCTAAGTTGCATTGCTTTCTTTGCTTCCCACAAGACATTTGCATTTTTAAGGTCTGTTAAGTGTGACATTTGCAGTAGGATAGAGTGAACGCTGGGGTTAGGGGGAGGGTGGAGGAAGCTTTGGCACTCTTGGCCTATGTCACTCTGTTACTGAGTGCATCTCACTCAAGATCCATTGGTGCTAAAGAATGCAGACCCATGGGAGTTCCCACTGTGGCTCAGAAGGTCAAGAACCTGACATAGTCTCTGTGAGGTTGCAGGTTCAACCCCTGGCCTCCCTCAGTAGGTTAAGGATCCAGCATTGCTGTGGGCTGCACTAAAAGTTGCAGACATGGCTCGAATCTGGTGTTGCTGTGGCTGTGGTGTAGGCATGCAGCTGCAGCTCTGATTTGACCCCTAGCCCGGGAACTTCTATACACCACAGGTGCAGCCTTAAAAAAAAGAAAAGAATACAGAGATCCAAGCAACCTCACATGTAATGTATCTGACTCTTTAAAAATGGAGCTTATATTGGTCTCTAAAATAGGCTTTAACAAGGGTTGTTGTAGCAATTGGAAGTCTTAAGGTAGGGAAAAAAACCCTGCTATGACCTGGCAAAATGAGCAATTGAAGTTCATATTCATGGGAGGTGAATAAAACCAGAGTAGAAAATATTTTGTTTCAGTCATCAAAATTCGTAATTGTAGGTGTGTGTGTACACCTTTTATGAGAAGTCCTAGACCTTCAATTAGTAACTTGAGTCATTTTGAATCAGTACAGACATTTGTTTAGTGCCTCTGCCAGGTGGTTAAAGTTAAATCAGGTCTTTAACTTTAAAAACATGATGCAGCTTTTCTTTTTTTCGGTCTTTTTTTGCTATTTCTTGGGCCGCTCCTGCAGCATATGGAGGTTCCCCGGCTAGGGGTCAAATCGGTGCTGTAGCCGCCAGCCTACACCACAGCCACAGCAACGAGATCCAAGCTGCGTCTGCAACCTACACCACAGCTCATGGCAACATCGGATCGTTAACCCACTGAGCAAGGCCAGGGACCGAACCTGCCACCTCAGGGTTCCTAGTCGGATTCATTAACCACTGCGCCACGACCGGAACTCCCTGATGCAGCTTTTCTTAACCACTTACACACTATTGTGCATTGCAGACTGTGGTAGTATATAGTTTTGTAATAACGAGTTCATTTTAACTTTCAGACTAAATATTTAGTCTGATTAGAATATTTGTGGATTATAGTTTCTGTTTCTCTTCTCCCATCATTGTATGTGTGTTACTGGTGGGGAGGGGCTTGGAGGGTGGCTGAAATGATAGTAGTGATGAAAAGACTTGATAGATCTTTGGAGAATAAAAGAATTGTAGGAAGCTCAGCTGATCCCCAAATTTCAAACTCTGCTGTTCATCTTTGCAAAGATCTCATGTCACATCCTTGAATACAGATGTTTACTAAATTTTACCCATATGCATATGTAAACAGGACTTCAAAATTAATATGGTGATTATTATTTCTATTGTAGACTTCAATCAGATGTATGAAATATACTTTATGTTCACAAGAGAAAATGACATGTCTTTTGAAACTTCAATTATGGTGTGCTTCATCTGATAGAGAGCCTTTATAAGCATGGGACTCAATACATAGTTAATATATATATTTACAGTTAGTGACAATATGGTTAGTGACAAGGCAGAGGCATTTATTGTGGGAGAGAATTATTGGGATAGCCTTGCTAGTCAGTAATAATTATTAGGCTGTAATTAATAGGAAATGATTAGAACCCAGTTATATCCTTGCCATTGTATTAGAACAAGCTTTCAGATGAGAGAACAAGGCACATGCTCTAGACTTTGTCACTTGAGTTGAAGGTGAATTGGGGGAAATAATGCTTTCTAGTCATCATCAGTAGGATTTAATGAACTCTTCCAGGACTTGTAGCATCTAAGCCCTTTGTTCTTGCAAGGAGGAAATAATGTTCCCAGTATAGCTGTTTCTTTCCATTTGCCCAGAGCGATTTCTTATAAAGGAAGCATTCCAAGTCCTAGGGTGTGGTGTTTCTTCTTTGCTTCCCACAGCGGGGAGCACCTGAGGCCCTGGGTGGGTGGAGCTCTGAGATGGGCAGGAGGGGTAATGCAGGCTGTGGGAGGCAGCTAGACCCTTCTCAAACCTTGAAAAACTGTCCCCAAATATATCTGACAAAGCAGAATGAAATTCTTTGAAGGAATTAACGTGAGCAAAATTAGCCATTTTGGCTCTTGCAAAGAATGAATAGTTCAGAAGGAACTTCCTGGCGAGCCCTTTCTCGAAGCCCAGTTCCTCCCTTATGCTTCTTCCTGCTGGCTGAATCAGTTGCCTCCTGGCCTGTGATTGGTTAGTGTGCACATGCCACTGTTTATTTGAGCCCTTATCACGTCTGCCACACGCCAGTCACTTCCTGTCAGTCAGTCAGCCATGAGCCCTTCCCTGTTGTGAGTCATCTTGGTCACCCCAGAAGCTGACAGGCCACTAAGCACCGACCACATTGTACTGACTTGATTTGGGGAAGGCTTGTTGCATAAACTAGTAAGAACTGAACATTCACTGAGAACTTAGAAAAGTGGATTCCTGACATTGGTAAAGTGAATGGATGATAATTTGTCAATAAGAAAAAAATAAAGAATTTTATACAGACCTAAAGCCCTTTGCCTGCCTCGGCCTGGTTTGTTTAGTGTCTGGCTGAGTTTGGGTGGGGAGAGAGCTTTGTGGCATCTCCGACACCTATTGTAAGCTGTACTGCAAATCAGCTTGGTGACTTTAGCTAAGGCTTGTATTTCCAGTTCTCAGTTTCTTTATAGGGAAATGAATAGTTATATTTGATCATCTCTGAAGTCTTTTGAAATGCTTAAGATTCTGAGTGTTTGGTATAATGCCTTGAAAACATTCTAAATATAAATCCTATTGGTTCGTGTCATCTCGAAGTGCTTCTATGCTCCTTAGACAACTTTTGTATGTGTTTTCTTTCTCTTTTGTTCTCTCTTTTAAGAAGAGATCCAATAGATGCTCTCTAAATGGTGATTTTCTAAGAGAGGCTGTCTTGTTTAGCTCATGAAGTGATGGAAAGATCTATTATTCAGTTGCAGCTTCAATAATGTAGCAGCTCAGTGGGGGCTGAATTCCCTTCCTCCCCCTGCAGTCCCAAGCCAGCAACTGCAACCATCTCACAGAGCTTGAAAATCACTCCTTCTTCCTCCCTTCTGCCTTTCCCAGTAAAAGCTGCATCCTGGGAGCGTCTGGCACCCACTTCTTTCCCCGTGGATCTATCTCCCAGGGACCATATTGCCTGTAGCATGAGTGTGGAAGGTAAGGCAGGCCTACCCCTGGGAGCCCCTTCTGATTTGTACCTCACAAACACGCTGAAGACAGGCCTCCTGGTGACTGTCACAAGACCTCATTCCCCATTCACTGACTGATGTGAAATCATTTGCCAGCAGCCACGTTTCAGAGTTACTTCAGGCACATCTGAGTTTTTCGGCCTAACTTCAGGGAGAGCCCTTCGCCCGCCTCAGCCTGGTCTGTTTAGTGTCTGGGTGAGTTTTAAGAAGGGAGAGAGCTTTGCGGCAGCTCTGACACCTATTGAAATCTTCCAGAAATGGAACTGAAAACCTTGGTGCTTTTCCTCCTGGTGTTTTGTTAAACTCTGAAAACAGGCAAAGTGGTGACATGTTGAGATAAAGAGGCACGGAGTTCATTTTGAACATTGGTGGCCTTTTTTCTAGCAGATCCTGATTTTGGATTTTAAACGGAGGTCTGGGAGACATGTTTAGTCAGCTGATTCTGCTTAAATGTATAGATAGTTTGCAGATGTCTTTACTGAAGAGTTGGGAAGTGTTAAACTCAATTTACCGAAGAACTGAGGTGAGACACATTTACCTGAAACCGAGAACATTTTTCCTGTGGACTGGTGGTATCTTGGGTCTGACCTCCAAAGCCTGCTTATTTACAGGGAAGCTTTTTCTATAGTATCATTTTCATGGTGTTTTATTGAAGTGTAATTTACGTAAAGTGCACAACTCTCAAGTGGAGAGCTTGGTAATTTTTTTTAAATTGTAAAACACACACGAGATCCACCATTTTAAAGTGTACAGTTCAGTGGCATAAGGTTGTGTAACCTCTGCCACTATCTAGTTGCAGAGCTGGATGAACTTTTTACATGAATGTATTCACCTGTGTGATCACCACCTAGACCAAAAAATAGAAATTTCCATCACTTGACAGGTTTCTCTCCTGCCACTTTTCCGACTGCTACCATCCCATGCACCCACAAGGGAACCTCTCTTTTGATGGCTCTCAGCCTAGTATAGTTTTGCTTCACCTCGAGAGAAGCTGTATACATGAAATCAACATTTGGTGTTTGGGGAGTTCCCATTGTGGCTCAGCGGGAACAAACCTGACTAGTATCCATGAGGTTGTGGGTTCGATCCCTGGCCTTGCTCAGTGGGTTAAGGATTTGGCGTTGCCATGAACTGTGGTGTAGGTTGAAGATGAGGTTCAGATCCCGAGTTGCTGTGGCTGTGGTGTAAGCTGGCAGCTGTGGCTCTGATTTGATCCCTAACCTGGGAACCTCCGTATGCTGCAGGTGTAACCCTAAAAAGCAACAACAAACAAACAAATAAAACCCAAAAAAGCCATTTGGTGTTTGATTTCTCTCCTTAGAGTAACCTTTGTGAGATTCATCTGTGATGTTGTGTGATTCAGTAGTTCTTTTTTTTATTGCTGAGTAGCTAATACTCCGTTTATAAGAGTTTGTTCATTGATTCTTTTGTGGATGGATGGTTGGATTGTTGTCAGCTTTTTGTTTTGTTTCTATTATGAATAAAGCTTCCATGAAAATAATCTCCAGAGTTCCCTGGTGGCTTTAGGTTAAGGATCTGGCATTGTCACTGCTGTGGTGTGGGTGAATTCCTGGCCCAGGACCTTTCATATAGCACAGGTGCAGCCAAAAAAAGAAGGAAAGAAAGAAAGAAAAGAAAAGAAAATCACCTACACTTTGTTCTGTAGGTTTATGTACCCATTTCTCTTGTGTAAGTTCCTAGGAGTAGGATTGCTGGGTCATGGGTTGGAGATATGTTTAACTTTCACTCTGTGTGTTTAACTTTCATTTAGTGATGTCGAAGTCAGGCAGACCTCGTTTGAATTCTTTTTGTCCTGACACTTTCTTGGCCTTGGGTAGGCATACTTTTCTCAGGGTTGGTTTTCTCAGCTGTAATATACATTATTTACCCTTTCGGTCAGGATTCAGTGAAGAAAACAGACATCATTCTAGCTATTTCAAGGTGAAAGAGATTTAACAGAGAGAATTAGGTGCCTCCAGAACAAAAGGCTGGAGGATGACAACCAAGAGCCCACTACTAGGTCTCTGATTTGTGCCACCACTCTATCAACTGCCACTACCTACCCCCCCCCCCTGCCCCGAGTTAGAACGCTGCTGCTGCTCAGAGCCAGAACCTTCAAAAAACCATCTCACCTTTCTTCAGAGGAGGCTGATGCGGTAGGGAGCTTGGGGACTGGAAAATCAGTTTTTACCCATGACTGCTGCTACAGGAAAAGGAAAACGAATGTCATCTGCTTCCCTTCATCCTTTAAGAACTTAAATAAATACTTACACCTCATTGACATCCTGTTGGCAAGGGAGTCATGGGATTCTGGCCTCTGGGAGTAGGAGAAGCTGAGTGTCAGCAAACAAGAAATGGCATAGATGCCTCTTGGGGATGCAAAAGCAGCTTAAATGGTAGCAGTTATAACTTACTTGTATCATCATTATTACTGAAAAATGTGATGGGGCTTCTTTCTATTATTCGTGTTCAGAATCAGTCCTTTGACTCTATAGTCACCTAGTGCAGTGTTGACACAGCCGTATGTATGTCCTACCTGAAGGGACTCAAGTTCTCACTGCTCTGTGGTTTTAGGTACTTTTCTTTCTTTCTTTTTTTTTTTTTTTGTTGGCTTTTTGGTGTTTCTAGAGCCACTCCCAAGGCATATGGAGGTTCCTAGGCTAGGGGTCTAATCGGGGCTGTAGCCGCCGGCCTATGCCAGAGCCACAGCAATGCGGGATCTGAGCCGCGTCTGCGACCTACACCACAGCTCATGGCAACGCCGGATCCTTAACCCACTGAGCGAGGCCAGGGATCGAACCCACAACCTCATGGTTCTTAGTTGGATTCGTTAACCACTGAGCCATAATGGGGACTCCAGTACTTTTATATATGAGTAAGTTTGAGAAATTATAATTTGGAAGCCTATAAATTAGTACAGTCTGAGAGGTGGCTTGATTCTAAGAGCTGCTGTTTTTTGATGCATAATTTTATGAAACAAAAATGAGTGTTTTCTTTTTGAAGTCCTTTTGATTTGTTGGTTTTTAAGAAAATAAAAGGTATGTATCTGGTTTATAGATGGGCTGAAGGGAATGTCTCCCTTTTCTCCCTCTGTCTTCTTTTAACAACATAAATGGAAAGAGATTTCGATCTTTATCCTATTTTGGGTCTCACATCTCAGGCTGACGGCATGCTCTAGTCCACCCCAACATTTAGCTGTCCTGCTTGTGAAATACGAGCCATCATGTATAGCTCTTGAGACATTTAGAAATCATGACTCAACTTCTGCAAAATCATCCTTATGATGATGTCACATGTGGAAAGAATGAGTTATTCTTCCTTTAGAATGTCTGTGAATCTTCACTCTCATTCAAATAATTTTCCCTATAACCCTGACTGATTAGGGACCTTACTTGCTTTCAGGTGAGTGGCTAGAATCAGCATGGCCAAGCAATTTATTGATCAGTGTTTTCTTTTGGATTTAGAGCTACGGTGCCCTTTCCGAAGACTCCTTGTGGAGAAATTTGAAGCGATAAGGAAATCAAATATTCCAAGGGTCAAGATAAGCATGAGCAGTAACTTCATCCTAGCCACTGGTTTCTCAGTTAGGGTGAGCTGGCGTGCTTAGATTTGAATGTGCTAGAAATATATTGACAGGATCTCCTGTTTTATCTCTTTTTCACCAGACCGATCCAGTCAGCCAGGGCTGACAATGGGTGTCCAAACAGTTTACAGTGGCTAATACAATGCACAAAGGCTTTCTTTGTTTGGAGAGCAGAAAATAGAGCTGAAGGGGAGCTTCTTAAGGGCACTGACCCAATTCACTCCTTCCACAGAAATGATTGGTTTTAAACATATACGTATTTCTGATCCAGGGGTCTATAAATATTTCAGCTAATAGCGTTACAGCCCGAGGAAGGGATGTGTAGTGCTGCTTTGTGTATTTTTGTAAAATGGCTTTTATTTTTATTTGAAATTATCCTTTAAAAATTAAAAAAGTCAAGTTCTGGCATGAACTGATTCCACAAAAGCTTAGGGAAAGGCAGCTGACATTGCGTATCCTCCTCAGTCCTTGAAACCTCCTCACATTTGGGAACTGATTAGCCACTGGCTTTTTAAAGATAAAGTTCTCTGTGGGCTACTTCTTTACAAAATGTGAGGAACCAGAACTAGCTTGAAAATAAAATTAGTTCAGGCATTGCTCAGCTTTCTGAATTTCTTAAATTTTGTGTTTGTGATTTATTTTGTGTAGAAATCATACATTGGTAATGTTTTTGCTGTTTATCACCTCAGAATATTTGCAGTCAGTATGCTCTGCTTTAAAGAGTCTCTCTGGCCTATTAATAGAACAGGAGCCAGGGAGAGTACACATGTTGCTGGGGGGGAAGGAAGCTCCTTTGGCTTAGTGTAATAATAAGCTCTGAGTAACATTTGCATTGCTCTAAGTTGTCTTTGAGTGTGATTGGATGATTCCATAGAAATGTTGACCTGATTGGATTATATATATCCTCAGCAGTGAACCTTCCTGAGAGAACAGCAGTCGTATCATTCCAGACAATCTTCAGCTTTGCCCTTTTGGCTTTATATTTGGAATAATGGTTTATGCAGCTGAGTGTCCTTAGAAACTAGGGTGCTGTCATGTCTGTCTGTCTGCATGTCTCTTTCATCTCTTCCCATTTGGATATGTTGGCTCTGTTTTTGTAGTCTGCTACATGGACATCCATTATCTTCATGAGAAGCAGCATAAGCTTTCATATCCCCCCACCCATAAGCTTTTTAATTGAGATGAGCTTAATCAAAACAAATGCTTGGAGTTCCCATCATGGTTCAGAGGTTAGTGAACCCCTGAACCTGATTAGCATTCATGAGGATGCAGGTTCAATCGCTGCTTTCGCTTAGTGGGTTAAGGATCCAGTGTTGCCGTGAGCTGTCGGGTATATGGCAGATGGGGCTCAGATCCTGTGTTGCTGTGGCTATGGTGTAGGCCAGTGTAGTTTCAGCTCTGATTGGACCCTAGCCTGGGAACCTCCATATGCTGCAGGTGCGGCCCCCAAAACAACAACAACAACAAAAAAACAAATGCTTGGAAAAATGTTTTAGAACCACAAACACTGTCCTCAGCTAGATATAAACTTCAGTGTATGTGTTTATCCTTTCAGAAGAGCAGTGTGTTTTCAGCGAGGCCTGGACTCTGTCTCATGTTGCTAGGGGTGTCACTTTTAACCTTGGCGGGTGGATTGTGAGTTCTCGGGGACAAGTCTGGTTCTTGGCATTACTAGTCCAGGCACAGAATAGTTGCTCAGTAAATGAAGGAAGGTGAAAGGAAGAGAACGGAGAAGTCTCACAAAAACTGAAATGAGATTGGTCCAGCTGTGTTTTCTCTCAGTTGTTCATTGGCTTACTCTCAAGTGTCCAGCACAACTCCTGGTGTTTCTGTAAAATGTCTAATCCTGTTGGGGCTCAGGTCAGGCTTTTCTCTAGTGAAGTGAGAGAAGGAAGCCTTGTGGGTGATGCATGTTAGCCCTGGTATAGACCTCATCGAGTCCTCCCCACCAAGTGAGCGCGTAGACGTTAAAACCTGATTTCATAGGTGAGGACACTGAGGCTCAGAAATGTTCAGCAACTTGTTCATGTCACATGGCTTGTGTGACAGGGTGGGAATTTGAGCCAAAGTCCATTTAATTCACTTGAAACCTGTAGATTCTTTCCATTCTACCAGCCTCTGCTTTTTAGAATCAGATGAGCAGAGAAATAAAAGAAAATAGCAGCCCTCTGTTGATTTGTAGGATTTTACACATTATCACTGAAAGTATACAGAAATTTTTTGGGGTGGTTGTTTCTAACTTTTTTCTCTTTTTATTGTTTTGATCTTTTTAGGGCCTCACCTGCAGCATATGGAGGTTCCCAGGCAAGGGGTTGAAAGAAATTTTTAATGTATAGTTGATTTACAATGTTGTGAAAATTTCTGCTGTACACCAAGGAACGCAGTCATATATATGTGTGTGTGTATACACATACCTATACACACACACACACACACACATTCTTTTTCTCATATTATTCTCCATCATGTTCTACACAAGAAGTTGGATCTAGTTCCCTATGCTATACAGTAGTAATATATGGAAATTTTCCTCCAGGGAATTGTGAGTTGCGATTAACATATCAATGTTTTTAAGAGGTGTTTTCATTCTTCAGTGACCCATGTGTGTCTATTACTGTAGGATACCCCCAAAGACTAAGATGAGTGAGACAGCCTTACGGATTACATAGACAACTAGCTTAAATCACAGTGTGTCTATTACTGTAGGATACCCCCAAAGACTAAGATGAGTGAGACACAGCCTCTAGATTACATAGACAACTAGCTTAAATCACAGTGTGTTACAGAAATGTTAAGACTGTCTTGCCAGGTGAAATAGAGTCTCTTCAAGTCCACAGCCTCTAGTTAGAATTGACTAACTAGAGGCTGTTTCCCACAGAAAACAGTTGTTGCTCATGTTAAGAAAAACTTGTTGTGGCTACCAAGTATATGGTTGTGGGATTCAGAAGAACATTCGTCTTAGATGTGCTGCTTTTTTGGGGAACATCCCTGTTAAGGATGAGAATCCCATCACAAGTTTTCTCAGGGTAAGAGTCTATCCTTTGAAAAACATCAAATACCTCCAAGAGGTTACCAGACATTCACACTTTAGCGTGAAGTAGGTCAGCTCTTTGTGCTATCTAGCTGAGATGGAATGTTGTTGATCTGTTGATGGTACAGATAGAGAGGGAATTCTGGTGATGGAGCAGATGTTATGCAGTCCTGGGGGTTCACCTTTGGATGCTTTAGGGTAGGAGGATATTGAAAACCAGAGCAGCCAAGCCCAAGGGGTAAAAGAGTTGGAAGCTTCTAAGTGCAAACTGTTTCTTTCCTGTCCCCCCTGGAATTAAGAGTGCTTTTGTCTTTTCTTCACTGCTTCACTACATGGCTTTCTTCCCCCCAAGACCCAGAATTGATGAGTTTGATGAACTTTCATAGACAGCCTACTAAGTCTGACACTATTTGAAGTGTTGATTTTTGGTTCTAAGCTCAGCCATGACAAAGGCTGGATGTATATTTCTGACCGGATTCTGAGTCAGACTTCATGGTAGGCAGTGGAAACTTCTAGTGTTTTCACCCTCTCTTTTAAAAATTTCTCCTCAAGTGGCATTTCCCTTGGGGCTGTGGGTGCCAAATCATCACTGTCTTTTTGTGAGAGTGCACAGACAGCAACCCAGCTTGAGATCAGGAGCCAAGGCTTTTACTTCTTTGTGTGTAACACATTTTTTCACACAGTGTCTTGCCCAACATGCAGGTCGATAATGCTATCACCTGTAGTTAATTATCCACTTGCAGGATTATCTGAAGCAGGATTTTGATCTCAGGCCAGCTTCCCCTGCAGTATGTGATTGGAAACAGTGAACAAGTTCAGGTTTTTTTTTTTTTCCCAAGGTAAAATATAACCAGAGACATTCCATTGCTACCAGAAACCAAGTGTAGTTCACTCTGAATTGACCTTACTTTTGGATTATGCACCCACTAATGACTTAGCCCTCATTAAGTAAAGACAGAAACAAGCAAATAAAACAAGGTTATCCCCAAATAGTGTCTGGATGCCGAGAACAGTCCGAAGGCTTATTGAGGATAGAAGTGAAAAAATCAAGGTGGAGGAAAGCAGGAATCAAGTGTGTGAACCTCCCTCGGTGCTAGTTGTGAGCACCTCGCTGGGTAAACATTGTGTCTTGGTGGACAGACACCTGCACATCTGTTAGCAGTCAATTACTAAATTTTGCAGAAATGTGGACTAGGGGTTAGCAAACTACAGCCAGCTGCCTAGTTGGTTGGGTGGTGGTGGTGTATTTTTTCCTGCCTGCTCTCCAAGAATTGTTCCTACCTTTTTAAACGGTTACATTTTTTTTTTTAGTGGTGGTGGAGGGGGGCCCTCTTGTGGCACGTAGCACGTGAACGTTCTCCCGGCCAGGGATGGAACCCACACCACAGCAGCAACCCCAGCTGCTGTAGTGACACGCTGGATTAAATGGTTATGTTTCATTTTTTTAATTTTTATTTTATCTTTTGTCTTTTTAGGGCCGCGCCCTTGGCATATGGAGGTTTCCATGCTGGGGGTCAAATCAGAGATGTAGCTGCTGGCCTACACCACAGCCACAGCAAGATCAGATCCAAGCTCAGTCTGGGACACCACAGCTCACAGCAACACTGGATCCTTAACCCGCTGAGCGAGGCCAGGGATTGATTATTTTATTTATTTTTGTCTTTTTGCCTTTTCTAGGGCCTTCCTGCGGCATATGGAAGTTCCCAGGCTAGGGGTCCAATCGGAGCTGTAAGCCACTGGCCTACACCAGAGCCACAGAAACGTGGGATCCAAGCCGGGTCTGCGACCTACAACACAGCTCATGGCAATGCTGGATCCTTAACCCACTGATTGAGGCCAGGGATCGAACCCACAACCTCATGGTTCCTAGTCGGATTCGTTAACCACTGCGCCATGACAGGTATTCCCTAAATGGTTACGTTTGAAATGGTTGTATAAGAGGTAATATCCTCTTACCTGCAGAGCCAAAAATGTGTACTATGTGGCCCCTTAAGAAAGTGTTTGCTCCGCCCTGGTTTAGAACTTCCAAAAACAGGGTGCTGGGTTTCTGGCCTATTCTTTTTCCATCTGGGAATAGGTATGTCAGATGCTGGGTTGTGAAAAATTCTGGCTTTATGAGGATGCTCTTGTCTGGGGTCCCTCTTGGCTGTGGGAAAGCTGGATGGAGAAGAGGGTGAGTCCGAGGACTGAAGGGGTGATTTGCTTCTGGTTTCAGTCTAGGAAGGTGACTGCTAACAGGGGCCAATTGAGAAGTTATGAATGTAGACGTCCTCCCGGTTAAGCAGTAACTTAAGTACAAGAAAACGGAGAAAGTGTACATCAAAACACATTTTATTTTGGGGGTGTAGAAAGGCCCTAAAAGTGAGATGTCCCTCTATGATAAAACGTTGCTTTCTGGGTTTTGGATATTCTTATTTATGCCCTGGGTTTCCAGCTTGGGAACAAATACTGTTGGTTGTATTTCCCAGTTGTTGGCTATTTTGCAAACAGTTCATTCTTTCCTATTAGGGAACACTTTAAAGTTATGATAAATCACTGTCATGTTGAAGTCTTGAAGAAATGTCGGGCAGGGGAGGAATTAATGATGTTCCTTTGACTCAGGGGATTTGGAAAGGCCGATAGACAGATCAGTAACGGATACCCCAGTTCAGTACACATTAACTGCCATTGTTCTCTGGACTGTTCCAGGCTTTTCTACATCCTAAAAAAAGCATCCTGTGAGGGTGGGGGACTATGCTTAACAATGCCCATAGGCCTTTGTTTTCAAAGCCTGACTCACAGTAGATACTCAGGTATTGACTAAATGCCATATATTTAAAAAATGTCTCATGAAACATTACCACAGTTGCCTTTTTTTTTAAGAGTGAGATTTCTTTAATTAAGGAAGTAGATTTGTGTGAAACTTCATGGTTTGTAAAAATTTCTGCATAAAATTCTCACTTGATCTTCACAAGAGTCTTTGATCTTCACACTACCCTTGATGTTCAGAGAACTTAGAAATTTCATAGCTGGTTGGTGACAAACCGGGATCCACTGACAGACCAGACCAGCTGGAGAGAGCTCAGCCTGTGGTGCAGCTGTCTGTTCCCCCAGTCCCAACGGCTAGGAAAGCAGAAGCTTGAGTCCTCTTGGCAGATGTGATAAAAGTCCTTCCCTGAATATTCTTTCATAGACAAGTTTTGGTTGTTGCTCATCTTTAGATGAGCACTCTTTCCTTTTTCTTTCTTTCTCTCTCTCTCTTTTTTTTTTTTTTTTTTTTGCTTTTTAGGGCCGCACTTGCGGCATATGGAAGTTCAAGGGTTAGGGGTTGAATTGGAGCTACAGCTGTTGTCCTGCGCCACAGCTACAGCAATGCTGGATCCCTAACCCACTGAGGGAGGCCAGGGACTGAACCGGAATCCTCATGGATACTAGTCAGGTTTGTTACCACTGAGCCACAGTGGAAACTCCCCAGATGAGCACTCTTGGTAGTGCATTTTAAAAAATTTATTAGAGTATAGGTGTCTTACAATGTGGTATCAGTTTCAGGTGTACAGCAAAGTGCTTCAGTTATACATATACATATATCCATTCTTGGAGTTGCCGTTGTGGCTCAGTGGTAACCTGACTAGTGTCCATGAGGACTCGGGTTTAGTCCCTGGCCCCGCTCAGTGGGTGAAATGATCTGGTATTGCTGTGAGCCGTGGTGTAGGTCACAGACACGGCTCAGATCTGATGTCATTGTGGCTGTGGCACAGGCCGATAGCTTAAACCCCTAGCCTAGGAACTTCCATATGCTGAAAAACAAACAAACAAAAAACCTGAGAAACAAACAAACAAAAAACCCACATGTATTCATTCTTTTTTTTTTTAACCATATAGCTTATTACAGACTACTGAGTAGATTTCCCTGTGTTGTACAGGCGGTCCTTTTTAGTTATCTGTTTTATATACTGTAGTGTGTAGATGTTATTCTCATCCTCCTAATTTTCCCTCCAAGCTATAGTTTCCCTTATGGTAACCATAAGTTGATTTTGAAATCTGTATGTTTGTTTCTGTTTACAAATAAGTATTTTTGTATTATTTTTATTAGATTCCATATGTAAGTGATATCCTATGATATTTGTCTTTTTCTGACTTTCTTCACTGAGTATGATAATGTCTAGATCCAAAATGTTGCTGAAAATGGCATTATTTGTTTTTTTATAGTGATTTTTATTTTTTTCCATTATAACTGGTTTACAGTGTTCTGTCAGTTTTCTACTGTATACCAGGGTGACCCAATCACACATATATGTATACATTCTTTTTTCTCACATTATCATGCTTCATCATAAGTGACTAGACATAGTTCCCAGTGCTAAACAGCAGGATTTCATTGCCCATCCATTCCAAAGGCAGTAGTTTGCATTTATTAACCTCAAATTTCCAGTCCATCCCACTCCCTCCTCTTGGTAATCACAAGTCTCTTCTCCAAGTCCATGATTTTCTTTTCTGTGGAAAGTTTCATTTGTGCCGTGTATTAGATTCCAGATATAAGTGATATCATAAGGTATTTGTCTTTCTCTTTCTGACTTACTTCAGTTAGTATGAGAAGCTCTAGTTCCATCCATTATTGCTGCAGATGGCATATTTCATTCTTTTTTTAATGGCTGAGTAGTATTCCATTGTGTGTATGTACCAAATTTTCTTTATTTCTCTGTTGATGGGCATTTAGGTTGGTTCCATGTCTTGGCTGATGTAAATAGTGCTGCAATGAGATAGTGCAGTTTGTTCCTTTGGTGCTTTGGCTTATTCTGGTGTCTGCATCCATTTCTCAGAATGCCTGGTAAACATTCCTTTTACATACCCAGATAACAGTTTCTTGGCCACTCCTAAATTATGTACTTGCGAAGGTGTCTTTGGCACTCAGCTTAGAAATTGTGGTTTGGTTTAGTCTTTCCTCACAGTCACAGAAGGGGGATCTTGGCTGGCGCTTAAACCCTTGGATGGGTGCTGGGTGCTGTCAGCTGCCCTGAGAAGGCTATTACTTCCCCAGAAACTCAGTGCATATCTCCTTTTCTTCCTTCTTCCCGACTCCTGTATTAGTGACCTGCTGGGGCTGTCAACCTAGGCTTAGATTTCTTCTCTGCATCTCTGAAATCAAAGAATTTGGGAGTTCCTGTCGTGGCTCAGTGGAAATGCACCTGACTAGCATCCATGAGGACACAGGTTTGATCCCTGGCCTGGCTTAGTGGGTTAAGAATCCAGCATCGCGGTGTGAGCTGTGGTGTAGGTTGCAGACGCAGCTCAGATCTGGCATTGATGGGGCTCCAGCATAGGCCAGCGGCTATAGCTCTGATTGGACCCCTAGCCAGGGAACCTCCATATGGCATGGGTGTGACCCTAAAAAAAACCAAAAGACAAAAAAGAAAGAGAGAAAGAAAGAAAGAAATTAAGAAAACAAGGGATTTTGGACCCATAAAAATATATCAAAATGTAAATGCCATTGACCTGCTTTAGACTTTTGCTTCCTTTACTCACAGATGAGACCCAGGCTCCCCCACCTGCCTGCCTCTCGCGTGCCCCAGCCATGTGCTCTCTCACATCTTGACCTTCCTCAGAGGGCTGCAGAGTCACTCAGGAGAGCATCCTCTGATCTCCCTGGGGAGGCCGGCCAGTCCCTCCTCTTCCAGACCTTTCTGTGCTTTCCCTTCATAGCTCACATCACAGTTTTAGTCCTACAGCTGGTCCGCCATTAGCCTGTGAGCTCTGTGAAGGCAGGACCTTGTTTATTATCCTCACAGTTGAGTCTCTAGTGCTCAGTATAAAGCCTGGCAAGAAAGAGGTGCTTCATAAATATTTATTGAGTGAACCAATGAGCAGATTCCACCTTCCACAAGAAACTTTAACTCCTGTAGCTCTTTCTCCTGGAAATTAAGTTCCTCCATACCAATTAGGTCCGGCGCTTAACAAGTAGAACATTCTATGCTTTACCTTCCAGATGGTTTAAATTGCCTTAACTCTCCCACTACCGGAGTAGGGCCAAAGTGTCATAGGGTGTCAGTTGATTGTAATATGCTTTTGTAATTTTTTTAAGGTTAATGAATGACAACTGAAAAGTGCAGCTCTCCACTTTAGTCCCCCACCTCCCCCCGGAGATTTGCAAATATCCCTTGTTTCTGATAAAAGCTGTAGTGGTGGGGGTTTGTTGTAATTATTAGTCTTTCCTAATCTCCGAATTATATTTTGGAAAGTTAAATTTGAAGGGAAAGGGCAATCTCTTTTTATTTCTGCATTGTTGCGCCATCTAGCGGGTTGTTATGTCTGTTACTCTGCAGTGGTCTTTTCTGCTTTTCTAATAACCATAAATTCCACAAAAGGGAAATAAATGTTGGGTTCCTTTTTATGCTTTTAGAACATGTACAATTTCTGTCAACAATTTATGTTATTAGGCACAGATGGGTTTTTGGAGAGGAACTCAACATCGTTTAATTTAGAATTTAAAAAATAACAGTGACCTATATCTGAAATTTCCTATGTCACCGACAAAGGAAAAGAATGGCAAAGAGTAGGGACAGGGAGGTGTCCTCCACATTTTTTTATGGACTGTTTAACTCAGTTTTCATAATAGCTTCCTGCCAGATACTAGATCAAAGATTGTGGTTTCCAAGTGTAGCAGTTATGCTGTTTCAAACATCTGAACTTCTTTTTCAGTTTTGTCATGAGAAAAATAAATTAGGAGATGCCTCACTATTTTGGCACAGCTTGCTTCAGTTTCATTTACTCTGTGTTGTTTTAAAGTCAAAATCCTTGCTAAGGCTTGCTGATGTGTATTTTCGTTATTTTTAGTAGCTTGACTTGGGCTCCCACCTTTCATTGGTGTGGGAGGTGGATGCAGGAAACCTCACCTCTCCCCCATTCCTGTCTGCTCTTTGCTGGCCCCTTCCCTTAATGGAGTGTGTTCTTAAAACACTGAGTGGTTGGTTCTTTGTTTTCCTCTGTGGATTCCCTGAGAAGCAGTGCATGCTTATTGTGCTGAATGCACTGTGCAAGTACACATTCCCTCGTCAAATGTGTGATATTTCAAATGTGTGACAGGGAGTTCCCGTTGTGGCTCAGTGGTTAACGAATTCGATTAGCATCCATGAGGACGGAGGTTCGATCCCTGGCCTTGCTCAGTGGGTTAAGGATCCAGTGTTGCTTTGAGCTGTGGTGTAGATTACAGACTCAGCTTGGACCCCAAGTTGCTGTGGCTGTGTGCATAGGCCGGCAGCTGCAGCTCCGATTGGACCCCTAGCCTGGGAACCTCCATATGCTGTGGGTGCAGCCTTAAAAAGCAAAAACAAACAAACAAATACACAGGGTTGAAGCCATAAATTGTAAACTTTTCAATCTCCACAGATTAATGGTTTATTAGGAAGTTATTGTATCTCTTACTGAGACCTGGTTAAATTAGTGTTTTCAAAGGGTCATTTGCCAAATTTTATTGATGGGCCAACAGAAGGATTTCAAAATATTTTTTCCCTACAAGTTTTTTTTTTTTTTGTAGGAAAAGTTTTAAAAGAATACCAAAAAGATCCTTAACGTATGAAAACATGCACTGCTTCTGTAAATAAGTAGTATTTTGTTTCTTCTCAAAATGGCATTTGACTCATCTTGCTAAAGCACTGTAGACTGCTAGAACTTGTTTCAAAAGTAATGGGTCAGTATACATGAAAAGGCCTAGAAATGAGTACTCTTTAATTCAGAAATACTACAAATTATAGGGTGGAGCTTCATGCTCAACAGCGTTTGCCATAGTATTAGTTATAGCAGCAAAAAAATGGTAACAGTTTAGATGATGGCTAGGGCTAGGGCAAATTAATTGCTTACTAAATGTGGCTATTGACAAATTTAAGTTAGACATTTAGTTCCTTAATGGTAATAGCCACATGTCCCGTGCTCACCAGCCACCTGTGGCTAGTGGTTGCCATGTTGTATGGCACAGCTGCATAGCACTGCCTTTCTAGGTGCCAAGTTTTGTTATTGAGGACCCGTGCTTCTCCACTTTCAACATGCATCTTAATCACGTGGGGCTCCTGTTAAGATCATATTCTTTTTTTTTCTTTTTTTTTGTCTTTTTAGGGCCATAGCTGCAGCATGTGGAGGTTCCCAGGCTAGGGGTCAAATTGGAGCTATAGCTGCTGGCCTATGCCACAGCCACAGTAACTCGGGGTCCGAGCTGAGTCTGCATCCTACACCACAGCTCACAGCAACGGTGGATCCTTAACCCACTGAGCAAGGCCAGGGATCGAATCTGCATTCTACAGATGCTAGTCAGATTTGTTTCCAAGGAGCCACTACAGAAACTCCTAAAGTCATATTCTTACTAACATGTCCAAAGTAGGGCTTGAGATTCTGCATTTCTACCAGGCTCCTGGGTGTTGGCAATAGTATTTAAAAACGTTCTTTAAGTTCCTGCATTGACTCCCCAGTGCTCATGTCTTTGAGGTTCAGGACTCTGTCTATAAGCTTACTAACATTCTGGGGTGTGGTCAGGCATGCTGATGTATGGCAGAAACATCGTGTTGCTCCTTTTTTGTGTGACTATCCTCGGAGGTACCTTGGGTCTGGAGGGACTGTTGACCTTGGGTATTTAATACCGGGCCGATCCTGCTGGCAGGATTTAGCTGAGTGCTCGAATTGGTTTTCTAACCTGCCTTTAGACACAGCATAATTTTATCTTGGTACCAGCATGGGTGGTGGTTTGTTTGTATGTTTGTTTTCTTAAAGTGAAACTGTGTTTAAGTTATACTGGCTTAGTCAGATTCAGAATCATAGAGTAGGCAGGGCTGTATCTGTGTTGCCAAATTAGCCCCTTCTTTTTTGGCTTATTAATGGCTTTGTGATTATAAATAAGAATGGTCTCTTAAATTATAATGATACTTCATAGCTCAGTGTACCAGGACTATGAACTTAGAGGTCTTAAATGTGATTATCTGCTGATGGTAGGTTTTCGTTTTTGTTTTTTTGCCTCATATCTTATTGAAATTGGACTCTTGCAGATGTGGATTCACATCATAACAGCCTACTAGCTGTGAGGTTGTGTGCAAGTTCCTTAACGTCTGTATGTAATATAGATACAAAAATATCTGTCATATATATCTAATATATATATATACACACATATATATGAAATAGTTTCCACCCACAGCAGGTACCAAAATCCACAGATGCTCAGGTAAATCCCTTACATAAAATAGTATAGTATTTGCATAAAACCTAGACGCATTCTCCTGTATACTTTCAGTTACCTCTAGATTACTTATAATATCTAATATAATATAAATGAAATAGAAATAGTTGCTTTCATGTGGCAAATTGAAGTTTTGCTTTTTGAAACTTTCCTGGAGGTTTTTTGGGGGGTATTTTTGATCTGCTGTTGGTTGGATCTGTAGACCATGTGGATACGAAGGACTGACTGTAATACCCATTTAAGTTTCCTCCATTTCTTTTTATGGCTTGATAGTTCATTTCTTTTTACCACTGAATATTCCATTGTTTGGTTGTGCCAGTTTATCCATTCACCTACTAAAGGGCATTTTAGTTGCTTCCAGGTTTAGGCAGTTATGAATAAACCTGCTATATAAACATCCATGTGCAGGTTTTTGTGTAGACATAAGAGTTCACCTCTTTGGATAAATACCAAAGAGCATGATTGCTGCATCATGTGGTAAGAGTATGTTTAGTTGTTTTGTTTTTCTTTTTATGGCTACACCTGCAGTATATGGAAGTTGCCAGGTTAGGGGTTGAATCAGAGCTGCAGCTGCCAGCCTATGCCACAGCCACAGCCATGCCAGATCTGAGCCACATCTGTGACCTACACTGCAGCTTGCACTAACACCAGATCCTTAAACCACTGAATGAGGCCAGGGATCGAACCGGCATCCTCACAGACACTAGTCAGGTTCTCAACCCGCTGAGCAACAGGAACTCTATATTTAGGTCCCCCCCCCCTTTTTTTTTTTTTTTTTGCTTTTTAGGTCCATACCTGTAGCATATGGAAGTTCTCAGGCTAGGGTCCAATTGGAGCTGTAGCTGCATCCTATACCACAGCCATAACAACACCAGATATGAGCTGTGTCTGTGACCTACACCACAGCTCATAGCAGCACCAGATTCTTAACTCACTGAGCAAGGCTGAGGATCAAACCCAAATCCTTATGGATACTAGTCCAGTTCGTTACCACTGAGCCATGATGGGAACTCCCATGTTTGGTTTTTTTTAAGAGCCTCCCAAACTGTCTTCCAAAGTAGCTGTACCATTCTGCATTCATACCAAAGGTGAATGAGCATTACCATCGCGTTACCATTGCCCCACATCCTAGCCAGCATTTGGTTCCAGTTTGGACCATTCTAATATGGATGTAGTGGTATTTCATTGTTATTTTAGTTTGCATTTGCTGGATGACCTAAGATTGGAGCATCTTTTTGTATGATTATTTGCTATCTGTATGTCTTGGTGAGGTGTTGGCTAAGGGCTTTGGCTCATTTTTTAGCTGGGTAGTTTGTTTTCTTATTGTCGAGTTTTAAGAGTTCTTTGTGTATCTCAGATAATGCTCCTTGATGAGATATATCTTTTACAAATATTTTCTCTCACTGTGTTTTGTCTTCTCAGTCTCTTGACATTGTCTTTCACAGAGCAGAGGTTTTTAATTTTAATGAAGTCCAGCTTTTCAATGTTTTGCTTCATGGATGATCAGGGCTTATGTTTTCATGTGCAAAAAGGGAGGAATCGTATAGAGTTTTTGGAAGGATTAATGTGCAATAGCCATAAAGCATTCAGCACAGTGGCTGGCACATTGTAACATTCAATTAATGATGATGTGTTTCATGACCCCTCATTTAAATGTGTGTTTACAAGGGCACAGCCTATTAGGGAACATACCTAACTGGTTATTAAAAGAGCTAGAAATAAAGTCCAACTTGGTTCCCAATCTGTGCCCTCTTCTTACCAAGTCACTGACGAAGAGTTAGTGAGCCAGGTTGACTGAGCCCAGGCCAACTGCCTGAAAGTGACCATCATGCTTGTTAAGACTTTGTGAGTTGTCACAGTGATTGGCTCCATCACAGGTCTGGTGCCCAGGCAAAACAATCGTGGCTTTTTCTTTGTTTGTTTGGAGTCCAGGGACCAGTCATCACTCATGGGTAGGATCTGAAAGGCACAATCACTGCACAGTGGAAGAGGCAGCTACTTGATTCAAAAGAATACTGCTACACTGATGGCAGTTAGCATCTGTCCTCTGCTACATTTGACTTGTGTGACCTCAAACAGTTACTTTATTTCTCTGACTTCGGTCTTTTCTGTAAAATGAGTCTAATAATTATATGATATTGATAATAGCTCGAGATAACAGAGCATTTATTGTAAAGCACTACTTTGAGTTCTGTACATGAATTGTCTGATAAATTCTCACAACCACCTTAGGGAAGTGGGTCTTGTTATTGCCCCTGCTTTACAGATGGGGGAAACTTAGCCAAGGAGAAGTTAAATAGTGTAAATGGTGAAGCAAGGGTTAGAATCCTCACTTTCTGATTGCAGAATCCATGATGCATTCTTTTAAGAAAAGCTTTATTGAGATATAATTCACATACTAAAATAAAAGTGTACAATTCAAAATTTTTTTAGTATAATTAGAGTTGTGCAATCAATACCATATCAATTTTAGAACATCTTGATCACCCCCAGAAGAAAACTTGATAGACCCTTTCCTAGGCAACCACTAATCTACAGTTGGTTTCTGTGGCTTTGTCTCTTTGGGCATTTTACAAACAGAATCATATAATATTTATCCTTTTTGCATCTGGCTTGTTTTACTAATAATTTTTCAAGTTTTATCCATGTCGTAGTATGTGTTGGTTTTTCTTCCCTTATTGTGGCTAAATCATAGTCTATTGTATGCATATACTACATTTGGTTTACCCATTTATCAATTGATAGATGTTTCAGTGGTTTCCACTTTTTTGCTATGATAAATAATGCCGCAGTGAACATTGGTGTGGACATGTGTTTTCAGTTCCCCTGGCTTCCATGATGTGTTAGTCATCATGCTGTGCTCTTCAGGAAGAAAGAAACCAGGTTCTTACCCAGAATTGACCTTCTGTTGTCACTGCAGTATTGATGGGGGGGGGGCCCTTTGTGGAGAGTCTGATTCTGTGATGAGCGCCAGGCAAGGCTCTTTACAAGCATTACTCCATTCACTTCTCACAACAGTTATAATAGGTTGGGGATTTCAAGCCCATATAATAGAGGAGGCAACTGAGAGGCTGCAAGCAAACTGCTCAAGATCACAGAGCTTGTAGAGTGTGTGGGAGCTGAGCTTGGTCCCAGGTGTGTGCAATGCCTATAGAACTCTTCCCACTCCATTATTGTGACCGCCACTATTGGGAGTCTTTTTTTTTTTTAACCTTTTAGGGCTACACCCATAGCATATGGAGGTTCCCAGGCCAGGGGTTGAATTGGAGCTACAGCTGCCAGCCACAGCCATGCCAGATCCAAGCCACATCTGCAACCTACACCACAGCTCACAGCAATGCCGGATCCATAACCCACTGAGCAAGGCCAGGGATTGAACCCGAAACCTCCTTGTTCTTAGATTCATTTCTGCTCTACCACAACAGGAAGTGCTTGCTGTTGTGGGTCTTAATGACAATCCACCTCCTGTTGAAGATTTACTGGCCTGAATTTTACACTGTTTTCGAGGGAGACTGTCTCATTTTGTCCTGTGAAATAAATGATGATGTCCTTGTTTTCTCCAAGTGGCAGTGGAATTGAATGGGTGCCCAAGGTCATGCGTCAGTTGGGAGGGGCAGCATCATGCCTGGAAGTGTCTCCTTGGAGTCTGGGTTCATTGCTTTTTGTGTTTCAGCGCAACTGCTTTCAAAACTACGGATTGTGGAGTTGCCATTATGGTACAGTGGAAATAAATCCGACCAGGAACCATGAAGTTGTGGATTCAGTCCCTGGCCTTACTCAGTGGATTAAGGATCTGGCGTTGCCATGAGCTGTGGTGTAGGTTGCAGACTCGGCTCAGATCTGGTGTTGCTGTGGCTGTGGTGTAGGCCAGTGGCTACTGCTCCAATTCCACCCCTAGCCTGGGAACTTCCATATGCCTCAGGTGCGGCCCTAAAAAAAGAAAAAAAAAAAGGGGAAAAAGAAGCCCCTACAGATTGTGCCCCCAGGCTTAATGTCATCCTCTCTCACTATTCATTTATTTATTGTTTGTTTGTTTGTTTGTCTTTTTGTATTTTCTTGGGCTGCACCTGCAGCATATGGAGGTTTCCAGGTTAGAGGTTTAATCAGAGCTGTAGCCACCGGCCTATGCCAGAGCCACAGCAACGCAGGATCCGAGCTATGTCTGTGACCTCCACCACAGCTCACGGCAATGCCAGATCCCCAACCCACTGAGCGAGGCCAGGGATCGAACCTGCAACTTCATAATTTTTTTAATACACTAATTTTTAATATTCACTAAAGTTTTACCTTTGGTAAATAAAGGGTGATGGGGTAAAAAAAAAAAAACAAACGAACACACACATAACTCTGTTACCCATCAACCACAGGTCTGGAACTTCATCCTGTGAATTCTGTTGAGCCATCAGGAAATCCTCTTTAAACTTCTGTGTATTTAAAGCTTTTCTCTTTAACCCTGGTCATACTCAGGCTATGTCCATTGTGAGTTCTGTGCTGTGAGCACACAGTCCACACCAGTTGTCATTGTTCCCTCTCAGCACTCACTGTTGTGCGTTGCAAAGGAAGAGCGAGTGCATTGTAATCACATTTGAATGTGAAATACTTTTGGAATAAACTGTGAAAGATTTTGGGTTTTTTTGGTAAACCAAGAATTACATAAGAGGTTGTTTAACTCACTGCTGACTAGTTTACTGCTACCAGGAAAAGTTTAGCTTTGAAGAGACACAGGCAGGTGTCTTGAAGCCAAAGACTTGTTTTATAGTTTAAAAAACTACTCATTTTAGGAAGAGCAAGAGTGGAGCCCATTTTCTGCCTTTTCTGGGAAAAAGAGGTTCCTGTTTACTTATTTGACAGGTGTTTCAAAATTGTGTCTGGTGAGAATTTTTTTTTGTCTAAATCCTTCACAATCATTAAAATAAGACCAATTTCATGAGAGGAGGAGGGGAACTACAAAAGCTCCATTCTCAGAGGTAAGATCCATCCTGAGGCTGGCTTTTTCTTTTTTCTTTTTTTTCTTTTTTTGGCTGCACCTGTGGCATATGGAGGTTCCCATGCTAGGGGGGTCAGATCAGAGCTGCAGCTGCCGGCCTACACTACAGCCACAGCATTATCTTTGACCTATGCTGCAGTTCACAGCAATGCAGGATCCTTTAACCCACCAAGTGAGGCCAGGGATTGAACCCGCATCCTCATGGATACTAGTCTGGTTCGTTACTGCTGACTCACATTGGGAACTCCAGGTTGGCTATTTGTTAACGCACTCTAAGAACTTAAGATGCCTTCTAAAATGACATCCCAGGGAGTTCCTGCTGTGTGTGGCATAGTGGGTTTATGATCCAGCTGGTCTCTGTGGAGGCACCGATTTGAATTCCGCCCCAGTGGGTTAAGGATCCAGCGTTGCTGCAGCTGTGGCATAGGTCACAGCTGTGGCTCTGATTCAGTCCCTGGCCTGGGAAATTCTTTATGCCACAGAGGGTGTGAGGGGGGGTGTCAAAAAAGGAAAATAAATAAATAAAATGATACACGGCGTAAAACACCAGAGGGATCCCGATGCAGAAAACCATTGGCTCCATTTTTTCCAGGCAGTGGTCTCCCAGCGTTTCAGATGTGCTCTTTGGGGCGTCTTGGGAAGCTTGATGATTTCGATTTGTGCTGCTTGTGTCTTATTTGCTTTCTTCCTCCCTCCTTTATTTCCTTCCTTCTAGCTGCCCGCCTCACTCTTATTAAGGGCTTAATGTATACAGAGCACAGGTAGAAAAGGAATCAGGTCTAGAGTGGTTCCCATTCCTCACACCCGTGCCTGGCAGTGTCAGCTGTGTAAACTCTGGCCTCAGCTTTCCTCTCTGTAGAATGAGGACCATCATGGCTAACTCACAGGGTTGTGGGCATCAGTGAAAAACTACCTAGAGAGGCCTGCTGAGTTTAAGTGGCTTCCTTCCATTCTCTTTCTCACAACCATCTTGTCTCCTGTTTCCGGGGCGGGTGGGTGTTTTGAGACTCCCAAGCTATAGATTAGGTTATTAGTCACATCCGTCCATGCTGAGAATGTAGCATCCCATGTGTGTTATTAAACAGCGTCCTGCCCGGCCGCACTGAGTGCTTGCACACACCTTGCAGGATAGCCCTCCTGCTGTGCCCGCTGTTTCCTTCCCAGGATAGCGACCCACCCAACGAGGTAGTCATGCATCTGCGCTGAGCTCCCATAGAATGTGCGAGGGCCATCCCTGCCCCTGGGGCACTGTATCCACCTTGTACCCCTCTTCTCCAGTTAATTTACACCTGTGCCATGAACTTCATGTTTTGTGTACTTGCCATGACTTCATGGGTTACCTTGCTCACCTTTCTCCAGCTTCACACAGCTTTTTTTTCTGTCATGATCATAATAAGTTTAAGTTTCTCACCTCATGGCCTTGACATCTGCAGTGCCCTCTTCTTGGAAGAGATCTAGGCTGTCCTATGATTCTTTCTCTTCAGTGTCACCTCCCATGGCACTTGCTGCTACTGGAGATTATTGTATATGTTTACTTGTCTATTGTCTGTTTTCTCCATTAAAATTTTTCTCCATTAAAATTGTATATATTTACTTATCTAGTGTATGTTTTTCTCCATTTTTTCTTTTCTTTCTTTCTTTTTTTTTTTTTTTTTTGGCCTTGGCCTGATGTGGCTCTCAGTTCCCAGACCAGGGATTGACCCTGGGCTGCATCAGTAAAAACACTGAGTCCTAATCACTAGACCACCAGAGAACTTCCAAGAATTTGGAATTCTTAACTTTGAGGATGCCTATGAATTCTGGCCAGTACACATAAATTTAAGGGAAAGACGTATTTACCTTGTCTTCAGGAAAGCACATCGTTTTCCTAAGGACTGTCACAGTAAAGGAGTGAGCTGCTTTGTGCCCACCATCCTTGCTTCTCTGCGCCTGGTGCCCTGGGCTGAGCCTGGCTGGTGCAGGGAGCCAGCCCAGCCAGGGTCGAGTCCTGGGCACCTGTGCAACTTCCAAGGGTCCTGCTTCAGTAGGGCTCCATTGTCCTCCCTGCCCTCCTCAGGGTAAGATTTGAAACAAACTTTCATTCATTCATTTCCCATCCTGTTTTGCTGTCCCACACTTCTGAAGAACAGACTCTTGTAAAGTCCCAGGGAAGGACGTGACCATTTTTGAGTGCCCGACAGCCCATGCGCATTGTAAGGAGAGGTTTCCTCGTTCTGGGCTGACATTGGCCCTTTGAGGTGTAGGAGGATTATTCCCATTTTATACAGAAGGAGATCAATTATCCCAGGCCCCAGAGCTAAGGGTCTGGACAGTGATTGCCGCCAGATCCTATGCCTTTAAAACTCATGTCCTTGCCTCTCCTGCAAGTGGCTTCCTGTATGGTCTGCATCTCGTGATCACCAGCTGCTTCCCACATCGCAGACCAACCCTCAGCACCTCCAGCATCTCATACAGTCTATCTTAGACGTTGAGAAACCCCAAAAGTGCTTTTCCACTCCTTCTGGCCACCAAGTGGTAAAGACAAAGAAAGAAATAGATAAAGGGCTCCTTGTTATTCTTATATCTGCCAAATTTACAGGAAGGGGAGAGAGAGGAGGAGGCTGTGCTGAGTGAGCACTCTGTCCCCACGGTGGCTCTGGGCTGCACCAACTGCCCAAGCACAGACTTCATTATCTCTGAGGATGTGTAACATTTTATCTCTATGGCTTTTCTAGGTGACGGAGGCAGTTCCATTCACCTGAAACATTACCAGGCACTCACTCTCTAGTTGCTTAATGCTTTTCTTGTTTGTATGTCTGTAAGGTACACAAGTACTTCTCTAAATATTTCTTTCCACCGTATTGCTCTAGAATGTTCTGCTTAATAATTTCTCCTTGACTACCGAATCCTTTTCTACATCTAAAAAGACTATTTACTCCAATTCTGTGGTTCCCTGGCACAGGAGAGAGGGAGGAAAAGTGAGCTGTCAGAGTGGTGCACATCCAGACTGCTTTCTTTTTTCCTCACAAGTGGTGCTTTTCAAAGTGTTTGGCGTCCCCGCTGCATGGATGTGTCACTGTGCGAGATGACAACAGGATTTGCTGGGAATGTGGGCCACTATTGTATCCGCCTTACGTAACCACGTGGAGTGATGGTAATGGGTGAACAGCCTGGGCTGTGGGCAGTGGTCTGGCTGATTACCCTCCAGAGGCCATGAAGCCCGCGCAGGTCCTCCACAGGATGTGGATCCAGGCTGTCAAAAAGTTGGGGAGATGGAAAGGCCACGTGAGTCCCTCTGCAAGCTCTTCCCCCCTTTTCTTTCCCGACCTTTCTTTGTGGGAAGTTGGGAGCCGGGAGCCTTCTTACAGTGCTCCTTTCTCCTCTGATTTATTTATGCTTCTGCAACTTTCACTCACAAATGGTGAGACGTGGATTGTAGTCACGCTTGGGTTTTTTAAACAGTTGTCTTATTTTTAGCAGAAATTGATAGCTGCTTAAAGGATTTATGAATCCAAGGCTGCTGTTTCCATGTATTGGGAATCTGCAAGCGCGGTCTTGCTTCCTGGGAGTGATAACGATGTATTGCCTCCTCTAAGATGTTTATTTGTGTTTGTGTAATTGTAATTTTTGTTTTTTGGGGGAAAGACTTTTTGCTTCCTATCCTGCAAAAATCTGTATTCTTAATTTTTACATCTCGGTTTCTAAATGATAGAAAAAAAGTTTTTCACATGTTCTTTTTTTCCTCTTATAGTTTGAATATATGTAGCCCTATGACATGTATGAGTGTTTATTTTTATGACTTGGGATTTTTATCAGACATGTCTTTTATGGGCAGATATTGATTAATCTTTAACTTTGGCTCTGACCCCCCCCCCCATCACAAAGAAGCAGAAATTTATGGACAGAAAGCTTAAAAGTTTCCCATTGGGGGATTCAGGGCATGAAAATTTCTGGTTGATTTTTAACACATTTCCATATTCTACATGTAAAATAGGGGATTTACTTCTTTGCCCAAGATTTTTCAAAGAAAATAAATTTTATAGCAAGTAGAGGATATTTTTTAAAAGACAGTTCAGGTAACTGTCCCTTTCTCATTCTTCATGTAAATACCTTACTGCTAACACAAAGTTTTTTATTTATGGTTAACAAAAATAATTGGTTCCTTTTTATTTTTCCAATGTCCTCTAGGAATGAGGCATTAACAATGTTGGGGGCAGGGGAAGTGGTTGTTCACACTATTTGCAGGAAAAGTGAAAGTGATGTGGGAAGTGGTGAAAAGCGCCCTGAAGATCCTTCTGCTGCTAGAATGTTGGCTCTTGGGGTGAAAAGGAGACTTGGCTACCCTGCCTCTCATCTAGCCTGCCTTTCTTTGCCTTCCATGAACCTTTCAAATTACTGCTACGAGCTCTACCTTGCCCTTCTCCAGTCCAAATGGTTGCACTTTCTTCTGCTCTTTGACTTGCAAAGATTACAAAGACTGCAGAGTCTATACCGCATTAATAAATATTTGGTATGAAGTCCTTGGGCCAAGAATCAGGTACCTTTTGATGTTCACGTATGGACCCCCCCCCCCTTTTAACTTACAAAATGCTTGGTACATAGAATTATGTGTCTAAAATTATAATGCATAATTATCAAACATACTCACGAGCCCATCACACATACCCATAGACCCTCACCAAGATGGACCCAAGGTCCCTTCTCACTCCCTTGCCTCATCCTAGGTCACACATAGATACACACAAACATCTCTAAACAAAAGATTGGTTTTGTTTGCTTTTTTTCCCCATTGTGATAGAAAATGCATAACATCAAACTCACCATCTCAATTATTCTTTTTTTTTTTTTTTGTCTTTTTGCCTTATTGAGGGCCGCTCCCGTGGCATATGGAGGTTCCCAGGCTAGGGGTCGAATCAGAGCTGTAGCTGCCAGCCTACACCAGAGCCACAGCAATGCGGGATCTGAGCTGAGTCTGCAACCTACACCACAGCTCACACCGCAATGCTGGATTCTTAACCCACTGAGCAAGGCCAGTGATCGAACCTGCAACCTCATGGTTCCTAGTCAGATTCGTTAACCACTGCACCACAATGGGAACTCCCCATCTTAAGCATTCTTAAGTGTACCGTGCATTGGTGTTAAGTATATTCATATTTTTGTGAAAGTGTTCTCTTCTTGAATTATACAAAAATGATGGCAGCTCTATAAATTCTTCTCGATGTTTTTCACTCAATATTATGTTTGGGATGTATCTCTGCTCTAGATGTATGGCTCTAGTTTGTTTTCATTGCCATATAACATCGCATTTTAATAATATATCACAATTTACTTGTCCATGCTGCTGTTGATGGATTATTTGAGTTGTCTCCAGGTTTGGGCTGTGGAAATAATGCTGCTGTGAATACTCCGTGTGGATTTGTGCGCACCTCTAGGGCCTCTCCTCAGGAGAGGAATCACCGCATTGTGACTAGGTGTACCTTTGCTCTAATGCACTCTGATGTGTGTGCTCTTCCTGTGGCCTTGCATGGGAAAGCTCTCCAAAGGCCAAGCAGCTCCCTGCCAGCATTAGTGCAGAGTCTACACTGATAGCAATTCTCTGATCTCTGCACAGCCCAGTGCGGGTTGGGTGGGGCCCGAGCCCGTTGGCCCAGTTTGAAAGGCGTCATCTCCTCTCTAAGCTAAGCTGCTACGTGCCGACCACCTGTCCCTGAGGATGTACCTGGAGCTGATTTTCTGGGGACTTAAGTGTGATTGTAAGGGGTTCTCTATATTTCTGGAAAGACAGTATATAGATGAGCTAGAAAAGGCGGTGTGATTTGTTTTTTGGGCACTCCCATGGTTGGTAAGCTGTACATAGGCTTTGGCTGTTTCTTTAGCATCATAGTGCAGATGCCACAAACCACGTGCTTGGCATATAGTGGGTGCCCAATAAATATTTGTGAGTGAGTGAACAAGAAAATGAGTGAATAAAGAGTTTTCTCTGGGACCTTTGTAAAAAGTACAGCTTTGTGGGCTAAATATAACATGGTGTAATTCTATTTTTATTATTATTATTTTGTCTGTTTAGGGCCACACCTGAGACATATGGAGGTTCCCAGGCTAGGGTCTAATCGGAGCTATAGTTGATGGCCTACGCCACAGCCACAGCAACACCAGATCCAAGCCTCATCTGTGACCTACCCCATAGCTCATGGCAACAGTGGATCCTTAACCCACTGAGCAAGGCCAGGGATTGAACTCTCAACCTCATGGTTCTTAGTCAGATTCGTTTCCACTGCGCCATGAGAGGAACTCCAACCTAGTGTAATTTTAATACTCAAAGGAGCTATTAAAATTTATTTTTACTCTAATTTCCTACCCCTTAAGAATTAAGATTTAAAATTTATTACTTAGTATACTCTTTTAATATTATAAGTAATAATGACATAAACTACTCATTAGCCCTAGATAATAAGGCACTTAAAACCTGAGCGGTTTTGGAGTTCCCATCGAGGCACAGTGGATCCCGAGTAGCTGTGGCTGTGGAGAAGGCTGGCAGCTACAGCTCTCATTTGACCCCTAGCCTGGGAACCTCCATATACCGCCGGTGTGGCCCTAAAAAGACAAAAAAAAAATCCTGAGCGGTTTTATTACAAGTTGATGAGACCTTTGGCACCTGGCAAGGTGTGTATCATTAAAAATTTGATTTAGGAGTTCCCCTTGTGGCTCAGGAAACAAATACAACTAGTATCCATGAGGATCCCTGGCTTCACTCATTGGGTTAAGTATCTTGTATTGCCTCAAAGTGTGGCGTAGGTCACAGATGTGGCTTAGATCTGGCCTTGCTGTGGCTGTGGTGTAGGCTGGCAGCTGCAGCTCAAATTCAATTCCTAGCCAGGGAACTTCCATATGGTGCATCATCATCCTGCCCCCCCCACCCCCCGTCAAAATTTTTGATTCAGTCCTGTTGGTTTGGTAGTGGAAGGGATTAATCCTTTCTCTGACAAATTGAATTTAAATTACCCCTTCAGGCAGCCCAGAAGTACTTAAAGGCAGCATAATCTTATTATGGAAGAACAATGAATTTCAAAAGCCGGGTTCATACTTGGGCAATATTTTGAAAATAAAATTTGTAGTAATGCAGTTATTTTGTTAAATGACAAAAAATTTTAAATCTGAAACTTTTAATAGAGAGTTTGCTATGAGGTTTTTTTTTTTCCTTTACATATCTTTTCTAAAAGTAGCATACTCATAAAAATATTCTCTGGCATACCTTAATTCCTGGGGTAATTTAACGTGTTTTTGGTACTTAACTCTTCCAGTCTTTTCCCTTTGTGCTTATAAAGATAAACATACTGAGGACATAAAAAATAGGAACAAACAATAATGTTTTGCATCTTGATTTTTCCCCTCAGGAGACATTAAAGTATAGATCTGTTTATATGTAACCAGTCTCCTCTTATTGGGCAGTTCATTGATTATCTATTAAAAATTATAAGCAGCTGTAAACAAATCTGTATGTATATCTTTGTGCACTTGTGCGAATATTTCTGTAGAATAAATGTCCAGAATTGGAGTTGATTGATCAAGTAGTGTATAGATTTTACATTTTGAAACATATTAGTAATTTGCCCCCTGGAAGGTTTATATCAATTTATATTCCCATTGCTTCTCCCAACAGCAGGCAGACCTGAAAATATAAAACAAATTTTCTCTTTCTAGTTGAAAACTCAATCATCATGATCAAAAAACTAAAAATTGACAGAAGTTAAATAATTATTTCAGCGCCTATGTTTTTCATTGTGTTGATTCATTTAATATCACTCTTGTTTTGGACCTCGTGCTCCCCGACTCCTACTCATGGCGTTGCCCAGTCCTAGGGGTCATTGTCTTAGTATTGGTTCTTTCCTGATGACTTTTAAATACATTTTGGGGATGGGGTACTGGGTGGTGTTTTTTCTTTTCTTTTTTTTTGTCTTTTTGCTGTTTCTTTGGGCCGCTCCCTTGGCATATGGAGGTTCCCAGGCTAGGGGTCGAATCACAGCTGTAGCCACCGGCCTACGCCAGAGCCACAGCAATGCAGGATCCGAGCCGCGTCTGCAACCTACACCACAGCTCACGGCAACGCCAGATCCTTAACCCACTGAGCAAGGGCAGGGACCAAACCCGCAACCTCATGGTTCCTAGTCGGGTTCGTTAACCACTGCGCCACCATGGGAACTCCATGGGTGGTGTTTTTGTTAATGTGTGGGGGTATTGGCAACTGTTTTTATTTTACTGCAACTTCCAGAGTAATTCACTTTGTTAAAATTTGTCACCTGTGAGGTATAGTAAAATGAAGAGAAGATAAACATGGAAAATAGGCATGCTAGTAAGGTCACTTCCGAGTGATAGGAAATTGGTTGTGCTAAAGCCACACTGAAAACTGATGGTTCCAAGGAATTGGGAGGTGTTCTGTGGAAATGGAAAGGGACAATCATTTCTGATCCACTGGATTTCTGCCTCCTGTTTCCCTTTAAGAAAACTTTTCCTCTTGTTAAACAGAAAACTTTATTAAAATCTTGGAAAACTTGTGTTGTCCTGGCATACGTTGGAAAATGCTGTCTTAGATGACAAAATTCCAGAGAAGAACAGCCATAAACACTTGCTCTCTGGAACACCAGACCATAGGTACCTGAGTTGCCCGCTAACAAGCTCAGGTGTGCTACAGAAGCAGAGGGCTACTGAATGTCATAGCTATTTCCTTTAAGAAAACTTGTAAATAGTAGAAACCAGTGCCTTCCTCATATTACTTAGACAGTGAATGAGTAGTGTATCCATTTGTTATGTTATGGAAAAGAAAATCTTTTGGAGTGCCTACTCTGTGTGTCACACACTGTTCTAGGAGATATGGGACAAAAGTGAGTGATATAAAAAAGCTCACCTGAAAATCCACTTTCTTTCTTTCTTTTTTAATTGAAAAACACGGGTCATCGTGAACAAACTTGAATAGCAGGGGAGATGTACATAATTTAGATCATGACCTTTTTTGAATGTTTACATATTTCATTGTATGTAACCTAAACATCATTTAATCTAAACATCAGCCTTTGGGATGCTGATTTCCCCCCTCTTCCCCCAACCAATCATAGCACCCAGTCCCAGGTGTGCTGGTAGCACAAATCCTAGTTCTCACCTTTTCCAGGTACCGTTTTTTGGGGGATTCTTTTTAACCCTAGAGGTGATCTGAATTCTGCTTTTTAATCTCTCCCTGAGAATTCTGATCTCTTGGAGCCAGATGGTATTAATCAGGGAAATGTCCCCACAGTGTGTATACAGAGGGAGGACGGAACTAAGGGATTAGAAATTCCTCTCAGTTTGAGGAATCAGTTATAGCTCCTCTAGAGTAGGTTGGCTCAGAGTTCCTATTGTGGTGCAGTGGAAGCGAATCCGACTAATAACCATGAGGTCTCGGGTTTGATCCCTGGCCTCACTCAGTGGGTTAAGGATCCGGCGTTGCCCTGAGCTGTGGTGTAGGTCACAATCGTGGCTCGGATCTGGCGTTGCTGTGGCTGTGGTGTAGGCCAGCAACTATAGCTCCGATTCAACCCCTAGCCTGGAAACCTCCATATGCCACAAGTGTGGCCCTAAAAAGACAAAAAAAAAAAAAAAAGAGAGAGAGAGTAGGCAGGCTCATCTTTCTTTTCTACAAACCTTTTCCTGGAGTTCCCGTCATGGCACAGGGGTTAACGAATCTGAGTAGGAACCATGAGGTTGCGGGTTCGATCCCTGCCCTTGCTCAGTAGGTTAAGGATCCGGCGTTGTCGTGAGCTGTGGTGTAGGTTGCAGACTCGGCTCGGATCCCGCGTTGCTGTGGCTCTGGCGTAGGCTGGTGGCTACAGCTCCGATTTGACCCCTGGCCTGGGAACCTCCATATGCCGCGGGTGCGGCCCAAGAAATAGCAACAACGACAACAACAACAAAAAAAGACCAAAAAAAAAAGCCTTTTCCTAACCCTGTTCTAACAAAGGAAATAAATTATCTGCTCCAATATTATCATTTGTCAGAATTATGTTTTGTGCTAAGCCTCTTTCCCCCAATCCCAAGAGTTTGTTAACTGGGTAAAACAGTAGCATATTAGCTGGACATGTTTCAGTTAGTAGCAGTGCAGGAATGGCAAATTTGATTTAAAAAGTTTTTTTTTTTTTTTAAATGTAAAGCAGCTACATAGTTTTCTTTTTCCTTTTTCCTTTTTGTCTTTTTAGGGCCTTTACCTGCCGCATATGGAAGTTCCCAGGCTAGGGGTCAAATCAGAGCTGTAGCTGCTGCCCTACGCCACAGCCACAACAATGCGGGATCCCAGCTGTGTCTGCGACCTACACCACAGCTCAGGGCACCACTGGATCCTTAACCCACTGAGCGAGGCCAGGGATCGAACCTGTGTTCTCATGGATACTAGTTGGGTTCATTAACCACTGAGCCACGATGGGAACTCCTACATAGTTTTTCTTAAATGATTTGTATATAATAACAGTAAGGCTTTTTATTCATATAATTAGATTTCTGTGTGTCCTCATGTTTTAGAAATTCTCTATTAAAAACATATAACTGGATCTTCTTATATGTAATCCATTCTGACCATCTGTCTTTACATTTATTATAATTACTCTTCTATATTTGTTTCTGAAATTATGGCTTGTGTTTTGTTATTTGCCCTGCTTTTTCTAAATTTCTGTTTTTGTCACTTCTGTCTTCTCTTTAACTTCTTTTGTACTTTGTTTTTCATTTTATTTTTTCCTCTGCTCTTTTGGAAGTTTCGAACTCTAATTATTCCTATAGTGGTTATGCAGAAAATTGAACATGTAGATTTTACTCAGTGAAGTTCCACATTTATCAGCAGGTTCTATCTTAATGGTCTAACTCTCACAAATTATACATTATTATAGTTGCACACAGTTAATATGTGTTCAGGCTTACTTATATTCCTTCCTGCACCTTAGGTCTTTCTGGGATTATCTTTCCTCTTTCTTTCTCTCTCTCTTTCCTTTTTTTTTTTTTTCCTCAGCGCTATTCCTGTGGCATATGGAAGTTCCAGGTTAGGGGTCGAATCAGAGCTGTAGCTTCCTGCCTGCGCCAGAGCCACAGCAATACCCGATCCAAGCCACGTCTGTGACCTACACCACAGCTCATGACAACACTGGATCCTTAACGCACTGAGCGAGCCCTATTGAACCCGCATCCCCATGGATATTAGTTGGTTCATAACTGGCTGAGCCACAGCGAGAACTCCCTATTTTTCTTCCTTAAATTTATCCTTTAGGATTTTAAAAAATTTTTATTTATTTAAATTTAAAATTTTATTTTATTTATTTTTGGTCACTATGTGAAGCAGCTTAATGTGGGATCTCAGTTCCCAGATCAGGGACCGAATCTGGGCCACAATGGTGAAAGTGCTGAATCGTAACCACTAGCCCACCAGGGAACTCCCTGAAAGTTCTTATTATGGCTTCTCTATGGTGATAATCTGACCCAATTTTTGTTTTATAAAAAATAATCTTTTCTGCCCCCCAAATTAACAAATACTGTTTTAAAGATACTATTCTACCATGTTCGGGCTTTCATTATTGCTATTTCGAAGTTGGCTGTTACTTTTAATTGCTCTTTTGTAATCTTGATACAAAGATTTTATTCTCTTTTTTTAGCTGTTCTCAAATTTCTATATCTTTCTACAGTGAGATTATCATGTATTTCAAAGGGTTTTTCTTTCTTTTTTAATTTACCCTGCTTGGGATGTATCAGGCTTCTTGAACGTGAAAATCATCAAGTCTGGAAGAGGTGTTATCTGAGTATTGGCTCTCTCCTACACTTTCTTATCTCCTTCAGGAAATCTAATTAGACACATTGCAAGGCTTTCTCACTCTTAATTTCTTTCATATATCCCACTCGTTAAACGCTTTGAGCTGTATTTTGAGTAATTTCTTCACATCTATCTTCCAACTCAGTATCTTCACCATGTGTAGTATGTGGTTTAATCCATTTTTTTTCTTTTTCTTTCTTTCTTTTTTTTTTTTTTTTTTAATGATCTCACTCATGGCATATGTTAACCCTGGTTCAGGATTGAATCTGAGCCACATCTGAGACCTATGCAGCTGCCGGAATGCTGGCTCTTTTAATTCACTGCACTGGGCCGGTAATCAAACCCACACGTATGCAGCAACCTAAGCTGCTGCAGTTGGATTCTTTTTTTTTTTACTTTTTAGGGCTGCACTCTCAGCATGTGGAGGTTCCCAGGCTAGGGGTCCAATTGCCACAGCCACAGCAACATCAGATTCTAGTTGCATCTGTGACCTACACCACAGCTCATGGCAATGCCAGATCCTTAACCCACGGAGACAGGCCCGGGATTGAACCCGAAACCTCATGGTTCCTAGTCGGATTTGTTTCCAAAGCACCATGTTGTGAACACCTTCAGTCAGATTCTTAACCCACTTCACCATAGCAGGAACTCCCATTTTTAAATTTAATTTTATTATGATTTTTTTATTATTTCTAATTTTTTTTAATGATTTGCTTGGTCATTTTCGATGACGTCTTATTCTTCATTATACTTTAAATTTCCCCTTTAAATTTGTTGTGATAAATGTATGAAACCTTAGACATACTTTTTTGGTCTGTGATTGCTATTTCCAGATTTGCAGTGCTTGGTTCTGTAGGTTTTTTTGTTTAACCTCTCACTCATGGTGCCTTGCCTTGTGTGTGTGTTTAAATTGTAAACTCGGGTTACTCAGATAATTATCTGGGGGATTTCTCTGAAGCCTGTGTTTTAATGTGTTCCTGGAATTCCATCTATAATACGAATTTCAGTCTCACACCTGCCTGAGTACAGGTCTGTTGAGACAGGAATTCCCCAGGGAGATAGCTTTGGTTATTTCCATTCTCCCCAGAGCAAAGAATGAGACAAGCCACTGTCCCTGCAGTGTTTTTTTCCCTTCGTACATTCACTCTGATCTGATCTCCACCCTATTTGGATCCTGCAGTTTTTCTTCTCAGCCTCCTGTTGAAATGCCTGCTTCGCTTCTGCCTTATCTCTCTGGCTTTGAGGTTTCTTGGCATTTCTTGACTTTAAAGATTTACCCTAAAAGACAGCCTGCATTTAATGGATTATAATTATAATTATTATTTTAAATGGTATCCACTATTTTCAGGTTTGTCTAGACATCTATTTGAGAATATTGTCAGAAACTGAAGCCCAGGCATTATCATCTCTCATACCCACAATACTGATGGAGAAAAGGCCAAGGGATCTCATTACACAATTCGGCACTCTTTGTGATAAGGCCAAGGATTCCTTTAAATATAAAAAATGCACAGGAGTCCCTGCCATGGTTCAGCAATAACGTACCTGACTAGTATCCACGAAGACTTGGGTTTGATCCCTGGCCTTGCTCAGTGGGTCAGGGATCTGGTGTTGCTGTGAGCAGTGGTGTAGATCACAGACATGTCTTGGATCTGGTGTTGTTATGGCTGTAGTATAGGCTGCAGCTATAGCTCTGATTCTACTCCTGGCATGGGAACTTCTATGTGCTGTGGGTATGGCCCTAAAAAGCAATAAATAAACAAACAAACAAACAAATAAATAAATAAATAAATAAAGAATGCATGGAGTTCCCGTCGTGGTGCAGTGGTTAACGAATCCGACTAGGAACCATGAGGTTTCGGGTTCGGTCCCTGCCCTTGCTCAGTGGGTTAACGATCCGGTGTTGCCGTGAGCTGTGGTGTAGGTTGCAGACGCGGCTCGGATCCCGCGTTGCTGTGGCTCTGGCGTAGGCCGGTGGCTACAGCTCCGATTCAACCCCTAGCCTGGGAACCTCCATATGCCGCGGGAGTGGCCCAAGAAATAGCAACAACAACAACAACAACAACAAAAAGACAAAAGACAAAAAAAAAAAAAGAATGCATAAAACTTGCCTAGGAGATCAACTTTGACAGGAAGAAGGGGGAATGATTTATTTATTTATTTATTTTTTTAAAGAATGACAATATGTCTGTTTGAAACTTTAGATAAGGGCTTTTATCATGACAGTGTTTGGGAGTGGTGATAATAAAAATGCTTAACATTTAATATTTCATTCCTTTTAGGATGTATCTCTCACTTTGCATTTTACTAATTTTCTAGTATTGTCAAGACAGCCATTTCATTTAAGGAGAAGCGTGTGTTTGAAAATAAGTACTGTAGTGTTCCTAAAAAAATCCACTCTTTTTGATGTTTGGAATGTGTGAACTAGAATTTCTATTGAGACATCTCGAGTTACAGGTTTATTTTTAGCATTGAAATGTTTGTGGTTTTAATCAAATTGGTTTTGATTCTTTTAAAATAGGCTCCAGGCATGGAAGAACTGATATGGGAACAGTACACTGTGACCCTACAGAAGGTGAGTGCTGCATGGTTCATATCTGTTACAGTTGTGTTCTTGAGTTTATAGATCACAGATCTTTTTATTTTTTATTTAAACATTTTTAAAATTTATTTATTTTTTGTGTGTGTCTTTTTCTAAGACTGCTCCTGTGGCATATGGAGGTTCCCAGGCTAGGGGTCTAATTGGAGCTATAGCCACCAGCCTACACCAGAGCCACAGCAACTCGGAATCCGAGCCTCATCTGCAACCCACACCACAGTTCATGGCAACGCCAGATCCTTAACCCACTAAGCAAGGCCAGGGATCAAACCTGCAACCTCATGGTTCCTAGTCACGTTAATCACTGAGCCATGATGGGAACTCCCTCACAGATCTTTTTAAAATTGAAGTAGAGCTGATTTATAGTGTTTCAGGTGTATAGCAAAGTGATTCAGTTATATATATATACATATATAACAGTGTGTGTGTGTGTATATATATATATATGCACTTTTTCATTATATGCTGTTACAAGAAATTGAATATATTTCCCTGTGCTATACAGTAGGACCTTGCTGTTTATTTATTTTATATATATAGTTTGTACCTGCTAATCCCAAGCTAATTTAACCCTCCCTCTTTTCCCCTTTGGTAACCAACCATAAGTTTGTTTTCTATGCCTGTGAGTCTATTTCTGTTTTGAAGTAAGTTCATTTGTACCATATTTTAGATTCCTCATCACACGGTATTTTTTTTCTCTGACTTTCTTCACTTAGTGTGATCATCTCAGGGTCCATCCAAGTTGCTGCAAGTGGCATTATTTCATTCTTTTTTATAGCTAAGTAATATTCCATTGTGTACATACACACACAGACATATATACACACATGTATCATGGATCTTGTTTATTTTTACAAAATGCAGTTGCTAAATTAACAAGGATTTGCATGTTATTTTTTGGCTAAGTTCTGTATAATATATAAAATTATAGAGGTTAATTAATGTATTTACCTGTCTCCAAGTAGAATAGTTTATGAAGAAAGAGACGAGAAATGGAAGGGAGGGTCGGAAATAACCTGTTCTGTTTAAAAATATTGCAGTGGCTTCTACAACTTTTGTAATTTTGGTTATAACACATGTTAGCCCCTCAGTGAGTTTTAAATCCAAACTAAGTTTTAAAACATTGGATGAGCAGTCAGGAGACATCGGTTGTATTCTTTGTCCAGTTCTGATTATATTAAGAGATGCTGAACACACACACCCATGGGATTGAAGAATAGAAGTAATAGCACATATGAGTGTATATGTCTTAATTTTAAAAGTCATTTCACAAGTTATTTCCCCTCTTGATTAAATTAGGTAATACAAAGACCTGGTATTTCGAGTCCAGCACACAGTTACTGCTTAATGAGTATTAGCTCTGTTCCTTTTATTCTGACAGCAAAGTTCAAGGTAGGCGTGTAGGTGTAAGTCCCACTCAAAATAAGTGCAGCCACCAAGAGTCCATAAGCGATTTGTGTGAGAAGTGCGCTCGTCATTCCAAAGCCTTATTCTCTCAAGCCCTCTTGGTCAGCATCATTTGTTTCTTATTCCTACTTTGAATCCCTTCAGTCTCTGTCACCTCTTTGAGCGATTGTAAGTTCCTCCAAGGGAGAGTTTTCCTTTGACCATCAGAACCACGAACTTCATACTTTGACTTCAGTGAAAATTTGGTTCTTTCTTGAATAAACATGTATTGACTCAGTCCAGGTAGAAAAAGAGAGATCAGTGCCCAGATGTGGAAACCTCTGGGGCAGTAATCGTGGTTTCTTCAGTTGAGGGGTTTCCCCCTTTAGGTCTTATTTTTCACCCCTTGTCATCTTCCGACTCTTCTTGCTTCTCTTCCACCACATACTCTGTAAGTTTGGACTCAAAATTGGCAATGGTGAGAGACATTTTAGGCCTGGTATAGAGGATGGAGCTACTTCTTCGTAAAACCAGGTACCAGGTGATAGTGCTGCCAAATTCAAAGCCATGTGATTAATGGACAACAGCCAGCTTGTTTGGTGTTGCTAATTGTCATCAATTGGCCTAGTGGGCCCCACTTGGAAACTTTTCCTGGGGCGGGATGATGCAGAAAGTGGTCATGGCAGCTTTTTCTTTTATTCTCTGAGTAGATTTTTATGTAATCAAACCTATATTTAGTGTTATAGTCACATATACCCCTGTCATCTGGATGAAATCCAGGAGTTTAGCTTTTTTGTTTTAATTTATTTTTTGTTTTGTTTTATTTTTTGGTTTTGGGTTGGGTTTTGGTTTTTGTTGGTTTGTTTGAGCTGCACCCTTGGATATGGAGGTTCCCAGTTTAGGGGTCAAATCAGAGCTGCAGGTGCCAGCCACTGCCACAGCAATGTGAGATCCGAGTCACGTCTTCGACCTACACCACAGCTCATGGCAACGCCGGATCCTTAACCCACTGAGCCAGGGATTGAACCTGTGTCCTCATGGATCCTAGTCAGATTTGTCGCCACTGAGCCATGATGGAGAACTCTGAGTTTAGCTTTTTTAAACACTGAAATGAATTAGGATTGTGCATTATCCAGGTTCACTGTTGTACATTGCTAGATTAATCTTGGATGTAATTGATCTGTGTTTTCATTTTAGAAAAGACTTCAATCCTTTGGTCTCTCATAAGATCTCAAAAACTAAGTTTATCTTCAGATTTTTTTTAAAACTATGGAATGCTTTATTTTTAATTTTTTTTTTGTCTTTTTGCAATTTATTGGGCCTCTCCTGCGGCATATGGAGGTTCCCAGGCTAGGGGTTGAATCGGAGTTGTAGCCACCGGCCTATGCCAGAGCCACAGCAATGCAGGATCCAAGACGTGTCTGCAACCTACACCACAGCTCACGGCAACGCCGGATCGTTAACCCACTGAGCAAGGGCAGGGACCGAACCCGCAACCTCATGGTTCCTAGTCGGATTCGTTAACCACTGCGCCATGACGGGAACTCCTATTTTTAATTTTTATTGAAGTTTAGTTAATTTACAGTATAATGTTCATTTCAGATGTATAGGACAGTGATTCAGTTTTACATATATATAAATGTACATTATATGGTATATATATTCTATTTCAGATTCTTTTCCCTGATCAGTTATTACAAAATATTGAGCATAGTTCTCTGTGCTACACAGTAGGTCCTCGTGGGTAATTATTTTATTTATAGGAGTGTGTATATATTAGTCTCAACCTCCTAGTTTGTCCCCTCCCCCAACCCCATGTTTCCTTTGGTAACTATAGTTTGTTTTCTATGTCTGTGTCTCTGTTTTGTAAATAAGTTCATTTTATCTTCAGATTATATAAAGTCTCAAAACTAAGTTTATCTTTGGATTTTATCTTTAAAATTTCTTTCCTTTTTTTTCCACCCTGTGTTAAAGTGAAGCTACCAGCTTCTGTAACTTAGAAATTAAAGGTATACTTTAAAAATACGGCTTTTGCACAGATTCAGTTGTAACTAAAGCTGTTCCAGCTCAGGGCAGGATATGAGAACAGGTGCAATTGGTGATTCCAATAGCACTTCCTTATTTGGACAAAAGATGTAATTTCCCAATCCCTGCCAGCTTCTAGTGATAACTCTGGTCTGTGCTATCAATCTTGTCCAGCTTTGATGAGGCTGTTTCTTTGGGAGAAGGAATTTCCCTTTATAAACCTGTCAGCTAACCATGATGATGCTTTATTTTGTTTCTCATTTGTTTCTGTAAGGTCTCTGTTCCTGAGCTGTCTCTGGTTATTTTTTTGACCTTTATTTTATTGACTGCTTATAATAAATCCTGAAAGCCACTTATGGAAGGATTTTATTTTAATTTTTCTCTTAACTCCACTGAACAGGATTCCAAGAGAGGATTTGGAATTGCAGTATCCGGAGGCAGAGACAACCCCCACTTTGAAAATGGGGAGACATCGATCGTCATTTCTGACGTGCTCCCGGGTGGGCCTGCTGATGGGCTGCTTCAGTGAGTGTCCTTTCTCCCCGCCCCCAACCTCTGCCACCCCCACTGGTTGGCCCTAGGCAGGGGACTCTGGGGGTGTGCACTTTTAAAATTAAAAGAGAAAAAGAACTTGTATATATATATATATGTATGTATATAAATCACTTACTATTTGTATATAAATTATATGTGTAAGTATTCAGGCAGTAATTGAAACCATAACACACCATGTTTTAACAGTCCCCAAATCTCTGGGAACATCCAGATTTCAAGTGAAGGAAAGTAGTCATTTCCATTGGAAGATAGTTATAATTTATAGCTCCCTATCATAACTGTCATCCCTGGGTTTAAGAATTATTTGGGAACATGGAATATAAAATTGGCATGCTTTTTTTCCCCTCAATGCCTACCCATACCATCTATATTTATTTTAATTTTTATTCATTAAGAATGAGGATTCTTGGAGTTCCTGCTGTGGAACAGTGGGTTAAGAATCTGCCTGCAGTGGCTCAGGTTGCTGCAGAGGTGTAGGTTCGATACCAGCCTAGTGAAGTGTGGTAAAGAATCCAGCGTTGCCAAAGATGCAGTGTAGGTTGCAGCAGTGGCTTGGATTTAATCCCTGGCCTGGGGATTTCCATATGCCATGGGTGCAGCCATTTAAAAAAAAAAAAAAAATGAGGATTCTTGGAGTTCCCTGGTGGCTCAGTGTGTTAGGGGTCTGGCATTGTCACTGCTGTGGCTCTGGTTACTGCTGTGGCACAGTTTCAACCCTTGGCCCAGGAACTCCCCCATGCTACAGAGGCAGCCGCCTCCCCACACTCCCCAGTAAAGAATGAGGATTCTCTGGTTTAATGATTATCTTATTTGTAAAAGGGATATGGAAATTGGGGACTTTTACTACCTGAAAAACCCAGGTTTTCCAACTGCCAGTCTTCTGGTCTGAAGGGAGAACGCCATTTGAAAAGATGCATCTTTGCATCCCCTCAGGATAATTGCTCAGGGCGAAATCTAAAAGATAGTCATACAGCTGCCTTGGCCAGATAGCTCCAAAGTTTAGGTAGGTGCTTTTGGCATTTCAAGTCTCAGTGGTCCTCTCAACGTTAGTAGTCTTTCCTACAGAGAGCAAAGCAGAATTTTTGCATGATTTGTGGGATGAGAGAAGATCAGAGTTAGGGTTCTAAGACCTTAAAATTCCCTGAAGACTCTGAAGTGAGCTTCTAACTTTTTCCTCTCCGTAACACAAGTGTATGTCCACTTCCTTAGGGGGGATTTGCAAATGTGCTGAAGCACCCTCAATGCCTACCCGTACAGTGGGTGGGGAGGGCTCAATGCACAAGTTCCATTTGTGCTCAGACCTCACTACTGTCCACTGCCTCCTGGAGGGAGCCCAGGTTGTTTCCAGAGGACACTGTCCAGAGTGGGCTGAGCAGCAACTGGGTGCCTTCCTCAGAAGAGCTCAGACAGAGTTGACAGATAAAGCCTCAGGAATCATCAGACACTGAGGTCCATCTGCTGCTATTATTTGTTCCCAAATAAGCGGTTCACAGTTGATTGGATGGGAGTTTTTCACATTCCGTTTTTCTGTTTTGTCTGCAGAGAAAATGATCGGGTGGTCATGGTTAACGGCACCCCCATGGAGGATGTGCTCCATTCCTTTGCCGTTCAGCAGTTGAGAAAAAGTGGGAAGATCGCTGCCATTGTGCGTTCTGGGTTTGTTCTCAGCTCGCCTCAGTAGCACCATTTTTTTGTTTGTTTGTTTGTTTTGTTTGTGTCTTTTTAGGGCCACACCCATGGCATATGGAAGTTCCCAGCCTAGGGGTCCAGTTGGAGCTGTAGCTGCCAGCCTACACCACAGCCACAACAATGCCATCCTTCACCTACTGATCGAGGCCAGGGATGCACCTGCATCCTCATAGTTACTAGTCAGGATCGTTACTGCTGAGCCACAGCGGGAACTCCAGTAGCACTGTTTTTATGCCCAGAAGAAAATCACCACTTGCTCTTAAGCACTGGACAGAGTTACACACGCTAGGGGCCACTGCCTCTGTATTTTCGGTACTTAGGGAGGGTGATATTAAGGGTGATGTGTAAGTTATCCCTCCCTGCCTTCTCCTCATCCTCTCCTAACTTCTTAAGACCAATACTTCTTTTATGTGAGTGAATTTGCCTCAAGAGCCAGATTAGACAGTTATTTCCTAAGAGAATTAACAAGATCAAGTTCCCGTCGTGGCTCAGTGGTTAACGAACCCAACTAGGATCCATGAGAATGCGGATTCAGTGGGTTAGGGATCTGGCATTGCCATGAGCTTTGGTGTAGGTCACAGACTCAGCTCAGATCCCAAGTTGCTGTGGCTGTGGTATAGGCCGACAGCTATAGCTCCAATTCAACCCCTCGCCTGGGAACTTCCCTATGCAGCAAGTGCGGCCCTAAAAAGCAAATAAAAAAAAGAACAATGATCAGACAGCATTAATTTGAAAAATAAATTAAGAGCTCAGAAACTCATTGGTAAAGGCTCACACAGGATCTGCTGTATCTTTATAAACTTGTGTTTCTTAGGAGATATTGGCAGTCTGTAGCATTCCTTCACTTATTGGCTCACTCATTCATTCAGCAAACATTAGTTGAAAATCAGCTGTGGGCCGGAAGACACTTGGCTCTAAAGCAGGTCTGAGCAGCAAGTAGTGTTTACTCTAGTGGGGCAAGAGGATGTGCTAAGCCAGAACTGGAACACAGCATGTTAGGGGCAGTCCTAGGTAGATGCATTGGGTATGTGGTATTTAATTTTTTTTTTCAATTTTATATTATGAAAATTTTCAAACAAAAGAAAAGTTCAAAGCTAAGTATAATCAACACATATATCTTTTGCATTGCTAATATTCTGCCATATTCATTTATTTTTTTCCCTATGTATGCTTATAAAGACGTATTTTTAGTGAACCGTTTGAGGGGAAATTACAGACACAACAGTTCAGTCATTCTTACTAGCAAGTCTCTTAAATAAGGACATTCTTCCATGTAACTATTATTATTATCCTATGTAAGAAAATGAATAATAACTACATTTAATATACAGTCCATGTCCTAAGATGACTTTGATAGACCATTTTTCTTCCCCATCTAGGATCCAGTCAAAGGCCACTCATCACATTTGATCCTTATCTCTTTCGTTCCTTTTAATCTAGGAGAGTCACTCTTTCCTCTATCTGCCCCCCCCTCTTTTTAATGACATTGACTTTGGGATGAACCTAGGCAGTTGTTTACAGAATGTCTCATTTTCTGGATTTTCATTTTTGTAAATGAGTGATTTAAAGCCTCTTGGTACTTTACACAGTCTGAGTAGAAGCAGATTTTGGAGGCACTGTGCTGAGAGCATTAAACTCATTGCCTTATTTTATTCTCAAGCCCTTGGGGCATTTATTGTCCCTGTTTCCCAGGTGAGGAACCCAAGCCTTAGTGACTGGGTGGGGACAGGCAGTTTTACTGGAAGGAGAACCTTCACCACTGCATTCTCTCTGTTTGGTTGTGATTGTATTGCATCCCCGCTGTTTGGTGACAGGTAGTCAAGAGGCCCCGGAAGGTCCAGCTGGCTCCGGTGCAGGGCAGCCCTCTTATCCACGAGGATGACCGGGCTTTCGAAGTGATGGATGAGTTTGATGGCAGAAGCGCGCGCAGTGGGTACAGCGAGAGAAGCCGGCCCAGCAGCCGCGGAGGGCGCAGCCACAGCTGGGAGGACAGCCCAGAGAGGGGCCGTCCCCACGAACGTGAACGCAGCCGAGAGCGGGACCGCAGCCGTGGCCGGAGCCTGGAGCGGGGCCTAGACCATGACGACTACGGGCGAGCTCGCGAGCGCAGTCGCGGCCGCAGCTTAGAGAGAGGCCTGGACCATGACGACTATGGGCGAGCCCGGGAGAGCAGCCGCGGCCGGAGCATTGACCCGACTTACGATCGCGCCTACAGCCCAGAGGAGGAGTACGGCCGCAGGGCTCAGCCCGATGCCCGGTACGCCGCGTCCCGGAGCCGCAGCCGTGAGCACCTCCACTCCCGCAGCCCCAGCCCAGAGCTGCAAGGGCGGCCAGACCAGCTGGACTCAGATAGGCCCATCGGGGTCCTTCTGATGAAAAGCAAAGCGAATGAAGGTAGTCATGCTTAATGAAGAAAAGCTGTAAACCATAACAACAGCTAACTCTTATGTGGCACCTGCTATGTGCCAAGAGATGACGGAATGAAATGCTTTGCACAGATTAACTCATTTCATTCTCACCACTGCCTCATGTGGGAGTTACTCCAATCTTCATTTCATAGTTAAGGAAACTTGAGGCACAGAAAAGTTCATTGACTTGCACAAAGTTGTATCACCAGTGGCTGAGCCAGTCTGCAGAATTTTGTCTTTAAAACTGATAGGCCAGTGTTCTCAGAGCGGTCTGAGTATCGTCTGGACACTTGTTAGAAATGCAGGTTCTCAGGCTACAGCCTAGCCCCACTCCCACCCCCCCCCCAAATCAGAAACACTAGGGTGGCCCCTGGAATCTCTGTGTTAACAAGCTTTCCTGATGAATCTAGTACAGTATAAGCTGCTGAAACCCCAGGGGAGGACAATACTCCAGCCCATGCCAGGTCCTCTCTGGACTAAATGCTGGTATTTGATCCTCATCAGAAGCCTGTGTAGTTGGTAGGAGACTTCACTCCTGTGTTACAGGTGGGAATACTAAGGTGCAGAGAAGTTTGTGGTATGCCCACCGATGAGTCAGGCTCTGGCCCAGTCTGTCCATCCTGTGTTGCATGTCCGGAGCACTTGCAAACACTTAATCACATCCACATTCACATGCCCCGTGTGGCAGCCGGGGAAGCTAGTGGCACCTGCAGTGTAGGTGAGGATTCCAGAACTTAGAGAAGGGAGGCGACTTGCCCACATCTTGAAGCCAATAAATAAGGGGTAGAATTGGAACTCAAACTTCACCTCTTGGAAATAGAGGATAGGAAATAAATAGGTATATACGGAGCGATTTAGAGCCCAGGGTTGAGGTATTCCTTGCATTGATTCTTGGCTTCCAACTTTTTGAATTCCTTGTAACATATCTTTTATCTCCTTTTGTTCACTAATTGTTCTCCTTGAAGGAGGAAAAAGTAAAGATTACTCAAGAATCCAAAATGAAAGACTTCATGCTTTTTAGGTTGGGAATTTGCATTTGAAATAGTCTGTCAGATGAGAGGGTTTGTTTGCTTTAGTTCTTCTATAGAGCATAAAGAGGTGAGTTATAGAACTGGGTACTTATTGAAATACTGGATAATGAAAGGGTATTGAGGAGTTCCTATTGTGGCTCAGCAGTTAACGAACCTGACTAGCATCCATGAGGATGAGGGTTCGATCCCTGGCCTTGCTCAGTGGGTTAAGGATCCGGTGTTGTAATGAGCTGTGGTGTAAGTTGCAGTCTCGACTTGGATCCCATGTTGCTGTGGCTGTGGTGTAGGCCGGTGGCTATAGCTCCAATTCAACCCCTAGCCTGGGAACCTCCACGTGCTGCAAGTGCAGCCCTAAAAATAAGGGAAAAAAAAAAAAGTCTGTCCTAAGAAACTGCCCAAGTCATAGCTGGTCTTAGTAGTACTACTGTCAAGGAAAAAATGGGGCTCACACCCCTTTCCTGATACAGCATTTTACTCTTCTGGGCCATTTTGTTCTTCCAGCCTAGAATTCAGGGTTTTTTCCCCCAAAGTTCCACTTTTTAAAATATTTTTTAGCCACCTTTTGCTATGATTACATGACAATTTAGCTGTCACTGGCTAGAGTTACATGAGAATTCATTTTTAAAAATATCTGGCTGTAGGCAAGACCTATCTACATTTGATTAAGAAAAATATGATCCATTCACATGGTCAGGTTTTACATATTTCATGGGTGTCAGATAGCCTTGCTGGTAAAAATCTTAGAAGATGGTTAGCTGATTTTTAAATTTTTTTTTCGTTTAAGAGATGACTACAAATACACCAGTAGCAACCTATTTGCAATTTTACATGAAGAGTGCAGTTTTTAAGAGGATAGAGGAATTGTTGACATGCGGGAAAAAAAAGGTCACTGCTCAAGTTTGTCTCAGCCTTCTGTCCTGGGCTATGAGGCAGTTTAACCAGAAAGAAATTGCCATCCTTGAAAGAAAATGTTATCTGTCTTACCCTTATTCTTTCTTGAGTGTCAGCTCCCTAAAAGAAAGGAAAACACTGTTGTTTTTGTGGTAGGATCTGATGATGCTAACTTACTCTAAGTCACTATATTTCCTAACTCTCTTAGTAGCAGAAAGCTACTTTGTTTTGAAATGAGATTTTGTATCCATAACCATAATAATAAACTTTGAATGTGCTTCTTTTAAAACCTGCTAGGTTTAGGTGGCTTCCTGAAGTAACCGAAATTCATCCTGAAAAATATGTATTTTTTACAACTTTAATAATTAAAATTAGAATGGCCTGAAAGCATTTAAAATATTTTATAATACTTAGCAAATATAGTGGTTTTTCTTTTGAGAGCAATTCAAAGTCTTATAAACCCCCTTGAGCTGTGCTAGCTTTGGTTAAATATTTGTTGCTTTGCTGGCTTATTTTTCCCCATTTTTTCATACACGGAAGTTTTTTTCAGTGCCAAACCTCACACAGTCTAAATTGTTACAGATGGAGGGCATGCTATTTGTGGTGCTTCTGTAGGCAACTGCATTGTCAGTAGAACATGCTGATTAAGATACAGCGAATTGTTGTTCTCCCCAACATTTTGTTTTGAAAAGTGTCAATTTTGTGGCAAATGCTCATAGCCTTCACCTAGTTTTACCAGTTGTTGACATTTTGCCACATTTGTTTTCTTTCTCCTTTTTTCCCCTTTCTCCTTCTCCCTCTTCCTGCCCTACCTCCTTTCTCTGTCTCACAATGGTTTTTTTGGAACCACTTGAAAGTAAATCGTAGGCAGCATGATCCTTTACCCCTAAATATTTCAGCAGGTATCTTCTGAGGATAAGAACATTCTCCTACATAACCATTATGCTATTATCACTCTTGAAAAAATTAGCATTAGTATGCCTTGTAATATATTCGAGTGCAGTTCATTTTGAGGCTGCACCAAAATGAGTAATCCATCCCTACTCCCTACCTTGACTCCACATTGTGTCAAGGGTCTTGTGAAGTTTCATGCATTGCATTTGATTTTTATGTCTCTTAATATAAAAGAGTTCTTCTGCCTCTTTTTTTTTATTTTGATGAGTCCAGGCCAGTAGCCTTGCAGACTGTCTCACATGCAAAATTAAATTTTCATAAATATTTTTTTAAACCTTTAATATTTTTTTGTTTTTTGTTTTGTTTGTGTGTTTGTTTGTTTTATCTTTTGGTGGCAGCATGCCAAGCAGTGGCGTAATGTGGGATCTCAGTTCCTAGACCAGGAATTGAACCTGTGCTCCCACAGTAAAAGCATTGAATCCTAACCCCTAGGCCACCAGGGAACCCAACAACTATTTTTAAATAGTCCCAAAAGCCAGGCTCAGTTTTCTGAACACGTTGATGAAGTATGTGTGTGTCTGTGTGTTTGTCTCCTAGAGTATGGTCTCCGGCTCGGGAGTCAGATCTTCATAAAGGAAATGACGAGAACTGGTCTGGCAAGTAAAGATGGCAACCTGCACGAAGGAGACATCATTCTCAAGGTGGGCGGACAAGGGTTCACGCTCACAGGGTCTGCATTTCCACATTCAAGTGCCAACACAGTGACACTTGGTTGAGATGGGAACCAACAGTGAGACAAAGCCAGAAGTGTGGCAGAGAGATCCTTTTTATCAGGAAAACCAGACTTGGAGATTTGTGATAGCGTAATGGCAGTTAAAAAAAAAAAAAAAACTCAACAGCAACTTTCTTCCTTGTTTATTTAGAGTTTAAGCTCCTATTCTCTAAAGAAAGATGAGAGGGCAAGTTAGTGGTATATGAATACTGAATATTTAATAGTTTCTGTAAACCTCTTCAGTCAGGGTTCCAGTAGTAAACCAAGCCCAACATCTTGAGTTTGGAAGTTAAATAAATTAGCAGAGTAACTTAAGTACATTACAGCCTGTGTTTGGGTCCGAGGCATGCAGGGTTATATTTAATTTAAAGGATAATTCAGGAGTTCCCTAGTGGTACGGTGGGTTAAGAATCCAGCGTTGTCACTACAGTGGCTCAGGTCTTTGCTGTGCCTCGCATCACTGTTGTAGCACGAGTTCAATCCCAGGCCCAGAATTTTCACATGCTGTGGGTGCAGCAAAAAAAAAAAAAAAAAAAAGGCAGGTGGTGGGGATAATTCATGTTTTTTCAGTCAGTTGTCCTGAAGCCCATGTCTGTTCGAATAGTTGGGCAAAGCTCTTAAATTTTTAGAAGGGGAAAACAAGAATTTTCTATTTCATTGTGAATAGTTATATCGCTTATAACATTACTGTTCTTCATAAATGCACAGATAAATGGAACGGTAACTGAGAACATGTCCTTAACGGATGCTCGAAAACTGATAGAAAAGTCCAGAGGAAAATTGCAGCTCGTGGTGCTGAGAGACAGCAAGCAGACGCTCATCAACATCCCCTCATTGAATGACAGCGACTCGGAAGTAGAAGGTAATGGAAGGGGAGGCTGTGAGCTTAGCTGGAAGTGAGGAAGCTGTCTCTGTCTGTCTTTTTTTTTTTTTTTTGGTCTTTTTGCCTTTTCTAGGGCCGCTCCCGCAGCATATGGAGGTTCCTAGGCTAGGGGTCTGATTGGAGCTGTAGCCGCCGACCTATGCCAGAGCCACAGCAACACAGGATCCGAGCCACGTCTGCGACCTACACCACAGTTCACGACAACACTGGATCCTTAATCCCCTGAGCAAGGCCAGGGATCGAACCTGCAACCTCATGGTTCCTAGTCGGATCGAACCTGCAACCTCATGGTTCCTAGTCGGATTCGTTAACCACTGAGCCACGATGGGAACTCCCTTTATTTCCTTATAATTTCAAATGTGACAGCATTGTGTCATCTGTCTTGATAGAATTGTAGAATCTCAGGCCCCACCCTGCACAATTACATTCTAACAAGATCCCAGGTGATGTGCATGCACAGCAAAGTTTGAGAAGCACTGGTTTATGTGGTAAAAATGAACTGAGCCCAGCAAAGAACCCAAATACCAAGAGGTACACACACAGACGCATTCCTGTCATTGGATTTTGACTCGTCAGTGGCAGCTTTGATGGAAAGTTTGAAGAAAGAGGAACATAAAATTCTGATTTTGGATTCCTCTTTGTTCATTAATGCCTTGCCTTTCAAACGATCAGATTATTTTTTTCCAATAGAAGACTGTCAAACTAATAGCACATTTACTGCCTGCCTCTCTTCCATTTCCCATGTTTCTTTGCCCAGAGACTAGAATAGCTTCCGGCACAGGTCTTTAATATTTTATTGAAAGTCTTTTCTTATTTTTGAAACCAGATATCTCAGAAATAGAGTCGAACCGATCATTTTCCCCAGAGGAGAGACGGCAGCAGTATTCTGATTACGATTATCATTCCTCAAATGAGAAGCTGAAGGAAAGGCCAAAGTAAGATGATGTGTATTTTCCCTTGCACGCGTTCCTGTGGTGTACACACACACATATTTGCAAATCTGTCACATGATGAGACATTAACATGACGTGTGCTTAAGTTCAAGAGAGGACATGCAGAGCAGATGGTCCAGGATGGGCGCCACACCCACTCCCTTTAAGTCCACTGGGGATATTGCAGCCGCGGTCAGCACTGAGCCCAGCAAAGAACCCAGATATCAAGAGGAAGCCCCAGGTGAGGTGTCTTTTAAACAATCGTGTTCAGGTGTGTGTGCTTGGTAATTCCAGAGGGTGGCTGGAAGGAAAGAAATAATAATATAATAATATTAGATAATATTAGATATTACTATTGTATTATATATTATAGTATAATATTATATAATGTGTAATTGTATAATTATGCATATAAATATTATATAATATATTATTATAGTAACATTATATTATTAATAATACAATAATATTAATATTAGTTATTGTTGTTTTGTTGTTGTCTTTTTAGGGCCACACCCACGGCATATGGAGGTTCCTAGGCTAGGGGTCCAATCGGAGTTGCAGCCGCTGGCCTACACCACAGTCACAGCAAAGCAGGATCCGAGCCATGTCTGCCACCTATACCACAGCTCACTGGATTGCTGGATCCCTAGCCCACTGAGCAATGGCAGGGACTAAACTCATGTCCTCATGGATACTAGTCAGGTTCGTTAACTGTTCGGTCATGACAGGAACTCCAAGAGAAATTATTAAAAAATTGTTCTTCTATGTGGAAGAGGTACTTCTATCTTATTTAACATTGAAATGATATAAAGAATAATAGCCCTTCTATGTGGCAACATGTTGGTCACCTTTTGTGATGTTTTATTAGTCATGGTTCTTCTGCCTCCCATCCCCGACCCCCACCTAAACTTTCTGCTCACAATACTTCGGACAGCAATTGTGTGAGTTTTGTTCTGCCCCCAACTACCAGTTCTCAATTTCTCTACACACCAACTGGGTGTCTTACAATTCAGGTCAATTCTCATACTGACTGCCCGAGTCCGAGCAGATCCCCCAGGTTCAAGCTGGGGCTTACAGGATGCCCCACCGCAGACACGAGTCACAAGTTGCTGCCTTCACTTCTGACCAACCAGCTCTCAACAGGGCGTTCTTATCAGCCCCTCCCAGCATTTGATAATTTGCTAGAACTCAGGAAATTTCTTTTCTCACTATTACTGTTATTATTATTTTTAATAAAAAATACAATTTAGGAACAGCTAAAGGGAAGACAAGCTTTCCTGCTCTCTCCAGGCATGTCACTCTCCCAACATCTCAGTATTTTCACTGACCCTGAAGCAGTCCGAACCCCCTAGTTTATGGAGGCTTTGTCGTGTGCATGGCTTCCTTATCCCGGTGACTGGCCCCATCATGAGGCTATCTGGGAGTCTGCTAGGAGTCATCTTTTTAGAACAAAGGACACTCCTGTCACCCAGGAAATTCCAAAGGACTGGGGTCAGAGACCAAACATGAGAGCCAAAGATGCTCCTGGCACCCCTATCACTCCAGAAATGATAGGGCTTTTAGAAGCTCTGCGTCGGGAGCTGGGGAGCAAGGACTGAATGCATATTTCTAATTATGTCATGGTCACATTTTGTCAAGTTTGATTAGTTGAAGTCGTGTTATCTCCCATCTCCGATCTCAACCCCATTTCCTACCTCTACCCCCATAGAATTGTCATCATGATGGAAATGTAGAAATAATCTGCCCTTTTAGCACAGCCTGCAGTGTGACAGTCTCATAAATGTATAAATATTTATCCATGGAAGAGAATAGCATCATCATCTGGTTTTTTTGTTGTTGTTATTTCCCCAATATAATTTTTTTTTCCTACTGTACAGCATGGTGACCCAGTTACACATACAAGTACACATTCTTTTTCTCACATTATCATGCTCCATCATAAGTGACTAGACATAGTTCCCAGCACTACACAGCAGGATCTCATTGTTAATCCATTCCAAAGGCAATAGTTTGCATCTATTAACCCCAAGCTCCCAGTCCATCCCACTCCTTCCCCCTCCCCCTTGGTAACCACAAGTCTCTTCTCCAAGTCCATGATTTTCTTTTTTGTGGAAAGTTTCATTTGTGCCATATATTAGATTCCAGATATTCATGGTTTTTTAAATTATTTTTTTAAATTGCTGCTGCGTATAAATGTGATTATGCACTTCGAATTTTAAAGGTTTATGTCTCGCTTCTTTTGAGAAACCATTGACACCTGCTAATGCCTCAAAATTAAATTTTACTTTTAAAGGCTTATCTTTGTTGTTTGATGTGATGACACAAATGTAGCATAAGATGCAGACTTGAATTTTTGGTGGATTTTGTTATCTTTATACTTTGAGACAACCAAACTTAATAGTTCAGGTTAGTAATGATGTTTTTTAATCCTCAGCTCCTCCTCCAAAACCAGCCCCAAGAAACGTTCTTCGTCCGAGTCCTGAGGATTTAGCAATATATGGGTATGCATTCGAGTTTGTCTTGCTTTCCCCCTTTCTTCATCCACACAGCTCTATCTCTTTAACTGAAATCTGGAAGAATGGTGTTCTTAAACTACAGATGGTGATTTTGCATGCAGTCATCTGCTTTTAACCAACCTCTATGGGTGGTGGTTATGAGGAGAGAAGTCACTTGTAGGAAGAGTCAAAAGTGAAAGTGAGTGACCTTTGTGGTGTTAACTCCAATTGTCTGCTTACCTGGCTTGTGTTCCAGATGTTTTCTGAGTATTTGAGTTTTGCCAGATCAAGAACTCCCAGATGGGTCAAGTAGTGCTTCAGCAGTGTGCTTCTGAGGGGGCTGTAGTGACAGGTGGAGGCCGGGAGAAGTGATACAGTGCTCTGCACTAACAGGGGAACCCCTGGTTCCTTGGTGATCAAGAGCAGCTTCCCTGGACCCAGGCTGGGTCCATTTGACAAGAAGCTTGTGGGGACAGCAGTCTTTCCCTTGGAAGAATCCTGAAGTAGGAGTCAAGACGGACTTGATTTTTGCCCTATTCCTGCCTTTATTTACTTTCTAATCTTGAATGAGTTTACTTAAACATTCTCTATTTCTATTCTTCACTGGTAAAGTGGCCTATTGATACTCATCTCACAGCCCCAAGGAAGATAAAATTATAGTTTATAGTAGAAAAATGAGTTGTTTTGTTGTTGTTGTTCTTTTTAGGGCTGCACCTGCAGCATATGAAAGTTCCCAGGCTAGGGGTCAAATCAGAGCTGCAGCTGCCAACCTACACCACAGCCATGGCAATGCTGGATCCTTAACCCACTGAGTGAGGCCAGGGATCAAACCCACATCCTCCTGGATACTAGTCGGGTTCGTTACTGCTGAGCCACAATAGGAATTCCCAATGAGAACTTTTTTAAAGGGTAGATCACTTTATAGATAGAAAAAATTTAATTTCTCACTGCTACTGTTGGTTCTCCTTTACCAAAATTTTAAAAATCTCCCCCCCCCCCTTTTTTTTTTTCCTGAAATGGACTCCCCTGCAGTCCCAATACTAAAATGGTCAGGTTCAAGAAGGGAGATAGCGTGGGCCTCCGGTTGGCCGGTGGCAATGACGTCGGAATATTTGTGGCTGGCATTCAAGAGGGTACCTCGGCAGAGCAGGAAGGTCTTCAAGAAGGGGACCAGATTCTGAAGGTAAGAAATCCCAGCCCTGTTTCTAGATGTTACTGGGAAAAAGAGGGGTTTCCTGGAGGTTCTTTCTTACATAAGGGTGGGGGAAGTGGCCCAGCTTGTGTCGCTGCTGAACATAAAGTCTCTGTTTCCTTCAAATGGGCCTTGTCTCCTTGGTTCTGGGATCTAAAACTCATCCCTCCCTCTGTGGGAATTTAATAGTTTCTAGACCTTTGCACAGATTTTAATTAGTTTGATTAACTACAAAATTGAGACTTTGACTAAAGGCCTACATGGAAGATCTTTCAAAAGATCTTGCCAATGTCTGGTTTTTAGTTGATTCCCCTGCCTCATTACATCTCTTCAAGCCATGTGATGTAATTGAGCAAAGGTGGGTGTTGGCATCAGATCATCTGATTTGAATCCTGTCCCAGCCTCATGTTAGTCTGTAGCCCTGACTCCAACTCTGAGACTCGGGTTTCTGGATCTGTCCAATGGGGATAAGCATACCCGCCTCACAGGACCCTGGGAAAATTAGAACAGGTGATACTTGCAAGGTACCCACCAGAGTTCTTGCACAGAGTAGGAAGTTCAATGTCTGCTCTTTTTCCCATTGGAGAATAAGGACTTGGCTGCCACTCAGTGTGTTACTTACATCTAAAATTGACCAGGCAGGGGAATCCCTGGTTAATCAAATATTGGTATTTTTTTTTTTATTTGGCTGCACCCCTAGCATATGGAAGTTTCTGGGCCAGGGATCAAACCCATGCCACTGCAGCAACCTCAGAATGCCGGCTCCTAACCTGCTGGGTCACAAGGGAACTCACTAAACATTGGTACTTTTAAAGTTACTATATATATGTTTGTGTAATCTACTGATTTAAAAAAATGGTTACCAACCCAACTGACATTTTATGATGCACATATCATGTATTTTCCATTGACTTCAGAATTAATGTCACAAATGCTAAGTACCTCATAACTATAAAAATATAGAATGCTAGGGGATTATCTTCCCTGGAATTTCTGCTTCTATAAACTTGCATTTCTTCTGTATGAGTTACTTTGGGGGTCTGGTAAGAACCTCTGGTCTCAGAGGAGCGGGAAGAAAAGCAGAATTCCTCAGGAAGTAGGCAGCCGGGTGTGAAAAGAAATGGTCCTTTTCCTTCTTGGCCTCATGGCAGTGGTTCAGATTTCATGGAGCAGGTGAAGGTAGATTTTTGAATGTCCCTAAAAACAAAACAAAAAAAACCCCCAGTAAGTTCACTCAGGGGCTTGAGACTCCTCTAAGTCATTAAAGATAGGGAGAGTCACTTCCATGGGTCAGAGTCATGGTATGCAGCTCTGTCTCTTTAAGAAAGTGTCTTCTTTCCTGTTGTCACTCTGTCGACAAGAAGGAAGCTGTAGGAACCACCTTCTTTTGCACTGCCTCATCTGGAGGTCAGGTAGTAGATGGGCTTCATTCTTAGGGGCGAATAGATTTTCTGTTAACTATCGAACCCTCAGTTCTACAAAGGGGTGGAAAAGATTACGCTCCCCTACTGTCACAGAGAAGTGGTTACACAGTTATAGTGTAGCTGACACAGAATCCTCTTCAGGCTCATAGTACACACAGCTAGACCCTGGAGACTACCAAATAGATAATAAAAGAGGGTATTTATTAGAGAGGGTCTTTCAACCTAACCTTCAAGTATCAAAGTGCTGCCCTGGCCTTTTTTCCTGTAATTTATTTCACCATTCCTTTTCATAGTCAAATTGAATATATCAGGGTACATTGTACCTGATAAAATAATTTTTTGTTGCCAGTTTTTTTTAAGTGCAGCTCCTCCTTGTTGAACTTGGAGTTTTCCTTGTTGAACTCGGAGTTCCCCTTGTTGCTCAGCGATTAACAAACCCGACTAGCACCCAAGAGGATGCGGGTTCAATCCCTGGCCTCACTCAGTGGGTTAAGGATCCAGTGTTGCTGTGAGCTGTGGTGTAGGTTGCAGACGTGGCTCAGATCCCGCGTCCCTGTGGCTGTTGTGTAGGCTGGCGGCTACAGCTCTGATTGGACTCCTAGTTTGGGAACCTCCATATGTTGTGGGTGTGGCCCTAAAAAGACAAAAAAATAAATACATGAAGGCGACAGCTTGACATGTGGGACAAAAACATGAGTGTGCTGTGGTAGAATATGTGCCTTCTAAATAACAGAAATACACATGTTTTAGGGCTTGCCTTACCCAGATCCTTGCTTATTTTTTTACCTGGTATGCCATTTATTTTTCAGAAACTCTTAGGTGAAGGAAAAGAGAAAAAAAGAGAACAAATTCCTCTAAGTTTAGTTGTTAACCATGTGGATTTTAAAAATGTAGCTACCATTTGAACATCATAGATTTGGGCTTGATGGAAAGTCAGTCTCAAGTGGCCATAAGCATGGACAGAGACCTCCAGGGTCTTCCTCCATGCCCGTGACCTTGTCTTATTTAAGTAAACATACAAGTTTGTACCATGCCTATAAAAACATCCATGTGGCCATAAATAGACACAGATCTAGATCTGCAGATGGCATGCAAGAAAGGATTAGGTACCAAAGTGCAAATATCCCTAATTTGAGAACAGAGAGATGGGAGCGAGCTGTCTTAAATGCTAAATATTGTTTCAAAGGAAAAGTTAACACCATTGATTTAGTAAATTGCTGTTTTAAAAATGCCAGGTAAATTTTAGTCTAATATTTATTTCACTTAATCCTAAATCCAAAGTTTAATTAAATTAAGCTTAGTTAATGATTTTTTTTTTCAGTAGTAAGGCATTACCCTGTGATTAAAGAATTCTACACATCTTATGATTGAAGAAAATATTTCATAGGAATCTGTATCTTCACTTCTGTAAATACATTATTAAAATATTAGATGGAAGTTCCCGTTGTGGCACAGCAGAAACGAATCCGACTATGAGGTTGCGGGTTCTATCCCTGGCCTTGCTCGGTGGGTTAAGGATCCAGCGTTGCCGTGAGCTATGGTATATGTCATAGATGTGGCTCAGCTTTGGGGTTGCTGTGGCTCTGGCGTAGGCTGGCAGCTGTACTTCCGAGTGGACCCCTAGCCTGGGAACCTCCATATGCTGCGGGTGCAGCCCTAATAAGACAAAAAGACCAAATAAATAAATATTAGATACTGTAACTTTTGTTTTTTATTTATATGTAATCTGTTTTAAAATGGTTTTAAAGGTACAGAACAAAGAAGTCAAAGTATCTTTTTTCTTTGGGCCACTTTTTAATTTTACTTGCTCTTGAACTTGTCTTCCAAAAGCTATTTAAAATATACCCTATTTAGTCATTGGGGGATAAATGTAGGCTTCTTGCCCATTATGTTTCAGAAGCTTATGTGTATAAGCCTATATATTAGGTCAATGGTCTGCCATATAAGGCTAATGCTCTTTATCAGGTGAAAGAAACTATAAGACAAAGGTGGGTTTGGTCCCCTTTATTTTCAGGCTTTTATTTGAACCAGGTCAAAAAGTGTTAATGCCTTTAGCTGGGCCGGCGTACTCATTTGCCACAGACCCCACCACTCCTTACTGCATTATAGTTATCTGATTCATAATTGCACATGACCTCCCTGGCCACCTATATAGAAGACTCAAAGAAGAGAGGGAGACAGACACAACCACAGAAAATCGAATCTGGTCCTTAGTGGAATGGCATATCCCTAAGGGTAGTTGGCAGTGTGGGTAGGCGGGTGGATGTGCTGGTGCCCACATAGGGCAGGCCCATAGTAGTGTGCTGGGAAGGTCTGAGTAGGTCTGTAAGGACTTCTGTACATCTGAGGTTTGCTCTGACCAGGCCCTCATGGAACCAAACAGAAAAAAAGCTCAAGTGGCACCTTTTTAAAAATAACTTATTTTTTGCTGTTTCATTTTTTCTGTTTGCCTCTCCCATCAGGTGAATACACAGGATTTCAGAGGGCTGGTTCGGGAAGATGCTGTTCTCTACCTGTTAGAAATCCCCAAAGGTGAAATGGTGACCATTTTAGCTCAGAGCCGAGCTGATGGTGAGCAAGTTTGGTCATTAGTTCAGTCGGGGTTGGAGAGGGAGGTAATTTGGTACCAGAATAGGCAAGTCTATAATTAAAAAATTGAAGTAAAAAAAAAATTAATTAAAAAAAATTAAAAATTGAAGTAGATCTTGACACCTCATCTCTGGGTCACAGTATATGGAAAAACTTGGGGTATCATTTAACTTTCTATAGAAATGTGTTCTATGCCCCCACTGAAAAAATTTCACTAGCTGCCTGATATTGGAGTAAAAGTGCTGCTGCTGGCAGGCTCAAGATCCAGGAAGAGCCAGTGTATCTATTAGAGTCTGCGGCAAGAAAAAAGCTGATGGCCCACTTTGAAAGGAAGATTCATTTTCTCTTAGCCAGGGGGAGGGTTCACCTTTTTGTTCTATTCAGCCCTTCTGCTGACTGGCTGAGGCCCACCCATATCAGGGAGGCCAGTCTGCTTCACTCAGTCAACTCAGAGATAAATACTAAAATTACCAGAAACACCCTCACAGACACACTTAGAATCAGGTTTGACCAAATACCTTGGCACCTGATGGCCTAGTCAGGTGGACACGTAAAATTAACCATCACAGCAACTCTTGAATTTAGCTACTTGCCCTTCTTCCTGTTTAAGCTGTGCTTCTCATGGGGCCAGTGCACTAAGTTCCCTGTTTGAAGAAAAGGTGCAGATGGTAATCAGAGATTCGGAGGAGCTGATAACTCTTCCAGAAAAGAGCTCAGGCCAAACTGAATGCAGTGTGCAATGATGCTTTTGTCTTTTAGTGTACAGAGACATCCTGGCTTGTGGCAGAGGGGATTCGTTTTTTATAAGAAGCCACTTTGAATGTGAGAAGGAAACTCCGCAGAGCCTGGCCTTTACCAGGGGGGAGGTCTTCCGTGTCGTAGATACACTGTATGATGGCAAGCTGGGCCACTGGCTGGCTGTGAGGATTGGAAATGAATTGGAAAAAGGCTTAATCCCCAACAAAAGCAGGTAACAGACCACACACTCCTATATAACCCCCTTAAGCTGCCCTTCCCCCAAATAAACACCAAACCCCTCCCCCCATAAGGAAACCCCATGCAATTTCATCATTTGTCATCATGTCCTCTGCCATCATTTACCTCTTGTGTGTGAGTGGCCTGGAGCTGTGAAATCACCACCAGCTGGTTTGCTTTTTTAGTTTTGCTTTGTTTTTTTGTCTTTTAGGGCCTCACCCACTGCATATGGAAGTTCCCAGGCTAGGGGTCAAATTGGAGCTGTAGCTGCCAGCCTACGCCACAGCCACAGCAATGCCAGATCCAAGCCTGTCTGTGACCTGCATCACAGCTCACGGCAACACTGAATCTTTAACCCACTGAGAGAGGCCAGGGATCGAACCCAAGTCCTCATGGATACTACTCAGATTCGTTACCAATGAGCCGTGACGGGGACTCCAGCTGGTTTGCTTTGAGCATTTAGCATCTTGTGGCTGGTTCTTGCTCTTGCCTGGTGTTTGGACCATTTCCTAAGGAGCATGTCTGCTGCTCTGTGCATTGTGTGAGCAGACACCACATGGCCTTAGCAGCACCCTTTTCCAGTGTTCAGCCCTCATCCTTGGGAGAGGCTTACATATCCCAGTGAATATTTACTGGTTGGCTGACTGTGGGGAGAATAAGAAACAAAAATAACTGTGGCTTGACAGCAGGTATGTTTACAGGCATACCTCAGAGATACTGCAGGTTTGGTTCTAAACTAGCCACGATGAAGCAAATATCGCAATTAAGTGAGTCATACAAGTTTCGTAGTTTCCCAGTGCATATGAAAGTTATGTTTGGAGTTCCCCTCGTGGCTCAGCAGAAGCAAATATGCCTAGCATCCTTGAGGACACAGGTTTAGTCCCTGGCCTTGCTCAGTGGGTTAAGAATCCAGCGTTGCTGTGAGCTGTGGTGTAGGTCGCACATGCAGCTCGGATCCCATGTTGATGTGGCTGTGGCTTAGGCCCGCAGCTACAGCTCTGATTTGACCCCTAGCCCGAGAACCTCCATATGCCACTAGTGTGGTTCTTAAAAAAAAAAAAAAAAGTTATGTTTGTGGGAGTTCATGTTGTGGCTCAGCGGAAACGAATCTGACTAGCATCCATGAGGATGTGGGTTCAATCCCTGACCTCGCTCAGTGGGTTAAGGATCCAGTGTCACCATGAGCTGTGCTATAGGTCACAGACACGGCTCAGATCCCATGTTGCTGTGGCTGTGGTGTAGGCTGGCAGCTGCAGCTGCAATTCGACCTCTAGCCTGGGAAGCTCCATAAACCGTGGTGTGGCTCTAAAAAGATAAATAAATAAATAAATAAAATAGCCTATATTTGGAGTTCCTGTCATGGCTCAGCTCAGTGGTTAATGAACCTAACTAAGTATCCATGAGGACGCGGTTTTGATCCCTAGCCTCTCAGTGGGTTAAAGATCTGGCGTTGCCATGAGCTGTGGTGTAGATCGCAGATGTGGCTCAGATCCTGCATTGCTGTGGCTGTGGTGAGGGCCAGCAGCTACAGCTCTGATTTGACCTATAACCTCGGAACCTCCATATGCCATAGGTGCGGCCCTAAAAAGACAAAAAAAAAAGTTATGTTTGCAGTATAGTATTGTCTGTTAACTGCACAGTAGTGTTATGTCTAAGAAAACAATGTACAGACCATAATTAGAAACACTTTATTGCCCCAAATGCTAACCATCATCTGAAGCTTCAGTGAGTTCACACAACAAACAAGCCTCAAAATATTTTTGCTGTTGGAGGGTCTGAAATTTTGAAAGAATTACCAAACTGACATAGAGATGTGAGGTGAGCAAATGCTATTGGAAAAATGATATTGGTAGACTTGCTCAAGGCAGAGTTGCTACAGATTTTTTTTTTTTTAATTTTTTTAGGGCTACACCCAGGGCATATGGAGGTTCCCAGGCTAGGGTCCAATTGGTGCTGCAGCTGCAGGCCTGCACCACAGCGACCGAAACTCAGGATCCGAGCCTTGTCTGCAATCTACACCACAGCTTAACAGCAACAGTGGATCCTTAACCCACTGAGCAAGGCCAGGGATCAAACCCATGTCCTCATGGATGCCAGTGGGGTTCATCAACCACTGAGCCACCATGGGAACTCTGCTACAGATCTTTAGTTTGTAAAAAATGCATTATCTGCAAAGCACAATAAAACCAGGTGCAGTAAGACAGGGTTCGCCTGTATACCAGCCTAACAGAACAAGCCAAGTTAGCGTGGTTATGACTGAGCCACCCAGCCTTTCTCTTCCTCCATCCAGAAGAGGAAGCCTCCACTTTTCTCATCCTGTGAAACTCGATCCTTGTCAAGCTGCATCTTCTCTAATCCAAGTCCATGAGTAACAACGACTGGGTTTGGTTTGTAATATGCACATTTGAGCATTTCTTGGCTTTAGAGATTGACATCCCCTGGTTTCTTCTTTTAGAGCAGAGCAGATGGCCAGCGTTCAGACTGCCCAAAGAGACAGCGCTGGAGACAGGGCTGATTTCTGGAGGATGCGTGGCCAGAGATCAGGTGTGAAAAAGAACCTACGGAAGAGTCGGGAAGACCTGACAGCCGTGGTGTCCATCAGCACCAAGTTCCCGGCTTATGAGAGGGTTTTGCTTCGAGAAGGTGAGGAAGCCAAGTGGGGTCAGGAGATAATCTGACTGGGCTCTGAGCCTGTGTTTCTTCGTTTTTAGACTTTAATGATCATGTTCTGATTTGCCTATATCACTTAGGCCGAAGCCAGCTTACAGAGTTGGAATCATATTTAAACACGAACTAAGACTTACAGAAAATTGAGCTATGCAGGCTTGTATTTCTACAACCTCAGTTTTTTTTTTTTTTTTTAGTACTCCCATTAAGAATTTTTTGTATATTCTGTAGAGCAAAGTTTATCTTTACTAATAGTGAGGAGAGTGAAGGCCTAGTCTGTAGAAAAGAACTGCACTGAATTGGAGGTGAGAGAACACACAATTTCTTTCATTTAATTGGCTTACTGATAGCCTATTGATACTTAATTCTTTTTTTTTTTTTCTCTTTCTTTTTAGAGCTGCACTTGTGGCAGATCGAAGTTCCCAGGCTAGGGGTCAAATTGAAGCTGAAGCTTCTGGTCTACACCACAGCCACACAGGATCCGAGCCACATCTATGACCTACACCACAGCTCATGGCAACGCCAGATCCTTAACCCACTAGAGGGGCCAGGTATCAAACCTGCATCCTCATGAATAGTCAGTTTCATTACCACTGAGCCACAGTGGGAACTTCTTATTACTTAATTTTTTTTTTTTTTTTGTCTTTTTGCCATTTCTTGGGCCGCTCCTGCGGCATATGGAGGTTCCCAGGCTAGGGGTCGAATCGGAGCCATAGCCGCTGGCCTACGCCAGAGCCACAGCAACGCGGGATCCGAGCCGCATCTGCAACCTACACCACAGCTCACGGCAACGCCGGATCGTTAACCCACTGAGCGAGGGCAGGGACCGAACCCGCAACCTCATGGTTCCTAGTCGGATTCGTTAACCACTGCGCCACGACGGGAACTCCTATTACTTAATTTTTAATAGCTGTAGATATATAGGTGTTTTCATGGCTTTCTTTTTTTTTTTTTTTAAATTGAGGTGTAGTTGCTGTACAATATTATATGTTACAGGTGTACAATATCATAATTCACAATTTTTAAAGGTTATACTTCATTTGTAGTTATTATAAAATATTGGCTATATTCCCAGTGCTGTATGATATATCCTTGTAGCTTATTTTATACCTAAATTTATGACTTTTCTTATCTCCTTTCAGCTGGTTTCAAGAGACCTGTGGTCTTATTCGGACCCATAGCAGACATAGCAATGGAGAAGTTGGCAAATGAGTTGCCTGACTTGTTCCAAACTGCTAGTAAGTTTGTCAGGTTTTTTTTTTTTTTTAATCTCCCAGTTTTTCTTTTGAAAAATATCTAACATACCGAAAAAATGAAAAGAAAAAAAACCCCACATTTTGCCATCTACACCCCTCCCCTGCATAGAGACACACACACACACACAGTTTTTACAATTTGTACTGAATTATTTGAAAGTTTAAGTTGCAGGCATTATAACACTTCCTACTTCTGTGAATCTCCTATTTCTCTTCCAACACAATCACAACAGTGTTATCGCAGCCAAAAAATTTGAACTGATCCAATAATAGTATTTAATATGTAATCTTTTTCAAATTTCCTCAGTTTTCCCAGTAATGTCCTCCATAGCTTGTTGTTGCTTTTTTAAATTCATAATGCAACAAGGCACATTAGCACATTTGAATTTTATATCGTTCTGGTCTCCCCCTTTTCTAAATTGTCTTGTGACGTGGTATTTTGAAGAGTCCAAGCCACTTATCTCTTAGAATGTCCCCTGTTGTCCTGGCCTGTTTCTCCTGGTTAGATTTTGGTTAAACAGGGAGAATGGATCCTTCCCATCACCTCTCATTAGAAGATGCTGAATGTCATGTGTCCTATCCTTGCTAATGCTAGGTGGGGGTACTTGGTTGTCATTGATTTCTGAAATATTCAGTCGCCCCCCCCCAAAAAAAAAGCACTTTTTTTTTTTTTTTTTGCTTTTGCAGAAACAGAACCAAGAGACGCAGGATCCGAGAAATCTACCGGGGTGGTACGGTTGAATACCGTGAGGCAAATTATTGAACAGGTGAGAAAATCCACCTGAATGAGGAATTGGATCCTGGTTTCCTGCAGTCTTTTTAAGAATGGAATTTGTATTTATTAACTACTAAATGTTAATGATAAAAGCAGACTATAAACTAGCTGATGTTCTGTGGCACTGGTGTATTGGTTTCCTCTGAGTTCTGAGCATTATACCAAATGAATTGTTAAATCATTTCCTCGGAAGTTCTAATAGATTGGTAATGCTAAAATGGACCTAATGTGGAGGGTATTGTTTTCTGCTTTTTGATTTAAATCAGCACACTTTATCTGATGCAGCCTTTACCAATTAAGACAAACTTTTTGATGCTATGTGACTTTACCCGCTCATTTACATAACTGTTCCCCATTTCTTACAGGACAAGCATGCACTCTTGGATGTGACTCCCAAAGCCGTGGACCTCTTGAATTATACTCAGTGGTTCCCAATTGTGATTTTTTTCAACCCGGATTCTAGACAAGGCGTCAAGACCATGAGACAGAGGTTGAACCCATCATCCAACAAAAGTTCTCGGAAGTTATTTGATCAAGCCAATAAACTTAAAAAAACTTGTGCACATCTTTTCACAGGTAAGTGAAATGGAGAAAATGTCATCTCAGGAGTTCCCTGATGGCCTAGCGGGTTAAGGCGCTGCCATTTTCACTGCTGTGGCTCAGGTCACAGCTCTGGTGCAGGTTCAATCCTGGCTGGGGAAAAAAAAAAATAGGCTCTTTGCTCAAAGTGAGAAATAGAGAATTGTAGACTGTAAGAGATAGGAAAATAATCTGAATGGAGAATGGTAATCTGAAATCCTTTTCATGACTCCTTGAAAAGTAGCTCATCCTATAAAGTGAGTATACTAGACTCATGGCATTTGTATATTTAACTTTGTAACTTTGACTATTTGAAAATGATCATAAAGATCCATAACACACAAAAATTGCTCATGTTGATAAGGTTCAAATTTTTGTATGGGACTCCAAGGCATGTGATTTAAGCCTAGCATATCATCAAGTACCCACATCTGTTATGGCTTCTGTCTTTGTTCTCTGCCTATCATCTATGCTTGCGCTAACTTAGAAGATGATAGGAACTTGGTTTCATTATTTGAAAATGTCCCTGAAGTAGGAACTTGAACACTCTGGATGATGGATGATATTAAGGATTTATTACTCCTATTTTTAGAGTGATAATGATATTGTGATTATCTTTTTTTTTTTTTGAGTCCTTTTTAGACAGTAATGCTAAATAAAATATTTATAGATGACCGAATGTGATGTCTGGAATTTGCTTAAATAATCTTTGGTGAGGAAAGCAGGTGGGGCCAAGAGTCAATAGTTGTTGAAGCTGGGTGGTTTGTACGTGGGGGTTACTTAAACCGTTCTCTCTGCTTCAGTATATACTTTTTTCTCCAATTTACCTTTAATAGAACTTTTTTTTTTTTTTTGGTCTTTTTGCCTTTTCTAGGGCCACTCTTTTGACATATGGAGGTTCCCAGGCTAGGGATCTAATCGGAGCCATAGCCGCCAGCCTATGCCAGAGCCACAGCAATGCAGGATCCGAGCCGCGTCTGCAGCCTACACCACAGCTCACGGCAACACTGGATCCTTAACCCACTGAGCAAAGCCAGGGACCGAACCCACAACCTCATGGTTCTTAGTTGGATTTGTTAACCACTGCACCACAACGGGAACTCCTAGAACATTTTTTAAAGTTCCGGAAGTGCAGACCTACTGCTACTATTATTCATGAAAGTAAAATGATTTAAGAACATGCTGTTTTAGTAACTGAATATTTGTACTACCTATAAAAACAACTAGTTCTGTGGTATAATTAAGGGTATAAAAGGCTTACAGGAAGTTTTTGGTCGTGCAGTTTTATGCGAGCAACATAAGTATACTGTATGATTATACTTAATATCCTTAGGATAATGATAGCTCGTTTGCATTCAGCCAGTTATCGTCAACCTATGTCATTTTTAGCTTATCCTTCGCTGGGAAGGGAAAGGGTGAATTAATGAATGTTCACGTTAGACCCTTGTTTTACTGGTACTGGCTTTTCTTGTTCAAGAGTGAGACATACTGCTTACTATTGTAGTAAAATGCTATAACAGAGGGAATTTAGCCAAATGCAAAGAAGGGAGTGTGTGTCATAAACTGGATTTTCGTGACTATAGACCCTTAAGAACTTGTGTTTTTAGTATGTTCATATATAATCTTCCCTCTTTGTGTTTTTTGTTTTTTTGTTTTTTGTTTGTTTTACCATTGCTGCTACTACTACTAATACAATTATTATTATCGTTACTATTTTTTTTTTTTGGTCTTTTTGTATTTTCTAGGGCCACAACTGCGGCATACGGAGGTTCCCAGGCTAGGGGTCTAATTGGAGCCATAGCCACCAGCCTACGCCAGAGCCACGGAAATGCCAGATCCCAGCCGCGTCTGCCACCTACACCACAGCTCACGGCAAGGCCAGATCTGTAACCCACTAAACAAGGCCAGGGATCGAACCCAAAACCTCATGGTTCCTAGTCAGATTCGTTAACCACTGAGCCATGACGGGAACTCCTATCATTACTATTTTTAATATAGAGGTAGCTAACAGTGGTACCGCCTTTCATGTGTGCTATCTTATTAAGCCATAGGAAAGACCAGGCAATTTCTCCCAAGGTCACACATTAGTGTATGGCTGAGCCCAGACCAGCACTCTGTTGTCCCTGACCATGTGTCCAATATCTTTTATACATTACAGCACAGACATATTATCCTAATGCAGAAGGTGTCATGCAGTGCCCATTTCTCCCTTTAACGTATAATTTGCCCATTGAACTGAGACTCATGTGATTGTGACTGATGTCGATCCTACGCCCGCTTCAGTTCCCCTCCTTACCTTAAAGAGTCCATTGAATGGCTAGGGGCATCCCCCAGAGAGTTGAACTGGGGGTTCCTGTGGGGATATGAGATACCAGGAAGGGAAATAGTGAGTTGTGAAGGAAAAACCAGGGTGAAGGAGGCTGGAGGAGAGGGAGAGCAGGGCAGAAGGAGGGAGGCAGTGCCTCTGGGGTGCTTCCTTGGTCTGACTTTGAGTCAACATCAATTGCTCTTTGGAGCACAGGCCTTACTAGCTGGCTGTATCTGATCAAGGATCCAGAGGAGCCCCAGGGTGCACAAGGGTTGAACAACTCCTCATTCAGTTCCACTAGGATTAAGTGATCCTTGAAGGCAGAGACTGAACATTATCCAGCTGTGTGCTGAAAGCTAGCCTCATGCAAGGCATACATGCTTGTAACTTAATCAGGACTGCCTCCAGCACACCAAACCATTTCTTGACCAAGTGAATTAAGAAGTTGAAGGTTTCAGGGTAGCTCAGGTTAGGAGCTGGAATGGAAATGTAGACACTATGAGTGTCCAGTTTCATCTAGAACTCTGAGCTGACCTGCTGTCATCATAGGTTGCCAGCCTTTAGTACGAAATGTTTCTCGATCCTGAAGATGGATGGAGCAGATGCCAAGAGACCTCAGTTGTCTACTAGATGGCCTTTCACAGTCATCTTCCATACTTCTAAGTTTAACTCATGAAAGCTGCGTGAATGGGCATCCCTGTATACTTCCTATGGCCCATGTCTCACTCAGTTGTAACTTGATACTCATTGTGCACTATGGCCAAAATCAAGGGGTTTTTTATGATTTTAAATTTATGGCATTTTAATGAATTAATAAGGAATAATAGAGCTACTTTGTTGAATAGTAATTCTTTTTTTTTTTTTTTGTCTTTTTGCTATTTCTTGGGCCGCTCCTGCGGCATATGGAGGTTCCCAGGCTAGGGGTTGAATCAGAGCTGCAGCCACCGGCCTATGCCAGAGCCACAGCAATGCGGGATCCAAGCCGCATCTGCAGCCTACACCACAGCTCACGGCAACGCCGGCTCGCTAACCCACTGAGCAAGGGCAGGGACCGAACCTGCAACCTCATGGTTCCTAGTCAGATTCGTTAACCCCTGTGCCATGACGGGAACTCCTGTTGAATAGTAATTCAAAATCAAGGCTTATCTTGCAGGTGGTCTCACCAAGGGTGTCCTTTTCCTCTTGTTATAAAGGGTGTCCTCTTTCCCTTATTGTAAAATGATGAGAAAATCCCATTTCTTTTTTTTTTTGGTTGGTGTTATTGGGGGTTTTTGTTTGTTTGTTTGTTTGTTTGTTTGTTTTTCGTTTTTTTAGCATTGCACCTGTGGCATATGGAAGTTCCCAGGTTAGGGATTTAATTGGAGCTGCAGTTGCCTCCCTATACCACAGACACAGTAACACCACAGTAACACAGTAAGCCACATCTGACTTAACGCTGCATCTCACAGCAATGCCAGATCCTTAACCCACTGAGTAGGGCCAGGGATCAAACTCACATCCTCCCAGATACTAGTTGTACCGAGCCAGGGCTGGGGATGGATGCCCTCACAACCCCAGGACTCCCAGCTGAGATGGAGGCTGAGATGTATTTAGTCTGTCCAAGAGAACATAGGTCTAGTCCAGGGCTGGAAACATGAGGAACTGACCAATATTGCTTGTAGTCAAAGAATCTGAAAAACTTAATGAGCAGAAAAGCCAACAGTAAACCCAAGGAACTTGATTCCAAGTGGAGGGACAGCAGCATCATGGCTGTGCACCCACCTGTTAAAGGGAGGTCAAATTGGGATGTTAGCAGCTTCGTTGGAAATTACCTTTTAATGAGGCTTAGGAAATTAGTTACTGTGAAAACCCCCCGCCCCTCCACCCCCATATACTTATGTGAATTCAATCAGAGGTTTTCTGACTTTTTCATTTTATTAAGGGGCATGAAATGTATTTTCTGCATTTCACAAACTGCCCTTTTAACTTTAGGTTTTCCTTGTGATAAATACAGACTGTACCCATTTCAGACAACTCCAACATAAAGCTTTAAACGGTGGCTGAATGTTTTGAATACATTTAGTGCAAATCACTCACTTTGTCTCTGGGGTGCACAGTCTCACTTCTGTTACCAAGAGGACAATAATCTTCAAAAGTACCATGATAATGATACACACATCCAAGTAATCAAGGCGAATTTCCCTTGTCCAAGGTATCAGCTTATTCTAATGCTATGAATAATTAGTAACCAAGGAAATCGTAAGCTCATTCAGAATTTTCCAAGGTCAGTGTTAGGACTTTTTAAACGAAAGAATGCTCTATGTTACTAAGAAGAAAATTTGAAGCATAATTGTTTATGAAATGTGCTTACTGGTTCATTTTGGCTATTTACAGAAAATTATGCAGCCTCTAGAATAGATGGGTCAGGCTGCCAAACAGCTTTTACTAGTAAGCTCCAGTTTTGGGTGACTTATAGTACCCCTTAAGGAGTTCCCATTGCAGCTCAGTGGAAATGAATCCAATTAGGAACCGTGAGGTTGAGGATTCAATTCCTGGCCTTGCTCAGTGGATTAAGGATCCGGTGTTGCCATGAGCTATCGTGTAGGTCACAGACACAGCTTAGATCTGGCATTGCAGTGGCTGTGGCCTAGGCCAGCGGCTACAGCTCTGGTTAGACCCTAGCCTGGGAACCTCCATATGCTGTGGGTGCGGCCCTAAAGACAAAAAGACCACCACAACAAAATACCCCTTAATAAATTGGCCATGAGGATTTGTTTTTAAAAGTTGTAATCTACTTGTAGTTTGATCATTTTAGGCTCAGTTTTGATTATCTGATTTATCCCTATTTGGTCTATTAGTACCTATTGCTGAAGAATGATCACATATGTTTTACTTGGTATTTTATATTGGTGCTCTAAATTCCTGTTTTTCTTTGGGCTGTGTCATGGTATGTCGTGCAGTTGCTAAAACCATAGGCTCTAAAAGCAAACTTAGGAGTTTATATCCAGGCTTCTCCACTTGCTCGGTATGAGGCCTCGGGCTAGTTATTTTCATTACTGTGCCTCAGTTATTCATCTGTAAAATGAAGCAATAGCAGTACCACCTTGTAAGGTTTGTTGAAGCATGAAATGAGCTAATCTGCATAAGCTCTTTGGAAAAGCGCTTGGTCAAGCATTGTGTGTGCTATTATGCAAGATATATTTTCTTCTGAATAGAGAATGTCTATTCCATAAATACCCACCTGTAGAGTTTGGTTAAGGTATATCTATATTCTAAAATGTTTAAGCTGATCAAAATGATCTACATTTAAATGTTTAGTTTTTTATTGGAGATAAACAAGTACATTGGCACTTTTAAAATTTGTAATATACATGTCTATGTACTCATCTTTAAAATATGGTACTTTTATATTTGATTTAGGTATGTTATCTTTACTCCTGAAGAACACACTCTAAAAACATCTTTAAAGGTAGCTTTTCAGAGTTCCCATCGTGGCTCAGGGGTAACAAACCCGACCAGTATACATGAGTACATGGGTTCAATCTCTGGCCTTGCTTGGTGGGTTAAGGATCCGGCGTTGCCCTGAGCTGCAGTGTAGGTCGCAGATATAGCTCAGATCTGGTGTTGCTGTGGCTGTGGTGTAGACTGGCAGCTGGAGCTCTGTTTCAACCCCTAGCCTGGGAACTTTCATATGCTTCAGGTGCAGCCCTAAAAAGCAAATACATAAATGAAGGTAGCTTTTCTGAAAAATAGCCATTCTGAAAAGAAATTAGTTCATTTTTAGCTTTTTCACATCTACCTGGGATGTAAATTCCCACAGCTGGCTTAGTGTTCAAATATGTGCCAACTTTCTCTTCCATTTGTCAAAGTTTTGATTTAAATATAACAAGTTGGAATAAATTATGTCAAGTAGGATTTCTAATAAGCAGGTCTCCAGAAACTGATGCACACCTTTGTGGTTTACATTTCTTTAGCTACGATCAACCTCAATTCAGCCAATGACAGCTGGTTTGGCAGCTTGAAGGACACAATTCAGCATCAGCAAGGGGAAGCAGTTTGGGTCTCTGAAGGAAAGGTATGTGACACAGAGACTGCTATGAGGTGAGAGTCCGTCTTCTGAATTTTTTCTCAGGAGGGTAGTGAATGTAGTGAAACCATGCCCATTTCTAGTGATCACAGCATATGTGTTAATCGTTTGAAAACTCACAAATTCTCTGAAAAAGTAATAAAATGAAGGGACTTTTGCAAAGAAAGCAGAATGTGCTATGTGCAGCCCTACATTCACTTCCCTTTTGCTTTTAACGTAGTAACTAGTGTTCCAAACACACTAATCAGAGCTTACAAGACCTTGTGCTGAGCTCCACAGCTTATTACTAAGGACTCGGGAAAGTCAGTGTGGAAGTGAGAAATGAGGTTGAGGGGCGTGGAGAACATGGTTAAAAATTCATAGAAGAAAAGCTAACAGATTTGGAATCATTGGCTGACAAAGCAGCTTGGCAGAGAATGTGTCCTAGGAGTTTGAGTTGGTGATGAGAGAGCACTGGGATACCTGTATAGGCTCTAACATTGGCCAGGTTCTCATCCGTGCAGGTGGTTTGCACTCAGACATACTGCAGGGAGGAAGCAGAGAAATTATAGAATGTCCTGTGGTTCCAAGAGCCTTTGGCGCTGGTTTTCTGTAGTCCACTTGAGTTGAGGTAGTTTGTGAGTCCTTAGAGGTACGATTTTGTGGCAGAAGTGCCTCAGTTACCAGACTGTTGAGTCCTAGGCTCACCCTTTAGGAACTGCATGTTTAATCAGAGTATCTAGCATCCCCTAAGCACTTACACCCACCAAGGCTCTCTGCTAGCCCCATTGGTGAGAACAGGTTGAACAAGGATTTGAGGATCTCGTGGCCGAGTGGAGAGGCGTGCAGCTCAAGGCAGCGTGCACCTATTACCAGGAGACAGTTCAACAGAAAAAAGCTGGAGGAGACTTAGATTCTGGAAGAGAAGCACTACAATCTAAGGAAGGCTGGCTCATTGGAGGCATGTAGGAAGGATAGTATCAAGAAGAGATAGAGTAGAGGCTTTCTAAGTCCCTGTGCAAAAATTAACTTTGTAATTTAAAGCCAAGTGATTGCAAGAAGCTAAAGGTGACTTCCCTTTCTAGAACAAGTCAAGGTTTCTGTCACTTGGCTGTGCCCTTGGGAATTTTCTTGAGCCCTCACTCCCAGGAGCCATGTCAGATCCCACTGACCCTCCGAAACAAATTCCTCTAGATGGAAGGGATGGATGATGACCCCGAAGACCGCATGTCCTACTTAACCGCCATGGGCGCAGACTATCTGAGTTGCGACAGCCGCCTCATCAGTGACTTTGAAGACACCGACGGCGAAGGAGGCGCCTACACTGACAATGAGCTGGATGAGCCAGCCGAGGAGCCACTGGTGTCTTCCATCACCCGCTCCTCGGAGCCGGTGCAGCATGAGGAGGTGAGGCGAGGCAGGCCACGGGCTGCCAGGCCACGGGCTGCCAGGCCACGGGTAGGAGAAGGAGGTTCTGGTGTTTCACTTGAATTCCTCTGGCCAGTGTTGATTCAGGGTGTTGTGGCAGGTATTCCTAAGGGTTGGACCAGATGACGTCTAGGGTGCCCGGAAGCAGGACAGGAAGTAAGCGCTGGGAGAGGTTGAGTGATCAGTACTCATCACACAGATGTCCTTGGGCACGATGATGGTGTAAGGTCCAAATTTCAAGTGGGACGTTATTTTTAAATACAATATTGTTGTATTTACTTGTAACCTTTGATTAGGTCTCTGTACTCTTAGGTATCTGTGCTTTTTCTTCTCCAGCCTCCCTTTAACCTTCCTAATCTTGCCAAAACTCCTGAATGTTTTCCCCATCAGTTTCCTTCTCTCTTGTGTTTCAATTTTTTAATTGAGTTCATGATCATTTATATGTCTGATTCCGTGTACTGTGCATCCACTGGCCAGTGTACAGACAGCTTCTGTGATCCAAGAAATCACATCACCAGACACTAAGTTAGAACCAGAGTGTAGACTATTCTCACCTCAGAGAACATTGGAATAATGATCTTTGTAGATAAGCCTCTCCATATATTTGGATAATTGTTGCTGTGAACTCCTCTTTAGCACTTTAGCTCACATCAGTGAATGGTTTTATTGTTTATGAAATAAAAGTACCAAAAATATGGAGTTCCCAGTGTGGCCTGGTGGTAATGAACCTGACTAGTATCCATGAGGATGTGGGTTCAATCCCTGGCCCTGCTCAGTGGGTTAAGGATCTGGCGTTGCTGTGAGCTTTGATGTAGGTCACAGATGTGGCTTGAATCCCGGGTTGCTGTGGCCGTGGCATAGGCCAGCAGCTCCATTTCAACCCCTAGCCCTGGTACATCCATATGCCACAGGTGGAGCCTTAAAATGACCATATATAAGTTGACAGGAGGAACAACTCTCTATGACAGAAAAAATTGGTATATATATCAGGCAAGTTGTAAAGGATAAATGAATTCTTAGGAGTTCCCACTGTGGCACAGTGGGTTAAAAATCTAACTGCAGCAGTTCAGGTCACTGTAGAGGCACAAGTTTGATCCCCGGCCCAGCGCAGCAGGTTGAAAGTTCTGGTGTAGGTCACAGGTGCAGCTCATTGTTACTCCCTAGCCAGGGAATGTCCATATGCCTTGGGTGCAGCCATTTTAAAATGAACTCTGAAATGTCTCAGCTGAGTGAATGCTTTATAATGTTAGTAGCTTTTAGTGTCAAAAGAGACTTTAGACTTTAGGGAAGACCTAAAGAGAACAGTACAGTGGATGCAGCTAGTTTTGGAACACAGTATCTTAAGCACTTGCTAGTAGGGGAATATGCCTGGTAACAGCCTTTTTGGTCAAGAAGCCCTGGGTCAGTACCTCAGCTTCCGAATTCACACACGTTCACAGAACTCCAGCAAAGCAGACCAGTGCTCTCTTCTTCCTGCTGGGATGTTCTTGTTGTGAATGAACCTTTATGTCTTGTAGAGCATAAGGAAACCCAGCCCAGAGCCACGAGCTCAGATGAGGAGGGCTGCTAGCAGAGATCAACTTAGGGACAATAGCCCGCCCCCGGCATTCAAGCCAGAGCCGCCCAAGGTACGTGGCTGGGAAGCCCAGGATGGGAAGGCGGAGGAAGCAGACGCCCTTGGACCGCACACGTAGCCAGGGAGGAGCTCAAACAATAAGATGGTGTTGGATTATGTAAATGGATTTTCCATTTACTGGGCTCTCTATTAGAGCCTCTCTTTTGGCCTTTTGGGTGAAGCCAAAATTAGGAAAAGGCAAAAAAGCAGGCAGACAAGGCAGTTTTAGAAGAAGGTACAATTTTAGAACAATTAGTGTCTGTTTCATTTTGTTTATTTGTTTATATAGAAAGAATAGACGTGTAATGAATACTGCATGCCCAGAATCACTTTCTTAGAATCTATTTTACTTTTTCTGTCCAGTTAAATTTTCCTGCCCACAGTCTGATTCAGATGTACCTGAAAAATCCTTGGTGGTAACTTGGCTACAGAAAACAATCACCACCATTGTTTACAATGCCTCTCATATAAGGACCACTTATTATTTTTTTAATACATCATTATCCAGAACAGAGTCCATGTGAGGACACTGGGGCATATGTCATATGATTGTTTACCCCTCTGGCTTTTGCTTCTAGCCCAATAAAATTTGTCTGTAACTCAATACTTGAAATAAGAAGAAAGTAGTAATTGGCTTCTGTGAGCTTTTAGAAGTAATTAGTGGCCTCATAAAAGAGATCAGTGTAAATTTACCAGCAGGCCTAGGATGAAAGTGTGAAGGAAAAGTGGCCATCAGCATGATATGCTGCCCTCCCTGCCCCCCAATCCAGGCTTATGTACCTCTGGCTGGACCTGGGTCTTATCTTTAGGCTGGTCATGCACTCGTGGTATGGTGCCAACCTAGGAGCCACTCTTCCATCCTGAAGCCTGCCTTGTTCGGAGGTCTTCGCAGAAGTTCTAATTGCCTCTCAGACAAAGTTAGGTCTGGTTGGCCTCTAATACTCCTGGGCCTTCCAGCACTTCCCCAGCACCCTCTCGGTTTCTTCAGGCACTTAGTGCTCTTCTGTAGGGAGTGAGGGAGGGCTCCGGATGCCAGACCAGTGGCTGTGTGCCCTGCCATATCTGATTCCTTGTTGGAATAGAATTTGTTGACCACCTTTGGAAACTGATCAGGAAATGGAGTGTATTAAATCACTAATAGAGATTTGCAAAGAACCCATAAGCTCCAGGTAAAACTATGTCATTGCTCTCTGCAGGCCAAAACCACAAACAGAGAAGACTCCTTTGACCTCTCCAGATCCTACGAATACAAATCGAATCCCTCAGCCATTGCCAGTAATGAAATTCCGGGGACATCCACCAAAGGTTGTCCTCCTCCCATTGCAGCAAAACCCACCTTTGGACGGCCTATACTGAAGCCCTCCACTCCCGTCCCTCCCCCAGAGAGTGACGAGGCAGGAGAGGGCAGTGAGGAGCAAGATGGCGCTCCCAAGTCTGTCCTGGGAAAAGTAAAAATATTTGAGAAGATGGATCACAAGGCAAGATTACAGAGGATGCAAGAGCTTCAGGAAGCACAGAATGCAAGGGTAATTGTTTGCAACCACTAGGTTATCTTAGCGTGTTGACAGTAAGAATTTTGAAGACGTTTCATTGCAGTGTAATGATTTTCGATCCTTTTGCCACTGCTGCACACATGTATGATGCAGAACACCTGTGTGTTGTTTCTATATTGTCACCTCTCTGGGCATCCCTTTATTCTTCTAGTCAAGTAACATTGTCGGTGCATAAGAGTCTGCTCTTTATACTTCTGAAGTCTATATCGGGTTTGGAATGGGGACGTGTGACAAGAGAATCTGTGGTCTCTTTGAAATTATTTTTTATTAAATTTAACATTTGTTATGTTTGGTCACTGAGTTTTAATTTGCTCCCAGATTTGCCATAGAAACCAAGCAAACCTTGGGTGTTAAAGTTAAAAGGCTTATAGGTTGGCCTTTTGATGTTGTTTAAATTTTTATGCCACGTGCACATAAAATACTTCGTAACCTTTCAAAGGCAAAGAATTTAAGTAAAGGTTCATGAAGCATATTCTGCCCAGCGATTATGGGAGTTCATTTATGTTTATTACAACAACAGGGCTTCTGAGCCTTTTCCTTTTTTCTTTTCTATCTGGTAGTAAAATGTGTATAAAACTTGGCATTTTAACCATTTTTAAGTGTTCAGTGGCATTAAGTATATTCACATTGTTGTGTAACCATGTCTACCATCCATCTCCAGAACTTTGTCATCTTCCAGAACTGAAACCCCATATATATTAATTATTCCCCATAATCCCCTCCCTCGGCCCTTTAACCACCATTCCACTTTCTGTCTCCATGAATTTTACAGCTTAGGAGCCTCATATATCATGCAATATTTGTCTTTTCGTGTCTGACTTATTTCATTTGGTGTAGTGTCCTCAAGGTTCAACCACGTTGCAGCATGTGACAGAATCTCATTACTTTTCAATGTTATTCCTATTTGGCATCTACCACTAGGCATTACCTGTGACCTTGGAGACTAGAGAGTTGCTTCTCTTTTGCCTCTTCTCCTTGAAATGGGATTGGGAAATGGGGCCAGCAGGAAATGAGCAAGCTGACTGTCCAGTCATTAATCTCTTCCCTCTTGTTCTTTTTTATTTTCCTTAATCACCGCAGATTGAAATTGCTCAGAAACATCCTGATATCTATGCAGTTCCAATCAAAACACACAAGCCAGACTCTGGCCTGCCCCAATATATAAGGTAAGGGCTGCCCAGAAGGTACAGGTCTAAAAGGTGGGGCTTGTGTAGGACTGGAATGCCTAAGAAAGAATTTTCTTCACCATCCCAAAGTGACAAGATTTTTGTTTTATTTTTTTTTTTTTCCTGGTTAACTCTTCACCTTGGTCAAATTTTTTTTTTTTTTTTCCCAGCCAAGACATGCAGCAGCTTGATGTGGGAATCTCAGTTCCCAGACCAGGGATTGAACCCAGGCTGCAGTGGGGAAAGCACCAAATCCTAACCTTGAGACCACAGGGAACTCCCTATTCAGTCAAATTTAATTATAAAGATAACAGAGTCAGAATTTCATGGTAGTGTTGATTGTGTGCTAAAACTGACACAAAGTAATCGTGGACATTTCATGCGGGTCCCCTTAGGCCCATTGGAGCAGAGATCTGTTCAGTTATGTTAGGATAGGAGTTCTCATCGTGGTGCAGCGGAAACGAATCTGACTAGGAGCCATGAGGTTGTGGGTTGGATCCCTGGCCTCCTTCAGTGGGTCAAGGATCTGGCATTGTCGTGAGCTGTGGGGTAGGTCGCAGGCTCGGCTTGGATCTGGCATTGCTGTGGCTGTGGCATAGGCTGGTGGCTACAGCTCTGATTAGACTCCTAGCCTGGGAACCTCCATATGCCATGAGTATGGCCCTAAAAAGACCCCCCCCCCGCAAAAAAATCATGTTAAGATAGCACATGAATTATGGCTCTTGTTTCATTGCTAATATTTTCTTGCTCTTAGCCAAGCTCCTTAATTCCTTTGAGTTACCTAGCAAAGTCAGGACACTTGTGCTAAACTGTGGTCTGAGGGGAAGGTGACAATCAATTGACCGGTGTCATAAGAAGCTTTATGTTTAAAGTGCTGTGTAAGCACTAGTAATAATCGCAGTGTCTTCCTGTTGAGGCTTCATACTGGATCATTTCCGGCTTCCAAGGACAGGAGATAAAAATCACATTTTCTTACAGCCATCCTGACTGGAAACAAGAGTCTAGTTTTATAGCAGTAGAAATCTAGAGGCAAATTTCTCCTTTACTAATTGAAGAGTGACACAGCCAACCAGGTAACCCCTGGCAACAGAGAGAACTTGGTATAACTGACTGAACCTGGCAGAGAACTCGCTCTGCTGTGCACATAAAGCCAGTGAGCTTAGGAAGGAACCTCCATCTAGCTGGAGAGTTCTTAGGTCAGGGAGCGTGTGTCTGGCTTCCCCACTCACTGCTCCAGTGGGCGTTGACCTTGACCTCTTGCTTCCATCCCACTCCCACCACCACTCTGTGCACCTGCACCAGGGCCAGGAGTGCCCAGGTTTGTTGGCAGAGTGTGGCTCAGAGATAAGCCATCTGTCCTGGCAGTTGCCCAAGGCAGGCATCATTACATCTCCACAGGCTGCATGTAACCCTCTTGCTTTGTTAGTTCCAGGCCCCCCGAGCCACAGAGAGGTCCCGCCAGACTTTATCAGGATCCCAGAGGAAGCTATGGCAGTGATGCCGAAGAGGAAGAATACCGGCAGCAGCTGTCAGAACACTCAAAACGTGGTTATTATGGCCAGCCTTCGCGCTACCGGGACACGGAATTATAGATGTCTGAGGATTGACTCCCCACTGCGGCCACTTATAGCAGCACTCCCACTGGTGATGGGAGGTTGGTTTTTTTTCCAGTTTCAGTGCACTGTGGAGGTCTGCTGGGGAGCCCAGGGGCTGGGGCTGGGGAGTTGATGACTTTTTGCTCAGAATTAAGAGAAACACTACAGTCTGATACGGTTACCTGCTTCAGTGGACCAAAATCTGTATTAATTCTGTTTGCATATTTTTGACATGTATATTAAGAAATGATAACTATTTTTCCTCATTAATAACTGCCTTCCGGGACTGTTTCAATGAGAAAATGCAGGAAAAAAAAAAAGGAATAAAAATACTGTTGGACTCAAACTAAATTCAAAGAAATATTTTATTACAGCTCTATAAGTGCCTTTGATGAGAAGTGTCTTAAATTTTCTTCCTTTGAGGCTCTCCGCAAAGCCATAATGGACTAAAACACTTTGACTAAATTTTTATACCAGTTTAATAACTACGGTTTTCTCTGTACTGTGTCATCTTTTCAAGGCATTTGTCTTCATAATATTTTCCATAAATTCTGACTGTATATATAAGAGCTATCTACCAGTGCTAAACAGCCTGAAGAACAAGAAGTGGGTATAGAAGTATTTTGTCTGTCTGTTTGAAACCATGCACTGCACAAAAGCAGATACTCAAGAAAAACACATTTCCCGAGAGTGTGTATTGACATCAGTCAGTTTTATAATTTAATAAAATGGAGGATATTGCAATCGATAAGGTGCTTTGTGGTGGATTTCTGCATTACTTTCTACTTTTAAGTGTGGCTTTTATTTCCCTTACCATAAAAGTGAGGACATGGTGGAGTTCCTATGTGGTTCATCAGGTTAAGGATCTGGTCCTGTCACAGCAGTGACCCTGGCCCTGGCACAGCCAAAAAACTAGTGAGGACACACTCATTACTGAACTTTGGAAAATGGAGACACATACGAAAAAGTAAATAAAAATTACCCATAATCTCATCCCTCAGGTAATACTGATGCATTTCTCTAATTATTTATTTATGGATGCTGTGTGTGTTACAACTGGGAATATGCTGTTCTCTTTCCTACTTTTTGTATTTATTTGAGAGTTTCTCTCAGGTAGTTAAAACTCACGTGACATCGTGGCTAATAACTGCAGAACAGTATATCCCGTGACTGCTGCTGCCTAGGTGGATAGTTCTGTTGTTGGCTGCTTGGATCATTTCCGGGTTTTTACTTCCTTTTACATGAAATGTACCTCATTTGATTTGTATATCAATGATCAGCATTTCAATCCTTTGCTGCAGGTCAGGTTCTCAGAAATGGAATTGCTGAGTAAAAGCAGGGGGACATTTTTAAGGCTGTTGATGTTTACTGCTGAATTGCTCCCTTGAAAGTTGCATCAATTTATACTGCTGCGTTCACTCCAAATGTTAAAATAGAATTTAAACGAGATGGCCTAGAAATTTAGGCTGTGTGAATCAAAAGTACCCTGAATCTAGGAAAGAAGTCTTGGTTCCATTAATAAGAGTTTTTTATATGAATTGACACAAAGGTGATAAGCTTGTATTGTAGTTGAGTGGGAAATTCAGTGTACTTATAACCGAATTACATTATAAATATATCCTTGATTGTGTCTCTGTCAACTTGGTGGCTGTAATTTATAAACTATAGTGCAGTACCTTGAATTTCTGAGCAGGCTTCAAGGCGTTGACTCAAATCTGCATATTTTATAAATAAAAGCCACCTTTTGTGGATAGAACAAAAAACATGAATTTATTTTGCTTATGTTCTTTTTTTTTTTTTTTTTTTAAGGGCCGCATCCACGGCATATGGAGGTTCCCAGGCTAGGGGGCCTAATCAGAGCTGTAGCCACCAGCCTATGCCAGAGCCACAGCAACGCAGGATCCAAGCCGCGTCTGCGACCTACACCATAGCCTATGGCAACACCGGATCCTTAACCCACTGAGTGAGGTCAGGGATTGAACCTGAAACCTCATGGTTCCTAGTCAGATTCGCTTACCACTGAGCCATGACAGGAACTCCTATTTTGCTTACGTTCTTTAAATACAGGAATGAGCCCTTTTGCAGACTCAGCGAGGGGAGGACAGGCTTTTGAGCAGGAGCTGGGCTGACATCTGGCTCCAGCACTTTTTTGTGATGCTGTACGTGGTACAGATAGGAAGGACCAATGTTGCCTAGAATGTCCTGACAGTGCCCAATGGACCACCAGTGCATGTCCCACCCCTTTTTAATTTGTATTCTGCTTTGTCCTGGGAAGGATTTAAGGCTGCCTAGTACATCTGCGGAGCACAAGTAGGGAAAAAAATGGGTGCTAGGCAAATGAGGGGAGAGGGAAGAATATCAGAATGGAAAAGACAAGCATGAGTGAGAGGAGTGTTCACTCTACACGCTGTCAGGGCTCCTCTGCTTCTCAGAGGGCGGAGATGTGATGGGTCCATGATTTGGTTCAGAATGAACATGTCCATGGGAGGGAAGGAAGTTGTTCCAGAATTCTCTCCCCTCCCCTGTTCTATTCTATAGTGTCTCTTTTGCATCTTGCATTTGTGACCTCTTTCGTGCAAGAAGGATCTTGGAGGTCCCTTTCTTACTGCATTCTTCCACGTAGGGCAGTAGCATAATTCCAAAGGCCATTTAGTAAAAGTTCTGGAGAAAGTACCAAAAGCTGCAGTGTAGACGCACTGCTCTGCCTTCTGATCTAATCGAGAGATAAGTTCTAGAGCATTCAAGGTCATTGCCTCTCACATAGTAGTAGGACATACATGAAGCCCCCAAGGAACACATGTTATCCGTCTTTCTCCATTTCACTCGAGTGGGCGGGGGTGGGGGGAGTGTTTGAAATGCAGGGTAGATCAGGCGTCAAGAGTGCAAGCCTCGCACAAATTCGTAGGATAAAACGTGTGACTTATTTGAAGGTTTGCAGTCGGAGCAGCCTCCAGCCTCCAGCCTCCGACCTGAGACTCCCTGAGTCTGCACAGCAGTCCCCCTTCGTGAGCAGAGTGTTCACTCTCTGCCCTTCAGAGAAGAGCAGCGTAAACTTCCGTTCATCCCTGATTACTATTTCCATCGACCACGATTTTATTGGGTTAATGAAACAGCAATAATTGGGGAGGGGACTGTAGGGGAGTTGGAGAGATCTTCATTGGGGTAGCAGGTCGTCAGACCAGGTTTTGAGTGAAAGTAGTTTGGGAAATACAAGGAAACTCCACAATGGGAGACCAGAATTTAATCCCCCCCCCCAAGAAATGCCAGTGAATGGCATGAAACATGTGCCTCAGGGTTTTCCCACCCAGACTAGGTGTATGTTCACCTGCTGGGTTCAGGGTTTTTTTTTTTTAATTAAAGCATAGCTGATTACAGTGTTGAGCCAGTTTCTGCTCTACAGTATAGTGACTATATAGTATATATATAGTATACATATATGTATGACTGGGTCACATATATATATTATATATATGACTTTCTTTTTCTCATTCTGTCTTCCATCATGATTTTGTTTTGTTTTGTTTTGTTTCCTTTTTAGGGCCACATCTGTGGCATTTGGAAGTTCCCAGGCTAGGGGCTGAATTGGAGCTGTAACTGCCGGCCTACACCACAGCCACAGCAACGCAGAATCTGAATTGTGTCTGTGAGCTACACCACAGCTCATGGCAATGTTGGATCCTTAACCCACCGAGCGAGGCCAGGGATCAAACCCACACCCTCATGGATACTAGTCAGGATCGTTACCACTGAGCCACAACAGAACTCCTCTTCCACCATGTTCTATCCCAAGAGACTGGATACAGTTCCCTGTGCTGTACAGTAGGACCTCATTGTTTATTCATTCTAAATGTAATAGTTACATCTACCAACTCCCAACTTCCTGTCCATCCCACTCCCTCCCCCTTGGCAACCAAGTCTGAGTCTGTTTCTGTTTTGTAGTTTCGTTTGTACCGTTTTAGATTCCACATGTGTGATATCATATGGTATCTGTCTTTCTCTAACTTACTTTGCTTAGTATGAGAATCTCCAGTGGCATCCATGTTGCAGAAAATGCCATTATTTTGTGCTTTTTTTTTTTTTATGGCTGAGTGGTATTCCATTGTGTATATGTACCACATCTTTATCCATTCATCTGTTGATGGACATTTAGGTTGTTTCCATGCCTTGGTTATTAAGGGCTGCTCAGTGCCCATGTGTATGGGGAGCGGGGAAGGAGATACCCTCGCCTCCCTACTTCAGGCAAAGAAATGCAGAGGCTGGCAGTTAACAGGCTGGAGCTTGCAGTGGTGCAAGGCCCAGGGTGGAGGAGCCCTGACAGCGTGTACCATGATGATGATCGGGCTGTGACTCTACTGAGTTCTCCAAAGTGAGGGGTTTTTTTTTTTGGTTTTTTTTTCTGTCTAGTGTCTTACAGTGGGTTGGGAGAACAGAAGAATGAGGGAATTATTCCCAAGGGAAGGTGAAAACCTACAGAGCATTCTCCAGAGAAACGGAACCAAGTAGGATGTACGTACATAAATGGAGATTTATTTCAAGGAATTGGTTCCCATCATAGTGGAGGCCATTATTATTTGGTAAAATCCCAAGTCTGCAGGCTCGGTCAGCAGACCACTGGGGAAGACATGTAGTATGAGTGCAAAGGCAATGGCCTGCTGGCAAAATGCCTTCTTGTGCCCAGGGAAGATCAGTCTTTGTTCTCTATCTAGACCTTTAACTGATCAGATGAGGTCCCCCTGCATTTGGGGGGGGACAATCTGCTTTACTCAGAAGCCACAGGTTTAAATGTTAATCTCATCCCCAAAACCCCCTCACAGAAACAGCCAGAATAATGTTGGACCAAATAACCTGGCCACCATAGCTCAGCCAAGTAGACACAGAATTAAGCATCACAGCACCCTTCATCTTGTAAGCTACTCCTGCTTCTTAGCCACTGTTAGAGCATGAATGAACCAAAAGAAGGGAGAATTACATGTACTTACACATCTTTGTAATTTTATGTGATATTGTTGTATGTTTTACTTATATATTGATATTTTAAGTAAAGAATAAATTCAATTTTAGTTAGAAAAGCCTTAAACATTAAGGGGAGTTCCCATTGTGGCTCAGTGGTTAACGAACCCCGCTAGTATCCATGAGGTCTCGGGTTCAATCCCTAGCTTTGCTCAGTGTGTTAAGGATCCAGCCTTGCAGTGAGCTGTGGCTTAGGTTGCAGATGCGGCTTGGATCCCATGTTGCTGTGGCTGTGGTGTAGGCCAGTGGCTACAGCTCCAATTAGACCCCTAGCCTGGGAACCTCCATATGCCACGGGTGCAGGCCTGAAAAGACAAAAGACAAAAAGGAAAAAAAAAGAAAAAAGAAAAACCTTAAGCATTAAGGGAAAACAAAAATGAATAAAAGGGATTCAAATAATAGAGTTGAGAAATCCCAATAAAAATAGTTGATATTTTAAAGTAATAGTTAGTGAAATAAATGAGATTTAAATAAAAGGCTGAATGGCAGTTAATATATTGTGTAAATAGGGAGGTAATAAAACCCATTGCCATCCTACCTTTTATTTTAAATCACATCTGTCTTTACAGAGGTATAAAATTGTCACAGTCTGCTTTCCCTAAACTAGTAATGGCAATACTAGTATTTTGATATTTATTTTGTGTAACAAAAAAAGCGAGATATGGTTTCATTACTTCTGAACTGTCCTCAGATTCTGTTCCACCTCCAAGTCCAGGTTTCTCTGTCCTGAGCTCGAGTGTCTCCAGGAAGGATGATTGAGGAAGAGACTGATATACAACAACCTGGGAGAAGAGATGTATTGAGGTAATGACAGTAGATCTGTCTCTGAGGATGAGAGGAGAGAGAAGTGGAAAGAATGAGGACCTGGAAAAAATGAGGGGTAGGGCTGGAGCTGTACTAGAAACTTCCCAAACCCCTTTCTTGCTTCTTTCCTAATCCCCACTAAATGCTCTTTTCTCTCTGCCTTTCCCTCCAGTTCTAAAATGACTCCATTAGGGACTACACTACTGTGTATATGTGGACCAAAGGACCTGTGGAAACAAATGATGAATACACATAAACCTCATTTAGAAGCGGGAAGTGGGAATTAGAGCAAGATACTTTGGAAGGGTTTGAAACAGGGGAGAGATGGGTTCTGAATCTTTACAAATGAATGTAACTTTGAGTCAAAATGTAAATGATTGAAATTTCAGGCGTGTAAAAATATCAAAATGTTGTTTTCATTTTGTCTTTTCAGGGCCACACCCTCGGCATATGAAAGTTCTCAGGCTAGGGGTCCAATCGGAGCTGTAGCCACCTGCCTAAGCCAGAGCCACAGCAACGTGGGATCTAAGCTGCGTCTGCAACCTACACCACAGCTCACAGCAACGCTGGATCCTTAACCCACTGACCAAGGCCAGGAGTCGAACCTGCAACCTCATGGCTCCTAGTTGGATTCTCTAACCACTGAGCCACAATGGGAATGCCTCAAAATGATGTTTTATACCAGTAAGTACACTGGCATTTCATTACTTAAAATTAGTATGATGGGCCAGGATAGAGTGTCACTAATCCAGTCCCTTCCCTAAATCAAATGTTGGTTCCCCCTAAAGCTGGTTTCCTGGTTATCCCTATCCTGCTGGAGCAGTCCATAAAGGTTATAAGCTCAGATTCTGGAAATGAAATGATTTTTAAGTTAAAGCCCAAATATTGTCAGTTGTTAACTTAGAACCTTGGGCAAGTCACTCAAATATTTTAAGCCTCAGGGGTTTTGTTTTTTGTTTTAAATAAAATAGGATAGAAAACTATAACACTGTGTCAGGGCTGTTTTGTGGCACTTTAATCAAATGGTGTGCATAAAATGTTTGCAATAGTAGCCAGCACAAAATAAATGCTCAATAAAATAGCTAGTATTATAATCCTCAGTGATTTTCCCATATCAATTTAGAAACCTGAGTGGTATCTTTCATTTTCTTACTCTTCCTCCAAATGATGACCTACTTCATTCTACATAAGAACAATTTTTGAATTGTCCCTCTATCCCTTTTCCCACAGCCACTACCTTAGTTCAGCTGGTTGTAAACTCTTTAATCCTCCTCCTAGAGAGCAGGCAGAATCATCTTTCTAACATAGATCTGAGAATGTCTCTGTCCTGCTTAAAAAAATTGATGACTTCCCCTTGTCTAGAACAAAGCTTAATTCTTGAATTTTTTATTGAGATAAAATTGACATAAAACGTTGTGTATGTTGAAGATGTGCAGCTTGTTGATTTGATACATTTATTTTTTTCCTTTTTTTTTTCCTTTTTTTTTTTTTTGCTTTTTAGGGCCTCACCCAGGGCACATGGAGGTTCCCAGGCTAGGGGTCGAATCAGAGCTATAGCCGCCAGTCTACACCACAGCCACAGCAACACCAGATCCGTGCCTCGTCTGCAACCTACACCACAGTTCACCGCAACACTGGAGCCTTAACCCACTGAGCGAGGCCAGGAATCAAACTTGCATCCTCCTGGTTCCTAGTCAGATTCGTTTCTGCTGCAGGAACTTCAACATTTGCTATATTTATATATTGTAATAGGATTACCACTTTGGCATTAGCTAACACCTCTATCATGTTTCTTTTTTTTTTGTGGTTAGAATAATTAAGATCTAGTCTCTTAGCAACAAAATTTAATCTTTTAAAAAATTTTTATTGTAGTAAGTTGGCTTACACTGTTGTGTGTTTGAGCTATACAGCAAAATGAATTGGTTTTTTTTAGGGCCGCAGGTGCAGCATATGAAAGTTCCCAGGCTGGGGATCTATTCAGAGTTGCAGCTGCCAGCCTACACCACAATCACAGTAACGCAGGATCCAAGCTGCATTTGCAACCTACACCACAGCTTCTGGCGAAGCCAGATCCTTAACCCACTGAGTGAGGCCAGGGATTGAACCTGCATCCTCATGCATACTAGTCAGATTCATAACCCACTGAGCCAAAACGGTAACTCCTGTATTGGTTTTATATACATACATACACACACACACACACACACACACACACATAATGTATCCATTCCTTTTTCCATATAGGTTATTACAAGCTATTGAGTGGATTTCCCTGAGCTATGCAGTAGGTTCTTGTTAATCATTTATTTTATACGCTAGTGTGTATATGTTATTCCCATCCTCCCAATTCCTCCCTCCCCACCACAGTTTCCCTATGGTAACCATAAGATTGCTTTTGAAATCTGTGAGTTTGTTTCTGTTTTATTTATTTATTTTTATTTTTTATTTTTTGTCTTTTTGCCTTTCCTAGGGCCACTTCCTGCGGCATATGGAGGTTCCCAGGCTAGGGGTCTAATCAAGGCTATAGCTGCCAGTCTATGCCAGAGCCACAGCAATGCGGGATCCGAGCCATGTCTGCGACCTGCACCACAGCTCCCGGAAACGCCAGATCCTTAACCCACTGAGCAAGGCCAGAGATCGAACCTGCAACCTCGTGGTTCCTTGTCGGTTTCATTAACCACTGCACCACAACGGGAACTCCTTTTTCTGTTTTAGAATAAGTTCTTTTGTATCATTTTTATTAGATTTCACATATAAGTGATATCATATGATATTTGTCTTTCTGTCTGACTTACTTCACTAAGAGTGATAATCTCTAGGTCCATCCATGTTGCTGCAGATGGCATTCTTTCATTTTTATGGCTGAATAATATTCCGTTGTATGTATGTACCACATCTTCTTTATAACAAAGTTTAATCTTTATCATGGCATTTAGGTTTCCTACTGTGTGTCCCCATGGAGACTGCATCATTGGGTCCAATTCTTCACCCTTCACTGTATCTATGTGCTTTGCCATATAACTTCACAATTTCATCCACTAAAGAGTCAGAATACATTTCCCCACCCCTTAAGTTTAGATTGACCTTGTCACTTGCTCTCTTGAACCGCTGCCATCCTATGCCAGAAACTCCTCAAGCTACCTGCTGTTTCCAGGGCAGGGTGAGAGGGATGTGAAGCAGAAATGTTCTAGCTAAGCCCAGATTAGATCAGCAGATCTAAAGAAGTATTAAACAGATGTTGTGTTCAACCACTGAGTTTGAGGTAGTTTGTTACGTAAGGATAGACTATCAAATCCTTTTTAAGGTAACTTTCTCCCACAAAGCCCATGTATGTTCTTTCATAAGAAGATTTGTCCCCACTGCATTTTTAAAAAATTCTTTACTGTTTCCTCTGATAGGAATAACCTTCCCTTTTCTTCACCATTTTTCAAAAGCCTAGTCATCCTTCCAGATTCAGCTAATATATTACATTCTGTCAGGCCTTCTCTGATGCCCCCATTCAAATTTAACACTGGTTCCTTCAAAAAAGTTTTCCTAGCTCTTCATCTGTATCCTCTGACATTGTAGTTATCAGTGTACAGAACTGCTCTCCACTCACTTCTAAACTCCCTTAAAAGGAGTGTGTGTGTGTGTGTGTGTGTGTGTGCATGTGTGCATGTGTCTCTTACTTATCTCTGTATCCTCTTCAGTGCTCTGTGTATATTCCAGAAATGTTTGTTGGAAAATGGAATGAAGGAATGAAGGCAGAAATAAATTGAAATGCAATATCTTTTATTACAAAAGCATGTCAGTGACATAGAATTTTCTAACATTGTGTCTGATTAAACTTCAGCATCAGTAGCATTGATATAAACTGGAGAACATTTGTAAAACAAGTTGAAAAAAACTACTGAGAACTTAGTTTGGCTAGGAAAAAGACAGGTTAATATCAAAGAATAATTTTCAGAAGGATTAAAATTATGATTCTCTTACAAATATAAAATGAACCCTTGTGAATTTCATTTGTCCCATTACTTAATGAGGGAACAGATAAGACGTTAAGACTGGTTTAAAGAATATTTGAGGGTGTTTCCGCTGTGGTCCAATGGGGGATCAGAGAAATCTCTGAAGCCGTGGAACAAAAGTTAGATCCCCGTCCTGGTACAGTGGGTCAGTGATGTGGTGGTGGTCAACCTACCCACAGCATAGGTTGCAACGGCAGCTCAGATCTGATCCCTGACCCAGGAACTCCATATGCCCAAGGTTGGTCAAAAATAAATAGCATTTGAGGAATTAAGTATAGATAAGCAATTATTAAGTAACATTAGGATACGAATTCAGAGTTAAATATAAAAGTGTTTAATATCCAGCATAATAGTAAATGATAACATTTGTCTTTTCCACCAGGCAGAAATTATTTTCACCTCTACCAGACAAAAACTACACATTAGCATTAATTTGACTATGTCTGGCAACTTTTATCAATAGTTTTTTTAAATTTAATTTAATTTTGCTTTTTAGGGCCACACCTGCAGCACATGGAGGTTCCCAGGCTAGGGGTCAAATCAGAGCTATAGCTGCCAGCCTACACCACAGCCACAGCAACGTAGGATCCATGAGGATGCATGTTCAATCCCTGGCCTCGCTCAGTGGTTAAGGATCCGGCATTGCTGTGAGCTTAGGTATAGGTCTCAGATGCAACTTGGGTCTGGCATTGCTGTGGCTGTAGTGCAGGCTGGCAGCTACAGCTCTTATTTGACCCCTAACCTAGGAACCTCCATATGCTGCGGGTGCTGCCCTAAAAAGACAAAAATAAACAAACAAAAAAACTGAATTTACAAATTGCCAGACTCCATGGAACTAAGCTCATTTACAACTATGTTTTGTTTGGCCTGCACAGGATAATGATATTTTTTTAAATTTAAAAATCACATTTTACATACATGTCCAGATTTGAGGCCTTTCTTTAAAAAATGGGAGGTCTGGCATTTCTGGGTGCACAGCTTTTTTTTTTTTTTTTTTTTAATCTTTTTAGGGCCACACCCGCGGCATATGGAGGTTCCCAGGCTAGGGGTCTAATCGGAGCTGTTGCTGCCAGCCTATGCCAGAGCCACAGCAACATGGGATCCGAGCCGCGTCTGCAACCTACACCACAGCTCACGGCAACACAATGCTGGATCCTTAACCCACTGAGCGAGGCCAAGGATCAAACCCACAACTTCATGGTTCTTGGTCAGATTCATTTCTGCTGCACCACGAAGGGAATTCCTGGGTGCACATATTTGCCCAACAATTGTAGGCTGGAGCTGGGTGTTTACTGCCCTGTATAGAACCCACCCAGCCTCGTTTACTAACATGATCTTCATGATAGGTAAAGGCCTTGAGTTGGCAACCCTCCCTCTCCTCTTCCCTGCATCCCCTCCCACCATGGATGCTGGGCGCGTAGCATCCACTCAACTGCAAGGGACGCCAGTGTTCTGAACATGCAGAAGGAATTCTGCTGGTCCTGGGCACAGTTTGCTGCTTACTCCACAAGATGGGCCAGAAACTCATGAGTATATGTCATCAGGTCCTGTTCTCTATGCCTACTATAGTTGAAATATGTTGGAATGAGAAATAGAGATTTGAGGGAGGGTGTCAAATATATTTCTGTCACTTAGAAAATGAGCTTCTAAGCTCTGCTGAATAAGGACCAAATGGGATTTTGGAGGGGTGGCTGTTCAACTTTGTTAACAGGATGATTGCAGGGGTCGTATATGTGGACCTGATCTGGGGAAATGTATTCTGAAAAATTCTCTAAATAAATAGGATTTTATAGGAGATAAGGTAATAGTTTTAGGCCCTGTTGCTGGACTTGGCCCTGGGCTTGCATTCCTCTTCAGGCCTAAATGGGTTAACATCTCATAAATTAGTCAATACTTACCCATCAACAGATATGCATGTGACAGAGGGGACTAGGACCAGCTCTCCCGTCTTGCGCATTTGTACTATTGGGTGGAAGGATGATAACACTCTTTCTGTGGGATGGGAAGGGGAGGCAATGCCTTCTCGCTTTTTGTCACTTTCCAGTCTGCTGCACAGATGATTGAGCTGAGAGAGGAAAAGGGTCCTGTGAGAGAGAGCCTGAGAGGCTGGGGTGAAGCTCGTCCCCTCCATCCTTGGTTCAGAGCAAGGGCTGGCATCTCAGCTGATCCGGCTGCACTGACTCACTGGTCCTGAGACCTGGGGTAAGTTGCCTGAGCCTCAGGCTCCTTCTGTGCAAAATAAGGATTGCAGCAGTTCCTCCTACAAAGTGTGATTGTGAGATTTAAAGGAAGAATCTATAGAAATGACTGACCCAGGATAGCTACTGCAAAAATATCAGCCCAAACTTACCACCAATATAGGTCAGCTTCCTTTCTTCTTTGGCAAAGCTCAGGGGGTAGAATTCCTCTGAAGGCAATCAGTTCACAAAGCACAGTGATTGAGGATGTTGCCCCCTGAGTAGCCTACGTGTGTTTGAATTCCACTCTGAAAACTCCTGATTAGTGACTCTGGGCTAATCATATAAACTTTTTGTTATAGCTTCATTTCCTTATCTGTAAACTAAATATAAAAATTACACCTGTTTCCTAATATAATTTTCTAAGTCAGCTATAACATTAAATAATAAGTAAATGAATTTATTTTAAAAATTGCACCAATCTAAGTTTCCACTGTGGCCCAGCAAGTAAAGAACCCAACATAGTATTCCTGAGGATGCAGGTTCCATCCCTGTCCTCACTCAGTGGGTTAAAGGTCTGACGTTGCCACAAGCTCTGGCATAGTTCAAAGATACAACTTGGATCTCGCATTGCTGTGGCTATGGTGTAGGCTGGCAGCTGCAGCCCCTAGCCTGGGAACTTCCATATACTGGCAGATGTGGCCCTAAAAAGACCAAAAAAAAAAAAAAAAGTTGCACCTATCTCAAGAGGTCGATTGTAAGGATTACATGCTATACTATAGGTAATTTCTTAGCATGGGGCAGGTACTAAAATATGTATGCCTTAAAAAAGAGATGCAAAAGTTCCTTTTTCTAAATTGAGGTAAAATTCGCATAATATGACATTAACCATTGGAGACAGGATTAAGATGGTGGAATAGAAGGACTGGAGCTCAGCTTCTCTCATAAAAACAACAAAATTACAATCAAATGCTGAACAACCTTCAACCAAATGGACTGGAAACTTTCAAAAAGATATCCTGCTCCAGAAGACAAAGAGGAGGCCACATCAAGAGTTTTGTTGCAGTATAATTCACACATAAAATTGTAAGATATCCAGAAAAAAAAAAAGAAAGAAATTAACCATTAACTATTTTAAAGCATACAAATCAGTGGCAATTAGCACACTCACAATGTTGGGTGAGCATCACCTCTATCTAGTTCAAAACACTGTCCTCACCCAGAAGGAAACCCTGCACCCATTAAGTAGTTACTCCCCATACACCTCACCCACAAGCCCCTGGCCACCATGAGTCTGCTTCCTATCTCTATAGATTTGGCTATTTTGAATGTTTCGTATAAATGGAATCATGCAATATGGGACCTTTTGTGTCTGGCATCTTTCACTTAGCATAACATTTCAGAGACTTGTATGTAACTGAAATTGACTGAGGGGCTGTTTCTCTTCATTGTGATCATTCAAGTCTCATCACTAAACATAAAGTTTTTTGGCTTATACAAGTCAAATAAAAATCTTGAAGGGTTGCCCTCTACATCACTGTGGTCAATAGCCCATGCCCAGGATGTCTGCAGGTCAGACTGCTGACTGTGGTTCCATAGTCATACCCACTATATCTTTGAGACTCAAGTGTGGCCACTTGGTCACATCATTTCACTGAGAAGGCCAGCAATAAGGAAAGGACCAGAAATTGCACATTCTAACTTCAAATGAATATCCGAAGTTTCAGACATGTCTGGATACTGATACGGTATAAAGGTTTGGGTTAATGCCCTCAATCAAATTTTTTTTTTTTAAACCGTCCTTCAAGTCAGTAAGGAAGGTTGAAAGCCCAACAGAAAAATGGGCAAAGGATAAATTTTCCTTAAAAAGCAACACATTTAGTTCTTTAAGGAACCTCCATACTGTTCTCCGTAGTGGTTTCACCAGCTTACATTCCCACCAACAGTGTATGAAGATTCCCTTTTCTCCACACCCTCTCTAGCATTTATTGTTTGCAGACTTTTTTTTTTTTTTTTTGGCTAAGAAGCCTCTTATTTTTTTTCTTTTTGGCTGTTCCCACAGCGTGGGGAAATTCCCAAACCCACGCCACACTTGTGACCTGCACCACAGCTGTGGCGTCTCTGGATCTTTAACCCATTGCACCACGAAGGAACTTCGTGTTTGCGGACTTTTTGATGATGGCCATTCTGAGGTGACACCTCATTTACGTTTCTGTAATAATTAGTGATGTTGAGCATCATTTCATGTGTTTTTTAACCATCTGTCTGTTTTGTTCAGAGAAATGTCTATTTAGATCTTCTGCCCATTTTTTGATTGGGTTGCTGGTTTTTTTTTTTTTATATAAAGCTGTATGAAATGTTTGTATATTTTGGAGATTTACCCCTTGTCAGTTGCTTCATTTGCAAATATTTTCTCCCATCTTGTGGGCTTTTTGTTTATGGTTTCTGTGCTGTGCAAAAGCTTATTTTGTGTCTGTTTTTATTTCCATTACTCTGGAAAGTGGATGAAAAAAGATGCTGTTGGAATTTATGTCAAGAATGTTCTGCCTGTGTTTTCCTCTAAGAGTTTTATTGTAATCCAGTCTTACATTTAAAATATACATTACATATTCTTCAGACATTCAGTCCTTCATTCAGTAAGCAGTTACAGAGCATGTCTGTTGTGAGAATATTATTGTAAAATCTAGGGATACAGATATCTCCTTTTTATGGAGCTTACATTTTAAGGGTTGGTACCTGGAATAAACAGATAAGTACTTCTTTTTTTTTTTTTAAGTTCAGTGATGCAAGTGCTATGATGAAAATGAAAAGGGTGTTGTGATAAAGAATGACTAGGGATGGGGCTACTTTCCACTGCATAAGTCAGGGAAAGCCTGACAGAAATGACATTTATGTAGAGCTGTAAATGGCAAGAAGGACATTTGAATTCGCTATTATGTAGGCCTGTATTTCTTGACCTGCAAAGATATTACCATCCTTGTTTTTTTCCTAAAGCCCTATGTGTCGGGGTAGGGTTGGGGGTATGTGCCAGAAAGAAGTCCGAAGGAACTGATATTGATGAGAACATCTTCCCAGGTGCTAGTTACTGAAAACTCAGCTCGAAGCTGATTTGTTTAATTAATTAATTAATTAATTAAGTCTTTTTGCCTTTTCTAGGTCCGCACCTGCGGCATATGGAGGTTCCCAGGCTAGGGATCGAATCGGAGCTGTAGCTGCCAAGCCTATGCCAGAGCCACAGTAATGTGGGATCTGAGCAGTGTCTGTGACCTACACCACAGCTCACCACAATGCCGGATCCTTAACCCACTGAGCAAGGCCAGGGACCGAACCTGCAACCTCATTGTTCCTAGTCAGATTCCTTAACTGCTGAGCCACGACAGAAACTCCTCAAAGCTGATTTATTAATTAAGTTATTGATTCCTGTCACTGAAAACGCAGGGTTTCCAGGGGCTCAATAACACCCCCAAGGGCCTGGAGTTCCCACTGCAGTGTGGTGGGTTAAGAATCTCACTGCAGTGGCTCAGGTCCCTGAGGAGATGTGGGTTTGATCCCCTGCCTGGTGCAGTGGGTTAAAGATAAGACATTGCTTTTCTCTCTTCCTCTCTCTTCCTCTTCTGCGTTCTGTGGGGTTGCTTCTTCTTTCATGATCCCAAGATAGCTGCCAATAGTCCCTGGGGCTACGTGTCTCCTCATTCATGTCCGGGAGAACACAGAGAGCGTCTTTGTTTCTGTGTCCCAGAAAAAGACACGAACTTCACTTGGGTTGGTCTGGCTCGGGTCACATGACCACTCCTGAACCAAATTCCTGGTCCAGGGAGTGGGGGCTGCAGCAGTGAGCTGAAGCCACTAAGGACCAGACAGTGGAGCCCAGGGTGAGGCAATCCCTAAGCACCAGGCTGAGAAATAGAGACACAGAACAGGTGCTAAAAGAATTTGGACAGATTTCTTTCCTGGAGGAAGAGGGGAAAGTTCTGGGTAGCAAATACCAGTTGCTTGCATACAAAAAAAAAAAAAATCAATTAGACAAACTATCACAAAGTGAATAGAGTTTGTATTTCTGAGCTTTGGGTAATAGCATCGTAGCTGATTTTTACTTTCCTTTTTTCTAATTTACTGTATATCTGATTTTTTTTTTACAACTAGTGTATGTTAATTTTATAACTAAAGACAACAAAGCTATTTCCATTTTCTAAATCTGGCAAAATGAATAAAAGGCATTAAATGAATGAAGACTTTTTTTTTTTGGCATTTGGGTACTAGTTCTCTACTTTGAATTTGCTTCTTCTCCCCTAAAGCATTGTTTACAAATTGCAACAAAACTGGCTATTCCAGACTTTTCCCTGAGTGAAAAGGAAGGCGCTGTGACCAGCAGCATCTCAGTGTTCACAGAGTCTCCTCCTCCCCGTCCAGTTTCACTTAACAATTTAGCAGCTGCCAGCTCGCTCTTCCCCAATTCAGTGGTGCTATTCTGGGCCACTGTCATTATTCAGCCAGTTGAGAATTCTCGTTGGTGACAACTGAGATACCTCAAACTAAGAATAGGACTCTGACTGATGAAGGAGGGCGGCAGCGATGGGGCTGCCCGGAACTTTTCTTCTTGCCAGGGATTCCTTAAAATCTAAAACTCAGTTTTGTCCTTTTCTCCTGGGTTTTCCATTGGTCTCTGGTTTTGCTATCTGTAGGTTTCTGTGAAATCTTGTCAGCTGAATAATCACAAGAATAACACCAGCTGGAGAGGCTTATCAAGGGACCCAGAGAATGTTCCTTCTCAGCTGGGCTTCCAGCTGGGAGCCTTGAGTTTAGGTTTTGCTAGATAATTCCTATTGTACCTGTTGGAACTTTTTCCTCCAACACTTTTGATTTGAGGGCAAAAAGATAATTTTGCATTTTCTAAGAGCTTCTGAGAAAGAAACCAATGAAACCCTCTGCCCCCTTTGCACAGTAGAAACTGCACTGAAGTGGCAAAGGATTTTGAAGTTAGAGGATGGGGTTCCACCTCTGCTAGCTCTGTGGCCCTGCCTGGGCAGCTTAAGCTTTTTAAGCCTCAGCTTTGTCATCTATAAAATGGGATTATTAAAACCCACCTCATGGTTTTGTCGTGGGGATTAACTGTTTGAAAATACATAGCACAATCTGTGCCCAGTGAATGCTAGCCAATATTTTTTTTCTTTTTATGGCTGCACCAGCAGCATATGGACATTCCTGGGCCAGGGGTCTAATTGGAGCTGCAGCTATCAGCCTTTGCCATTGCCACAGCCACAGCAACACCAGATCCGAGCTGTGTCTGTGATCTACACCACAGCTCGAGGCAATGCCAGAGCTTTAACCCACTGAGTGAGGCCAGGGATCAAACCTGCATTCTCACTGAGACAACGTCAGGTCCTTAACCCACTGATCCACAGTGAGAACTTCAAATACTAGCCAATATTATTCTACCATGGAGAAATTCCCTATGCTTCTCAGGAAGTCCCATGGAATCATACTCCACTATCTAGAGTCGCAACTTCAGAAATGTACCCTTGGATTTCCCCACTGGCTCAGTGGGTTAAGAATCTGGCATTCTCACTTTTGTGGCTCAGGTTGCTGCTGTGGCACTGGTTTGATCATTGGCCCCAGAACTTCCACATGCTATGAGGGTGGCCAAAAAACAAAAAAAAAAAGAGAAAAAAAAATGGTTTCTTATTGGTTTTCCTGCTGTCTTGGTCTCATTCTCCTCTCTCCTTCACTCTAGCTCCTGGGGATTGTCTCTCACATAGACCACCTGCACATAAGTCCTTGTCTTGGGTTCTGCATGGGGGACCAAGGATGAGATGGCTACAAATGAATAAGAACAGAGTGTTCTCCAATGGTTTGGAGGTACACTTTTTACAAGATTAAGCATCATTTGGTCATAGCAAAGACCATGGTGATAGCAATGTTAATTATGATGACTGGACATTACTGGGGCTTGCTAATAGTGCTGCCACTCTTGGGTATTCAGCTTATTAAATTCCGTAAATCCTGCTTTTAGCAAACTAAGTAATAAGGAGAAGATGTGTGTGAATGGGAGAGCGACCTTGAAGGAAGTCAGGAAACGCAAAGCAATAAGGCCCAGGGGAATACACTAATTCAAACCTCTATTCCCCACATGTCTTTTCTTATTTTTTTTTCTTTTTTGTCTTTTTAGGGCCACACCCAAGGCATATGGAAGTTCCCAGGTTAGTGGTTGAATCGAAGCTAAAGCTGCTGGCGTACACCACAGCCGCAGTAATGCCAGATCAGAGATGCATCTGCAAATGCCAGATCCTTAACCCATGGAGGAAGGCCAGGTTTCAGACCTGCATCCTCGTGGATACTAGTCAGGTTCGTTAACCACTGAGCCATGATGGGAAACTCTCTCTTTTCTTCTTTCTTAAAAAAAAAAAAAAAGTGGGGGAGTGTCGACTGTACAACACCAGTGCCAAAAATAGAGTTCTAGGAAACACAACCTCAGGGTTAGAAATAGTCAGGGTTGGGTAAATAACATTCTATGCTGTACAGTCAATTTCCAATTATTCTTTTTTTTTTTAAGTTTTTATTTTTTTTTCTCTTAAGGTTGATTTACATTGTTCTGTCAATTTCTGCTATAATTCCCAATTATTCTTAATGCTCTGTAGGTCTCTTCCCATTTTCCATGTCTTTTCTTCCCTCATGGCTGAGCTGGCTGTAGCAGCAGAACCATCCCTGTGATTACCCCTCCAGTCTCAGAACATCTCTACCGTGACACAGGAAGAGTAGAGGTCTGCAGAAACCGAGGTAATGAAAGGACCTGTAAAAGGTTTCATATTTTATACATGGTTTGCTGTTCTAGCTACTATAGCTGTCTAATTACCCTAAAAGTGCATGGTAGAAATAGCACTAATGTGCATGGTTGCCCTGGGTTAAGATATGGACAGTATGGGAGTTCCCGTCATGGCTCAGTGGTTAAGGAAACTAGCTAGTATCCATGAGGACTCAGGTTCGATCCCTGGCCTCCCTCAGTAGGTTAAGGATCCAGCTTTGCCATGAGCTGTGGTGTAGGCTGCAGATGCGGCTCAGATCCCGTGTTGCTAGAGCTGTGGCATAGGCCGGTGGCTACCGCTCTGATTCAACCCCCAGCCTGGGATCCTCCATATGCCCTGGGTGCGGCCCTAAAAAGACCAAAAAAAAAAGAGAGAAAAAGAAAGATATGGACAATGTCTGAGGCCTCCACTAGAGGTCTTGAAGGCTGGGGTCTGGAATCATCTGAAGGCTCATTCACACAGACATCTAGCAGTTGATGCCAGCTGTTGGGTGGACTGTCAGTTCTTCCCCACTTCAACTTTCTCATGTGGTTTCTCTGTGAGAGTTGGCTTGGACTTCCTCACAGCGTGACAGTTGAGTTCTGCAGGCAAGCGCTCCAAGAGAGGAAATCTATATTTCCTTCTCGGACCTCGCCTCACAAGTCATGGGTCATTATTTCTACTGCACCTTATTCACTGAAGCAGTCACAAGTTCCATTCAGGTTCGGGGAAAAACTAAATAGAATTCCCCCTCTTCTTGGAGAGAGGCAAAGTTCTGGAAAAATGTGGGACTGGAAATTTTGCTGTGACATTTTTGGGAAAATACAATCTGCTATATTTACATATAAGTTGCAAAGGGAGTATATACCAAGATGCTTCCAAGACTCTGAAATAATTACACTTTGAAATAGGGAAAGGTGATGGTATTGGGAAGGGGCACAAACAAGGTTGTGCTCTGCTGCCGCAAACAAGGATAGATATTTGATCTGGTTTTCTTGTGAGATCCCTGAGAGGAAGTCCAAGGAAAAGGAGGGCCAGAGGAAGGAACCTGGGTAAATAATGGTTACCAGGTTGGTTGAAACTCCCTGCCCCATGACAGAGACCTTAAGTTTAAGCAGTTGAATCTTCAGAAAAACTTCAGGACAAAGGTCTTAGGCAGAGATTAAGTCAGCCTGTTTCTAAGATATATGCAAAGTGCTTTGCTCATACAGCATTAACAGCATGTGTGGACAAGGGGGCCATAGGATTGCTGGGTGTTGGTGAGCATCTTAGAATAAAGATTGTGTCTTTAGCTTCACCAGTATACATTCTGAGTGTTCTAAGTGAGGGCTTGTGCCATCAATGTATGGACATTCTAAAAGTCAAACAAGGATTGCAAACCTCCGAAGTGCTCTATGAAGAGCATGCATTTTGAGATGTTTCTTAGTTTGGGATGGGCAATTCTTCTGCATGCATTTGAATTACAAAATGCAACACAGTGTCATATAATCCTTTCTTAGGTCTCACAAAGCACAGATGTGTAAGGACATGTCTATCTAATCAAGGTCGTTTCTCCAACAATGAAAATGTGTTTCACTGTTACCAATTTTCTATGCAGCTGATCTGCTTCAGCACCTTTCTTGGTACACAATAACTTCTCATTTCTATGCCAAATTTTATTGCACTGTTTTTGAAGATCTCTTAACACATGTATGCAGCGATGCATCCTACTCAACTGGGTGGTGATCAAGTGAACACCCATGACCAAGTTCAGTTTTGTGAAGGTAATAACAAATATGTCCTGACTGCTGCTTACAATGTCATAGACTGTTCGATCCATGCAAAGATAACAAAATGTATCTTAGAATCAAAGATATATAAGTTTTGATATCTAACAGAGAAAATCCTGTCTTGATCGATTTTTTTTTTCCTTTTTCTTTAGGGCCGAACTTGCGGCATATGGAGGTTCCTAGGCTAGGGGTCTAATTAGAGCTACAGCTGCCAGCCTACACCACAGCAATGACAGATCTGAGCTGTGTCTGTGACCTATACTACAGCTCATGGCAATGCCGGATCCTTAACCCAATGAGTGAGGCCAGGGATCGAACCTGCAACCTCATGGTTCCTAGTTGGATTCGTTTTTGCTGTACCACAATGGAAAATCCTTGATCATTGTTTTAAGTCAATAAATTTTGGCCATGATTCATTAAGCAGCAAAAGCTTTGTGATACAATCATTTATAAAAATAACCAGGAAATACATATCTCTAAAAATTATACAAATTCCTCATTAAAGTTAGACGTGTGTTTAATTTCAGTTCTTAACCACATATTTTCTGTGCTTATGATAAAAGGAGAAATAACTTCTTAGCCATTGCCTTTATTTGAATGATAATTTGTTATTTCTGTAAATAATTGTCTAAGCTGAAAAAGCTGAAAGTTGCTCAGATTTAGGCCAGGGAGGAAAGATAAGTGAGTTCAGATAAAGCACGAATCATATTGTGGCTAAGAACTTGGGCTGATATTTATGAGAATTTATAGCAGAGATTCAGTCATTTAAAAAATATGTGCTTTTAGTGATGAGTAATAAACATTTCCAGAATTGGAAGCGTTTTTCTTTCAGGAGTTCCCACGATGGCTCAGTGGTTAACGAACCTGACTAGTATCCATGAGGACGCGGGTTCAATCCCTGGCCTTGCTCAGTTGGTTAAAGATCTGGCATTGCCGTGCTGTAGGCTGGCAACTGTAGCTCTGATTAGACCCCTAATGGTGTAGGTTGCAGACATGGCTCAAATCCCACCTAGCTGTGGCTGTGGCATAGGCCAGCAGTTATAGCTCTGATTTAATCCCTAGCCTGGGAACTTCCATATGCCTCGGGTGTGGCCCTAAAAAAAAAAAAAAAAAAGGCCTGCCACTTTAAACAACATTCCAAACAATGGTTAATAGTCAGTGAGTATTTATCCATATTGGTATTTAATAGTTAGGCACTCGCCGTGTACATTTACTCCCTAAAAAATATCTAGATTGCTTCTGCTAAAAGTAAACTCTGAAGTATTTATAAATGTAATGATAGGTGTCTGGGATTTGCTTTAAAGTACTCCTGTGGCAAAGGGAGTAGAGAGCATGGATGCAGCAAAATGGGCCATGGGCCAGTGATAGAGCCAGGGAATGGGTACATGAGGCTGCTTATACTGTCTCTCCACTTTTGTGAATGTTAGAAAATTTCCATAATGGAAGCATTAAGAAAAAGATATTTGTATGGTCCAGGAATGCTGCTTCTAGATATATACTCCCAAAGAACTGAAATAGAGACTTGAACAGTTATTTGTACCACTATGTTCATAGCAGCATGATTTAGAGTGTAGAAGGAGGAAGCAACCCGAATTTCAACTGATGGATGAATAGATAGACAAAATGAATTGTATACATATAATAGAACATTATTCAGCCTTAGAAAGGAGGGAAGTCTGACATATTCTACAACAGGGATGAAACTTGGAGATTATATATATATATATATATATATATATATATAATATATATATATAATATATATAAAAACACACACAAATATATATATATATATATATATATATATATATATATATATTTGTGTGTGTTTTTAGGGCTGCACTCATGGCATGTGGAGGTTCCCAGGCTGGGGGTCTGATTGGAACTTTAGCTGCAGACCTATGCCAGAGCCACAGGCAACATGGGACATGAGCTGCATCTGCAACCTACACCAAAGCTGATGGCAACACCGGATCCTTAACCCATTGAGCGAGGCCAGGGATCAAACCTGCATCCTCATGGATCCTAGTTGGGTTCATTAACCACTGAGCCACGATGGGAACTCTAAAACTTGAAGATATTATGCTAAATGAAACAAGCCAGGTCCAAAAGGACAAATTGTATGATTCTATTTATCTGAAGTACGGAGAGTATGCAAATTCATAGAGACCGAAATGGAATTTTGGTTGCTAGGGGCTGGGAGGAGAATAGGGGGTTATTATTTAATAGGCATAGAATTCAGTTTGGGAAGATGGAAAATCTCTGGGGATGGCAGGGTGGTGGGCGTTGAGCAACTTTGTGAGTATATTTAATAGCAGCGAACTGCACCCTTAAAAGTGGTTAAAATGGTTAATGTTATATATTTTTTTACCACATAAAAATACATTTTAAAGGGTATGTGTGTGTGTGTGTGTGTATATATATATATATATATATTAATGACGTTAGGAGAGAGAGAAAAACAGGAAGTATATGTGAACGTGATGAGCATTGTTTGATCTCTGAGAGCAATGGTGAGCCTTTCTCTTTTTTTTTGTCTTTTCCAGAGCTGTACCCTGGCATATGGAGGTTCCCAGGCTAGGGGTCTAATCGGAGCTGTTGCTGCCGGCCTATGCCACAGTTACAGCCATTCCAGATCCAGGCCACGTCTGCAACCTACAACACAGCTCACGGCAACGGCTGATCCTTAACCCACTGAGCAAGGTCAGGGGTTGAACCTGCAACCTCATGGCTGCTAGTTGGATTTGTTAGCCACTGACCCACCAAGGGAACGCCTTTCTAACCTCACGCATACTCATCATTTCCTTATATAGATTCTCTGGTTACTCTCCCACTCTGACCTTCTTCCCCCAAAGTCCCTGTGCTTCAGAGCCAAAAGCCGGGGTGTCACACAGCGCCAGTCTCAGACAAAACTGTACCAGGGAGCGGTCTGCTTGTTTTGACTATGTTTCCTTGGCCAGAAGAAGAGCTGTCGGGGAGGGACAGACCAGTGTGACTTTGTCTGCCTTTCTGCATGTCACGCAAGTGACTTCAGACCTCCGGGTTTTTCCCTTAGCTATGTGGACTGTCACCACTTCCAAGGTTTGTCGGTGTTCCCTGGAACTATCTAGAAGTCTGTTCTGTCTTGGAAAACATGCCCAGAATGCTCTTGCTGAACTCAGTAGAAGCTCTTTATGGTACATCACTTGGAAGAAGTCCCACTGTGGGAATAAATCCATCAAAAGTTAAAAATATCAAGATCATTAAAAAACATATTCTGTACCTCAGTATGGAAAATGTTGGTTTGGGAGCTCCCGTCGTGGCGCAGTGGTTAACAAATGAGACTAGGAACCATGAGGTTGCGGGGTCAATCCCTGACCTTGCTCAGTGGGTTAAGGATCTGGCATTGCCGTGCGCTGTGATGTAGGTTGCAGACGCGGCTTGGATCCAGTGTTGCTGTGGCTCTGGTGTAGGCCGGCAGCTACAGCTCCAATTGGACCCCTAGCCTGGGAACCTCCATATGCCATGGGAGCAGCCCTAGAAAAGGCAAAAAGACAAAAAAAAAAAAAAAGAAAGAAAAAAGAAAATGTTGGTTTGTAAACACAGCCATTGAAAGACAGACAAGGCAAGATTTATTCCAAAAAAAGGGAGGTGAAAGTATTTTAAAGCAAGTTGTGTCTGTCCATTCCCCATCTGATTTGTCTTCTCACTTGTTCATATCTTATCTCTCCCCTGCAGAGTGTTTAAAGTGGCCACATCTTGTGTTTCTGTATGTGTATTCAATGTGAGAAAGAAGTGGGATGGAAGTAAAAATCATTAAGGAATCTCCAGAAGTGGCCAGAAGGGTACAGTCTGTGTGTGTAGTTCTCAGATGACCGGATGCAGTTGAAAGTCAATGTTAATGTGTGGTTATCAGGTGGACTACAGGTGGTGTAAATCCATGGCTGTTATTCCCTGTAATAATCCCCTTGGCAAAAACTGGACAGCAGAGACACCCATTTGACTGACTTAGGATTGGTCTATGAAACTCACACCTGCTCATGTCTGGACCCTTCCTCTGGGTGTGGGAAACTTACATTCAGCTTCTGTGAGTTGGTTCTCTTTTCTTGCACACTGTGTTGGCCCAGGCCTGCCCATATCCTGTGAGGTAAGCCCTCATGAACCCCAAACTGTCTGTGTAGTGGTCCTAGGGCTGGCAGCTCTGGCATGCTCTGATCCCCTGTCAACTCGGTTGTCAGACACTCTAAAGATGGCTCAGCCTCTGTATCTGTTGATTGGACAAAAAGAGTTGTGCCCAGGTCAAATCTACTTCCTCTACTAGGCTCTAAATTGCTTTGTTATCTTCCTGGCTGTGGAAGTGATAAAAGAAAAGCCTTCTGGTTGGGAACTAGAGCAGATATGTTTATGGGAATGAACAACTGTAAAGATTTTTTTTCTCCTACTATTTTGATCTATTTAAACAAAAAATGTATACATGCAAAATCCAGAATGAATAACTGTGTTTTCAATTTTAGTTTAATTGGTGTTTTACAGATCAGTAGTCGTTAACAAAAGCTCAGCACATGGCCAGACTTGGGCATTTTATTCAGCCCTGCACACTTGCTATTTTTATGCTTCTGATCCTGTGTGTTCCATGTAGGCTTTGAGTGGTGGGGGGAGAAGGACCAGGCACCATCCAAATATGCAATGTAGGAGTTCCTGCTGTGGCTCAGTGATAATGAACCCGACTAGTGTTCATATGGTTCAATCCCTGGCCTGGCTCAGTGGGTTAAGGATCTGGCGTTGCTGTGAGCTGTGGTATAGGTCGCAGATGCAGCTCCGATTTGACCCCTAGCCTAGGAACTTCCATATACCTCCAGTGTGGCCCTAGAAAACACACACACACAAACACACACAAAGACAAGTTACAATGCACTGTTATTAACTCTTGCTGTATTGCTGTATATTAGAAGTTAATCATCTTGATTAAATGAAATGTTGTGCCTTTCGACCAGCATGTTCCCATTTCCCACTCTACCAGCCCCTGGAAACCACCATTCTACTCTCTGCTTCTGAGCTTGACTGGTTTAGATTCCACATGTAAGTGAGATCATGCAGTATTTGCCTTTCTGTGTCTGACTTATTTCACTTAGCCTCCGGGTTCATCCACAGTTAATGTCCTCCAGGTTTGTGCCTGTTGTCTCAAATAGCAGGATATGCTTCTTTTTAAAGGCTGAATGATATTCCATTGTATATTTATATGTATATAATGTGTGTGTATGCATATGTGTGTGTGCAGTTATTATATATAATGTGCATACTATGTATTAAAATGCCCATTGTAAGTATATATATATACACTTACATATCATTGCAGATATATACGTATATATAAATAATGTATATATAAATTCATCTGTCAGTGGACACTGAGATGTCACTATCAGTTGTCTTCAGATCTTGGCTATCGTGAATAATGTTGCAATGAATATGGGAGTGCAGATGCCTCTTCAAGACTCTAATTTTATTTCCTTTAAATATATATCTAGAAGTTGGATTGCTAAATCGTAAGATAGTTCTACTCTAAAATTTTGAGGAAATTCTACACTGTTTTCCATAATGGCTATAACTATTTGCATTCCCTCCAACAGTCTGCAAGAGTTCCTTCTTCTCCACATCCTTGCCAGCATGTGTTATCATTGTATTTATTGTGGTTGATTGCTCCCTTTAGGTCTTTCGATATTTGTTTTATATGTTTACCTGCTCTAATATTTGGTGAGTATATATTTATAATCCTTTTATCTTTCTGTTGCATTGACCTTTTTATTGTTATATAACAATGCTTCTTTGTCCCTAGGAGTTTTTTATTTAAAGACTATTTTGTCTCAATGCAGCCACTTCTGCTTTTTTTGGTTTGTTTACCATTTGCATAGATTTTTTTTTTAATCTCTTCACTTTCAGCCAGTGTGTGTCCTTAAATCTAAAGTGAGCCTCTTGTACATAGCACATCACTGGATCTTTTTTTTTTTTTAATTCATTCATTCTATGCCTTTTGATTGGGAGGTATAATCCATTTGTGTTTAAAGTAATTATTAATAGGTTGTTATCTGGATAGCTGTTTTCTTTTTTGCTGCTGTTTTTTCCGTCTCATCATCATTTTTTTGTCTTTGTTACATGTTTTGTTTTGGTTTGGTTTTTGTATTGATTTTCTTTGGTTCTTTTCTCTTTGTCTTTGTGTATTTGTTACAGGATTTTTCTTTGAGGTTATCCTGAGGCTTGCATTAAGATATCTTGTAGTCATAAACACCTATTTTAAGTTTATAACTGAACTTCATTCACACACAAAAAGTGTTTAGTTTTTAGTTTTTCTTTTTTTTTTTAGCTATTTCTTGGGCCTCTCCCGCAGCATATGGAGGTTCCCAGGCTAGGGGTCAAATCAGAGCTGGAGCCACCGGCCTACGCCAGAGCCACAGCAACCTGGGATCCCAGCCGCATCTGCAACCTACACCACAGCTCACATCAACGCCGGATCGTTAACCCACTGAGCAAGGGCAGAGACCAAACCCGCAACCTCATGGTTTCTAGTCGGATTCATTAACCACTGCGCCACGACGGGAACTCCTGGTTTTTCTTTCTTTTTTTTTTTTCCTGTCTTTTTAGGGCCATACCCTCGGCATATGGAGGTTCCTAGGCCAGGGGTCCAATTGGAGCTGTAGCTGCTGGCCTATGCTAGAGCCACAGCAACGTAGTATCTGAGCTGTGTCTGCAACCTACACCACAGCTCATGACAATGTCAGATCCTTAACCCACTGAGCAAGGCCAGGGATCGAACCTGCAACCTCACGGTTCCTAGAGGATTTGTTTCCGCTGAGCCACAACAGGAACTCCACAAAAAATGTTAAATCATGTTTTTTTTCCTGGGAGAATGAGGCCTGGGACCTCTTAGTCTGCCATCTTGCTGATGGCACTTTGATATGTGACTTTAATTTCCTAAAGTATCTTGATACTTTCTGTCCAATTGTTCCTCTCCCCTGTTGCCAAACAGCTTCTGGTAACTTGTATCATGGTCATTTTATCTGTCCTTCTCATGGGTTTATTGGTCATGACTATATCCTCTTCCATGAAATGTCACCTATGTCTTTTGCTCATTTTCTAATTGGATTTTTTGTCTTTTCATTGTTGAGTACTGAGAGGTTTTTTTAATATATAGACCAGATACTAGTCCTTTATCATATACAGTTGCAAATTTTTCTTCTCAGCTTGCAGCTTATTTCCTCATCCTCTTACTAGCTCTTTTGCAAAAGTTTTTAATTTTCATGAGGCCAAATTTGCCTTTTATATATTACATGATTGGTGTCAAAACTAGTAAATTTTGGACTTTCCATTGTGGCATAGCAGAAATGAACCTGACTAGTATCCATGAGAATGAGGATTCAATCCCTGGCCTTCCTCAGTGGGTCAACAATCCGGCATTCCTGTGAGCTGCGGTGTAGATTGCAGACAAGGCTTGGATCCTATGTTGCTGAGGCTGTTGTGAAGACCAGCAGCTTTAGCTCCAATTCGACCCCTAGCTTGGAAACTTCCATATGCTGTGGATGTGGCCCTAAAAAGAAAAAGCAAAAACAAAAAAACAAACAAAAAGACCCTACCTCATCACTTTTTACCTAGGTCTAGATCCCAAAGAATTTCTCCTATTTTTTTCCTAAAAGATTTATAACTTTAATATTACATTTTATTTTAATTTTTTTAAAATTTAATGCTTTTGTTTTGTTTTTATTTTTGTTTTTTGGTCTTTTTAAGACTGTACCCTCAGCATATGGAAGTTCCCAGGCTAGGGGTCAAATTGGAGCTGCAGCTGCCAGCCTACACCACAGCCACAGCAATGCCAGATCTGAGCTTCATATGCAATCTATACCACAGCTCAAGGCAATGCCGGATCCATTAACCCACTGAGCAAGGCCAGAGATCAAACCCGCATCCTCATGGATACTAGTTGGATTCTTAACTTGCTGAGCCACAATGGGAACTCCTTATGTTACATTTTAATCTGTGATCCATTTTGGATTAATTTTTGTATAAAGTGTGAGGTTTCGGTCAATGCTTATCTGACTCCCCACCCCACCTTCACCAATCCAACACCCAGGATTTCCTATTGCTCCAGCACCATTTGTTTGAAGTATCCTTACTTTTATTTATTTCTCATTCACAAATGGGAGAGACCAACAGAGAAATAGATTTTAATAACTTAATTGGATCTAAGCTGCAGTAAGTGTAGGAACACTGGGATCTAAGCTGCAGTAAGTGTAGGAACACTGGGATAAGAATGACAATTAGGGAGTTCCCATTGTGGGGGTGGTTAATAAATCTGACTAGGAGCCATGAAGCTGCGGGTTCGATCCCTGGCCTTGCTCAGTGGGTTAAGGATCCAGCGTTGCTGTGAACTGTGATGTAGGTCGCAGATGCGGCTTGGATCCAGCGTTGCTGTGGCTCTGGCGTAGGCCGGTGGCTACAGCTCCGATTGGACCCCTAGCCTGGGAATCTCCATATGCTGCAGGAATCGGTCCTAGGAGAAAGAAAGGCAAAAAGACAAAAAAAAAAAAAAAAAAAGAATGACAACTAGGTAAGACAAAAGTTTCCCCAGGGAGGAATTAACTGAGTTATGTGCTGTTAAAAACTAAGGAAAATAGGGACATTTGATCTATGCATTTTCCATTCTTAAAGGGGAGAGAGACTGGTGGGAAAGAGAATGTAAGAAATCAGTTTGCTTCTTTGTCACCAGGTGAAGGAGCACTGTTGAGCTGTTGAGTAATTCTGTGGAGGAAGAAGGTGAGGAATAAAACCGGGTGGCATCCAGGTGAGTGTTGGAGAAGATTGTGTTTGCAGCTGATTAGAACTTGGGGAAGACACCATTAGCCTCCAGGTAGCCTCATGGACTCTAGCGGTGGTAACACCTCGTGCAGGGCACCCTAACTTCTCTAGGGCGTGACCAAACTTGGTATCTCCCTGGAGAGGAATGCCAGGCCTGCCTCTAACACTCTCCTCACTGCATTTGCCCTCTTCAGCTTCCTTGTGATGTTGGAATGTAACTACTTAAGGACTCAAGAGCCTTCTACAAGAGACAAGAAGGCTTTGCATTCCAACTCTTGGGTCCCTGCCATGTAACTCTCTTCAAAACGTTCTGTTATTTTGGGAATGGAAAAGCCAAACATGGTATGGCTACTTTGGAAAAGCAAGGTGATTGCTCTTCAGGTTGTTTTCAGAAAACAGATGCTCTGGATGATTCTTTTCAATAGGCATTTAAAATTCAGGAAGAATGAAACTGTAAGGAAGAAAGTATTTTGAGAGAGTTAATTCTGTGTGTACACTTTGTTAGCAGTGGTTGTGGAATTTGGAGCAGAATATAATCAAACATTTTGACACGTATATGAAAGGAGCAAACAATAGGATGGGTGATATAACCCACTCAAAATTTTTTGTTTAAAAAAAAAAGAGAAGAAGCTAGCTGGCCAACTGATTAGCTCTGGGGTTCTTCCAGAGCAAGCTATTAACATAAAAGAGGAGAGGATGGGACTATCTAAATGGTAATAAGTGGTTTTCTGTTCCTCTTTATATACCATACTGAGTTGCACCTGTAACATAATTCATTCATATGCTTCTTTGATTGTTTCTCTTAATGTAATTTTTTCACATTCTCTCCAACACTTGTTACTGTCTTTTTTATTCTAGCCATTCTGGTAGGTGTGAAGTGGTATCTCATTATGATTTTTTTCCCTAATGACTAATGATCTTGAGCATCTTTCCATGTGCTTATTGGCCATTATAATCTTTGGAATAATGTCTATTCTGATGGTTGCCCATTTTAAAATTGAGTTAGGTGTCTTTTTATTACAGAGTTGTAAGAGTTAATTATTGAGTTGCTTAGCATATGAGTCAGATGTGTTGTTTGAAAATTTTTCTCCTAATCTGTGGATTGTTTTTCCATTTTCTTCATTGTGTCTTTTGAAGCATAAAAGTTTTTAACTTTGATGAAGTCCAATTCATCTCTCTGTTCTTTTGTTGCTTCTACTTTCATTGTCATATCTGAGAAAGCTTTTGCTTAACTGAACGTCAGGAAGGTTTACTCTTATGTTTCCTTCTAGGGATTTGATAGTTTTAGCTCTTATATTTACTTTTATGAGGTACATTTTGTGTATTATGGAAATTAAATATCCCATACACGACAAACAGCTTAAACACAAGCTTTCTTATTGCGGAATTTCCCAAGGATGTTTATTCTTAACAACTTGGTGGTATTGACTGTGACATAACTCTTCCTCTGTGAGCTGAGGTTTTCCTGTTATACAGCTTTTACCTGCATTTGTCAAGGTTTCTCGGACTATTGAAATGTTTGCATTGCCAGAGGCAAAAATCCAAATCAGTGTAGTCAGAAAAGGGGATTTATTTGGAAAGAAACCGAGGTAACTCATGTAACTGAAGGAAGAGTTGGAGACTGAATGTAGGAAGTATGAAGTGTGAGGAATAGCAGGAACCAGGACTTGAACACCAACAGGACCATTCTCTATTTCTTTCTCCTTTTTCCTCTATCCATCCCCCATCCCATCCCTTCTCATTCTCACTCTGGCTCTTTGCACTCTTTCTCTCTGCCCATCAGCTCCAGTCTCCTTGATGGCGGGGTTCCTCCACAAAGTCCAACATAAGACTCTTGGCAGCTCACAAGACCTTGGACTCCAGACTCTCACACCAGAGACTATTTGTCCCCAGCTCCTTTGTGAAAAATTCTAGGCAAGATCTGATTGGCCAGTTAGGGTCATGTGCCCCTCTGGACTGTCAACACAAACTTTCTGGTAACACTGACTGTGGGCTTTATTGGTAGGAAAGATTCTTTAGAAGTTTACTTTTGGTTTAGACAAGTGGTTCTCAATATATTATAGCTCTAATTCTACAAAATTTAATTCTATTTATAATCTTGCAGTTGTTAATAATCACTTTTAAAGAAATATTTAAATATTGTTTGGTTTGTTTGAAAACTCATTTAATTAAACTATTTCAGTATTTCAAACATCATTTATCAATTTAACATATTTGATTTTCTTTTTAAGCATTGCTTGACCAAATAAGCCAGTCTTCCTGAAGAACTGAAAAACTCTTATCTGTGCAATAAATTAACCTTATAAACTAAGGGAAACCTAAAGTTCTCTTGGGTGTTCTACCACTGGGCATTAACTTGGTAGGATTTCAACATAATATCATAAATCTAACTTAGTTATTCAATTGAATATTTTAAATGGGAGTTAGAAGACTATCACTCTAATAACCAAATTCTTTTCAATGTTATAAACATGTAGGATATCAAATATGTATAGTCTCTCTAAGTATACTTTTTCAAAGTATTAATACCATGATTTTTATCCTCTTAATTTTGGGGGCTGCACCCATGACATATGGAAGTTCCTGGGCCAGGGGTCCAATATGACCTGCAGCTGCAACCTATGCCACAGCCACGGGCAACACAGGATCCTTCTAACCCACTGTACCAGGCCAGTCATTGAATCCATTCCACCTCAGAGACATCACCAGATCCTTAACCCACTGTGCTATAGCAGGAACTCCTGATGTCCTTAAAATTTTTAATGCTTAATTTTAAATCTTTCCAGAATTAAAAGCTGGTACTTACTAAGGAATACTAGAAGAATTCTAGAGAACTCAGAATATTTAATTCTAAATCTTCCCAGGGTTAAAAGATACTCACTGACTGAGGAAACTTCATCTTATTCTAAGATGTACTACCCTCCTCCCCAGCCCTGCCCTGCCCCACATTTTAACATCTCTGAACTTAGGGTGTGTCTTACAATCAATGACACCTTGATTCGAAACAGTTAGGCTTTCTCAGTGATACTTAAAATAACGGTATCTTAAATTAGATGAGACACGGTACCATTCTCAGTTAACTGGGATGACTTAAGACTGGAAATGAAGGCTGGGTATGAGGCCTGGAGCTACAGATGTAGATCTTTAAAATCTTTAAAAAAGAAATCTGTGAGTTCCTGTTGTGGCTTAGCAAGTTGGGAACCCAACTTGTATCCATGAAGATTCAGGTTCAATCCCTGGCCTCGCTCAGTGGGTTAAGGATCCAGCATGGCCACAAGCTGAGGTGTAGGTCTCAGACACGGCTCACATCCGGTGTTGCTGTGGCTATGGTGTGGGCTGGCAGCTGCAGATCTGATTTTACCCTTATTTTACTCTGGGAACTTTCATATGCTGTGGGTGCAGTTGTAAAAAGTAAAAAAGAAAAAAGAAAAGAAAGAAATGTGGCGGTTTATCCAAATACTTAAGTTTCTGCCTGCTTACAAAATCCAATGGTCTCACCCCAAATGATCACTTGATTGGATTTTCACTTGTCTGATTTTAGTTTACGAAAATGTCTTTTTTCTATCCAGCCTTGAAACTGATGCGAGCCTATTTAAACAGTTTAAAATTTTAACTTAAAAGATTTTTGAGGAGTTCCTTTAGTGGCTCAACAGAAATGAATCTGGCCAGTATCCATGACGATGTGGGTTCAATCCCATGGCCCTATTCGGTGGGTTAAGGATCCATTGTTGCTTTGAGCTGTGGTGTAGGTCACAGACTCGGTTCGGCTCTGGCATTTCTGTGGCTGTGGCATAGGCCAGCGGCTATAGTTCCGATTCCACTCCTAGCCTGGAAACCTCCTTATGCCGCAGGTGCAGCCCTAAAAAGACCAAAAAAAAAGAAAAAAGTTTCAAAGTGATGGATTCTTTTATTCTTTCAAGTTCCAGATATTTAGAGTGTCCTTCTTTGTCCAGGTTTAAGTCATATCTTTGAAATCATAATTATTCTTTTTTCAAATATTTGGCATTGCTTAGATAGAAAGCCTAGAACATTACAAGTGGAGAACACAGACAGTCTTAACTTTTTCCTAAATTTAATGAAACTGTTTTCTGTGTTCTTGATAAGGATTTAAGATAGATATAATGTTAAGAAATTATGCCATTTTAAAAATTAAGAGATTAAAAATTTGGGAATGGATATTTAAACAACTTTATTGAGACATAGTTTATATATGGTACAATTCACCCCTTTAAAGATCCCTGGTCTTGCTCAGTGGGTTAAGGGCCTGGCGTTGCCAGGAGCTGTGGTGTAGGTCACAGACGAGGCTTGGATCTGTTGTTGCTGTGGTTGTGGCATAGGCGGGCAGCTGCAGCTCCGATTCAACCCCTAGCCTGAGAACCTCCATATGCTGCAGGTGCAGCCCTAAAAAGCAACAAATAAAATAAAATAAAATGTGCCATTCATTGATTTGTAGTGTATTCATATATATATATATATATATATATAATAATATCATCACCAGTTAATTTTAGAACATTTAAAAAAATGTTAGAACATTTTCATCACCTCAGAAAGAAACCCCATATTCTTTGACTTTATCCCATGTCCTCCCACCACCCTAAGCAACTACTAGTCTGTGTTCTTTCTCTATAAAATTGCCTCTTCTGGACATTTTATATAAATGGAATCATATACTAGGTGGTTATTTGTGACTAGCTTCCTTCCCTTAGGAAAAGAGATGCTGAATTTGGTCAAACATCTTTTTAGGAAATATTAGAGGGCTAACCCACTCTTTTATTTGGACATATATGAATTTGTTTGACTTCCAGTCATAGTAATGAGGTCGTTATATTGATGGATCAACCAATTGAGGCCTGGAGGGGAGATGCTGGAGGGAGGTAGGGGTTGGGGTGCCCTCAGGTCAGGTGTCTACCCCTGACCCAATCTCCAAATGGGTTCAGAGTCAGGCAAGAACATGGCAGCCCTGCCTGGGAATACATGGTTATGGTAAAGCAAAGAATAGCCCCTGGAAATGGGGACTGACAGACAGACTGAATTGAAGATACCATCTTTTTGGGTTTTTTTTTTGCTATTTTTTAGGGCCACACTTGCAGCATACTGAAGTTCCTAGGCTAGGGGTAGAATCGGAGCTGCAGCTGCTGGCCTATACCAAAGCAATAGCAACTCAGAATCCAAGCCACATCTGTGACCTACACCATGGCTCATAGCAACACCAGGTCCTTAACCCTCTGAGCGAGACCAGGGATTGAACCCACATGATCATGGATACTAGTCGGGTTACTGCTGAGCCACAATGGGAATTCCAAAGATGTCATCTTTAATTCAGCTCTTTGACAGCCCTCTTCCATGTTTTTTGAATGATGAGCAGTGTTATACACAAAATACTGCTGGGTATACTGGGAAAAAAGCTGAATTAAGAAGTAAGAGGCCTAGGTTTTTTGCTTTGACTTTGCAGTTTAACTTTAAGGAAGTTCACTCTATATCCCTGAACCTAAAGTTCTCCATGTGTTTAAGAGTGAAAATTTACTACCCAGCATGGTTGGCGACCGCCGAACGATTAACATAAACAATGAGACATATGAGTGTCCAGTATCTGTCTTCTGGCTATCCCTGACCCTTGATATCCTGCCAGGTGGCTCCATAGCCCCCTCTCCCTGTAAATGTCTCAGATTTACCTCTGAGTAAGGTACAGTGTCTTCTCATCCACATCATGTTGCCATTGAGGTCTCTATTTACAAGGCCTATGGTCAGTGGCCTCCAGGGTCCTCAGAGGTTTTGCCTGGGCTGCCTCCATCCACCATTTCCCAAGACACTGAAACCATGCATCACTGCTCTTCGCTCCTCACCCCCACCCCACTCCCCACCTTAGATCTGCACCCACCCACCTAATCCCAGCAAAGAGGCCTTTGTTGTTAGTTGCATCAGTCCCCTCAAATGTCTGTCATAGCCCAGCTCATCTTCAGTCACATTCTAAGTTGCAGAGCCTCTGAGTTGAAGAGGCACACAGCACCTGCTCTCCAGGGCTGAGTTCTGAGGCTGACACTACCATAACCACTGTGAGTGGGACACTGATATGGGGGTAGCAAGTAGCCTGACACCAGAGCCATGGGGCCCTGGTTGTCTTTCAGCTTCATTTACACACACACACATGCACACACACGTGTGCATGTGCACACACACCTTTTTTTGTACTTTCCCATTGAGATGATTTATAATCAGGATATACCTCTTCAAGGAGACTAAGGCACCTAAAGAAGAGAACAAGTCCACATGCTGGCATTGTGAATTATACGTCAGAACTGGAAAGAATTCTACACATAGTCTAGACTAAACCCCTCCCCCTCCATGCCCCCATCCTACCCCCCGTTAATGGAAAAGAATGAAGCCCATGGAGGTGATGTGACTTGGCTAAGATCACACACTATGTGAGAGAAAAAGCAAAGACCATTCATTTATTCAATAAATGCTTAAATAAATCAATACAAGTTTATTGATTCCTATTTACCGAGGCACTGTCCTAGGAGATGAGAATATAGGCTTACTTTGCACAAAGTCCCTGTCCTTGTGGAGCTTACATTTATCAGATTGCCCTGGAGAAGATAAACACTGTAATGTCAGGTGGTAGTAAGTACCAGGAAGAAATCCAGAATATGAGGATAGGGAATGAAGGTGGAGGAGAAGTGCCCACATTTGATAAGGAAGTCAGGGATGGCTTCTCTAAAAGTGAATGAAGTAAGAGGCCAAGACTTATCTGGGAGAAGTGCATCCTAGATTGAGAGAACAGCAGGTGCAAAGGCCCTGGTACAGTAAGAAGGCCAGTATGACCAAGATGTCTAGATTGGCCATCCAGAGCTCCTTCACCAAACCACACTGCCTCTGGATCATCAGGGATGTCCCAAGGGTCATTATTCTGTAATGTGTCCAGGTTTGAGGATGACTATATGAACCCAGAGTCACTATGCCACCCAGGTTGGAACAGAACTTGTGTCCCCCATGTGTTGATTCAGAACCTCAGTGTAGTATTATAGATACAGCTTTGAGCTGTGGATCGGGAAACCTGAGGGATGATCTAGGTTCTTCCATTGAGACATTGATCTTGGTCAAGCCTTCCTGGAAGACCAAATTGGTTTTTGTTTTTTTTTAATTTTAATTAAAATTTAATGTTTAGTGTTAAAATCAGTAAGTTCCCTATTTTTTCATGTGTCATGACTTTTTTTTTGTTGTTGTGGTTGCTATAACTGAATATAGAGATGCACACAAATCTTAAGTGTGATATAGCTTAGACTCTATCATTTATATCAAGATGTAGAACATTCCAGTGTCTCTGAAGTTTCCTTTATTAAGTATCTTCCCCTGCTTCCTCTCCCCCCCATACACTGCCCTCACTCTCTGACAACGATAACCTTCTGACCTCCATCAGTGTACACTAGGGCTGCCTATCCTTCAACTTCATATGGAGGACTCAACATGTTATATTTTTTGTGGCTGTCTTCTTTCACTCAACATTATGTCTTTGAGATTCACCCATGCTGTTGAGAGTAGCAGGAGCTTTTTCATTGCCATGTAGTGTTCCATTATATGAATATAAGATCTTTTTCCATTCTCCTGTTAATGGCCATTTTAGTTGTTTCCAGTTTGGGGCTCTTATGAAAAATCTGCTATGGACATTCATGTGTGCATCTTTTGCTGGACAATAAGCACTCGTTTCTCTTGGGTTTATACTAAGAAGTTGAATTGTCTGAGCTTTTTTTAAAAGTTCAAATATTTCCCAATTAAATGACAGAAGCTGTTTTTAGTATCTGTTAACCCTAGATCCCGAAGTCATAAGCTTTTAACGACTTAATTTTATTAATTAGGAACATAACCTGTGTACATTGGAAATACATCCATATGAGACATTCTTTATTCAGTCTTCAGATAAGGCAAGGAGTCCAAATGGTTCTTGAGCTACAGGTGTGGAATCATGGCCTTAGAGAACGTCTAAAGTGTCCTTAAGATGTAACCCTCTATGAGTCTAAAAGGTAGTGTTCCTAAAGGTACACATACAAGTTGATACTTACTAGAACGTTCTCTGCTTGGTCTGTAGGCTGGTGCTTACAAGTGGAGCTCCATGCTGAAACTGTGGCCATTTGACTCACAGCATTATTCTAGTATTGAGTGATGAATGGATATAGTATCAAGTATCTTCTTTTCCTTACATCAGGGACCCACCATTCTCCACATGAGAGTCCAGAGTGCCATGGAAAGTTCCAGTGAATACAGTATACTGTTTATTCTTGGTGGTCAGCATGGGTATAGGGGCCCCTGGGATATCCTGTGACCAGGGTAATGTCTCCTCAAGTGGTGATGTGAAGGTTTTGCTGCAGGAAGGATGGATGGCAAACCAAAATGACAGCCAGATGGGATGGGATGTCATTTGGTATGGCAGGATGGAAGCTATTTTGTTTGTGCAGCACATTCTTCTCTCTCCATATCTAGTACTGAGCCTACTTCCTAAACACAAAGTAGGAAGGTGACCCAAATGGCCAGTCATGGTATTCAATTCTATTGGCCTTGGGACTAGTCAAAGGATGGGCAGATAAGCCAGGCTGCCCTAATTATGATCTTTCTAATGACTCATATCACTTGAAAGATGGGAGGATTCTTCTTTTCTTGGATGCCATCTGTAAAGATGAGATGCTAGAATTCCTGTAGCCGTGTCTGCCATCATGGACATAAGCCTTGCAGAATCACAAGAGGTAGAAAGATGGTCCTGGCATTTTGCATCTCTCTTTTTTTCATGTCTAATGGCCAAAATATACTCCTTTCTAATCAAACTGGTTTGCAATTGGGCTGTTGAGCTTTGGTGGAAAGAATATGAACAAATACACAGCCAGCTCCTTCATAACAAAACCTACCACTTAGGAGATGGTTTATGTGGACTTAGTCTTGAGAACTGGCAAGGAAGGCACACATGGCTGACTCTTCATTTGGTAGAACGAATTCTACACTCTCATTAGTAGTCACTGCCAAGGCTGAACAGAAAGTCCTCCCATGTTTCCAAAATGATCCTGTCTTGACCAGCCACAAAAATATGAGCTACCACTTATGGAGTGTCTTCCACATGCAGAATCTAGGCAGGAGTCTAGACAAGAAATCAGGAACAGTCACAATGTGGTGTGATGAAGACTTTGATGGGAAGTAGAGAGTGAAATTAAGCTCAAAGCAGGCTCACCTTACTTGGCCCCTGGAGGATTCGTGGGGATATTAAGAATAACTTCCTGGAGCAAAGGGGCTCTGATCTGGAACCTAGGGATGAATAGGAGTGCTTGGGGAAAATGTGTGTAAGTTGGGCACCAAGGAGGTAGGCATGGAACAGTATTGTTTTTGGCTGAGGGAACAGCACATATAAAAGCCCCAAAGTAAAAATGAGCCTGGCACAAAAGTCTGATATATCAAGATGGCAGTTTATTAAATCAGAACAAGGTATGCAAGTGAGCATGGGAAAGGCTTCCAAATGCACAGAACTCACATCTGCTCTCAAAAGCACCCCATTTCTTAAAAGAGCTTGGAGAGTCATTTAGTATTATAACATTTCATGGGGAGCAACTTTGTTGTTGCTGTTATCCTTATGGATTATTGAGAGACGAAGGGAGATGACGCACACAAGAGACACAAAATTGAGGTAATTTTCCTTTCATTTCTTTCTCTTCCTTTCTGGCCCATTTCTGTCAAGGAGATACCTGAGTATTAGAAATAATGTATGCAAAGTCTGGTCCTAGCAGACTGTCAAGATCAGTAGCTGGTGTTACCGGGGGGCTCATAGAAAGCATGAGGTCGCTCTTCTTCCTGCATCTTAAGCTCCATACTCCTCAGTTCTCAGTTCCTGTCCCTGGTACAACCTCCCGCAGGATGGCTGACAGGAGTTGTGCCTTGTCCTTACAGGGGAGACCCCACCTCTTTCTCCCTGGGTGACTAAATGGCCTAAAACCTTTTAAATCCAATGAATTTGTGCATTTCCTAAACATTGTCAGTCATGAATAACCCAGTGTATGAAGACATCTACAACTCAACCTACATGGGCTGCGCCAAGCCCAGGCCACACCCATCTCATTGTCTCTCCTCTACTTTGATGGGCAGGAATGCCCATCCTTTCACTGTCTTTGGGAGTTTTGTCTTCTGTGGACAGTTGCTGGAAAGAAGGACACACAGGCACACATACAACACACAGAGATGGAAAGGTATGTAAGTCTTTGAGACATAGCTTTTGAGGGCATCTCCAACCTCTGGGGAGCTCTCCTTCTTTCTTTCTTTTTCATTTTCAGCCACCCTGCGGCATATGGAGTTCCTGAGCTGGGGATCAGATCTGAGCTTCAGCTGTGACCTACAGCAACACCAGATCCTTTAACCCACTGTACCAGGCAGGGGATTGAACTTGCGTTCTGGAGTTGCAGAGATGCTCCCAATCCTGTGTGCCACAGTGGAAACTCCTGGGGAGCTTTTACTAAATATAATCTGCATTGGCCTCACCCCAACACATTCTTCACAAATCATTTGTATTTCTGCAACTAGAAGCTTAGAAACTGTGTATATTATATATAGAAAATATATAATACATATTTTTAAATTAATCTTTTGTTTTCATTGGAGTATAATAGGCTTGCAATATTATATTAGTTTCAAGTATATGATATAGTGATCTGGTATTTGATACATTACAAAATGACCCCCACGATCTGTCACCATACAAAGTTATCACAATATTATTGACTATACTCACTATGCTGTACATTACTGCCTGTGACTTATGTATTTTACAACTGAAAGTCTGTACCTCTTAAGGTCCTCACCTACACAGAGAACAGACTGATGATTGGCAGAGAGAAGAGAGGTGTGGGATGAGTGGAATAAATGAGGGAGAGATTAGATATATTTTTTTAAACTTTATTTGAAATGATTTTTATTTTTTCTATTATAGCTGGTTTACAGTGTTCTGTCAATTTTCTACTGTACAGCAAGGTGACCCAGTCACACGTACATATATATATTCTTTTTCTCACGTTATCCTCCATCATGAGCCATCATAAGTGACTAGATATAGTTCCCAGTGCTATACAGCAGGATCTCATTGCTTATCCATTCCAATAGTTTGCATCTATTAACGCCAAGCTCCCCTGGTGAATCTGACAAGTACCCCAGGCCAAGAGCCCCTTAGTGGAGGATATGCAACTCTGCTCACACTAGGCAGGCAGGTAGGCAGGCAGGCAGCCTCTCTTGTCATCCTACAGCTTTTTCCTAAACATCTTAGTTCCTAAATGGTCTAGGCTTTGCTAACTAATATTTGCTAACTAAAAGGCCAGTTCAAAAGATACTTCAGAACAAAGGAATGGTCTCTTCTCAAAGGTGAATTCCAGCTTTGACTTCTACAGAAACTTAAACCTGCAGGAAGCTCTGATATCACAAGATTTCACACACACACACACATCAGGCACACACACTTTATTACATATATATGTAAAGCTTATCTCCACTAGAAAGTTATGATCCTAACTAATTTTTAGAGCAGTTGACTCGAATGGTATTTTGTGAGATTTGCATTATAAGAACTTTTCAGTATTTAACTTCAACAAAGATGAAAGTATGGCTGCAGCCCTTCTCTTTGAAAAATATGTCTGTCTTGGGGCCACTGGTGTCACGAATCCTTAACAACCTGTCTGCACCATTACTTCAGAAAAATGAAGTGCCTGGTTTTCCTAGCTCTGCACAAGGTTGCTTTCTTTCTTCCATTCACTGTCTCTCTTAATTAAAAAAAATTCCACTGCTTTTTCACTACAAAGTGAATCATTATAATGGAAGTTGCCACTCCATTTCCTGGACACAATCCTTATACAGAATTGTACCTCAAGGAAAAACATGAAACCATGGAACATGAGGCCTTAAAGTTTAGAATAAAGAAACTTTTGCTGTAGCAGAAATTGAGAGAACAATGTAAATCAAGTATAATAGAAAAAAATAAATATCTAAAATCAGAAAAAAGAAATTTCTGGTTTTTCCAGGGTATTTTGGGGTCTGCAAATTTAACCATTCTGCAACCCAATTCACCTGCTTTTCTTATTCTTTGCTCTCTTGCTGGTCACCTGAAAAATCATTGCATGAAAGTGGTTGGATTTCAAAATCACAGGCCCCAGAGATTCCAGCTGATCACATGGTCCAGCTACAGGTAGATGAAGCATCATAACTTTGCACTTGATGGATGAAAACACCTAGGCTAGAGAAGCTTGGAGCTGACTCAGGATCACAGAGTGGAGGAGGAACTAGAACCCAGACTCCTAAGAGGATACCCTTTCCATTAGAACCCAGTGGTCTAAGTCCTGCCTGCATAAAAATCACCTGCTAAGCAGTACCTGGCAAGGGACCAGCAAAGCCTCTCCCTCCAACATACTTAATCTAAGTTTGTCTTCAAACCAAACCTCTGCCTTCCCCTTCCAACTAGTTTGCTACTTCTTTTCACTTACCATATAAAAGTCCCCAGATAAAGATTCTCAAGTCTGACTACTACCATCCACTAATTTTTTTAGGGGGGGGGGGGACTATGTTAAAATTCTGGTTCCTAGGCCTCCTACCCACAGTGTCAGATTCTGTGGGTGTGGAGGAAAACTGCTGAATGAAAACGTTGAACCTGCATTTCGACCTGCTGCCCAAGTGGTTCTGGACCAAACTTTGAGAAGCTGCTCCAGAGTCACCATATTCAATGAGGATGTCTAGGTTCCATCATGCCTTACTCAGAGAAGCTCTTCTCTTCATAAAATAAAAAACACTGGAGGCAGGTTGCCAGGGAATGTGTTTTGAGGAGTTTTTTGCAGCAGTTCCCACTCTAAGAGGGGGGAGGCGGAATAACCTCCCATAATTAGCTGACAGATTGGGAGTTTTTGAGAAAGAATAGTTCTTCACTAGGGGTTGTCTAAAGATGTCCAGCGTAACCTGAGTGAAAGAGCCTGAACTCCTGGATGGTAAAGATTTTGAGCATGGAGAGTGGAAAATAAGGTATGGGGAAAGGAAGGGTTGGTGGAAATTGCTCCTTGGAATCTGGCTTCGATATTGAGGAAAGCTGGCACCTGGGTTCCACCGCACAACACACTACAGTCATTGTTTCCTTGAACTTTCACCTACATTAAGGAAAGGCCTGGTCAAATTTTCCACGTGTTCTTCTGTATTTTCATTATTCTAAATTATGTTGAGTAAGGGCTTTATTGAGAGAGAAAGACAGATTCACTTATATCTTTACTGAGACACAGTTCGCCCACCGTGTACCACTCAGTGGTTTTTAATATATTCAAAATTTGTGCAATCATCACCATAATAGATTTTAGAAGACTTTACCACCTCTAAGAGCAACCCAATCCTTTAGCTATAATTCTCCCTCCATTCAGTCTTTTGATTCCCACCCCCCTCATTCCTAAGCAGCCATTAATCTACTTTCTGTCTCTATGGTCCTGTCTGCTCTGGAGATTTCAAATACATGGAATCACATAATATATGGTCTTTTGTGACTGGCTTCTTTTACTTGGCGTGACGTTTACAAGGTTCATTCATGTTGTAGCATGTACTTCATCTCTTTTTATTGCTGAAAATATGCCTTTGCATGGATATCCCACATTTTGTTTATTCATTCATATACGCTTGGGTTCCTTCTACCTTTTGGGCTTTTGTGACTAAAACTATGTGTGTACAAGCTTTTGTGTGGACATATGTTTTCATTTCTTTTGGGTATATTCCTAGAAGTGGAATTACTGGGTCAAATGGTAACTCTGTGTTTAACTTTTTGAGGAAATGCCAGACTGTTTTCCAAAATTCTCACTTATTTTTTTAAGCCAACTTGAAATCAGTGCCTCTGAATCATCTTATACGAGTTTAGTTACATACAATTCAGCTTGATCAAGTATAATTAAGGACTTATTTTAAGCAATTCTATGAGGGATGCAAAGAATCAAGCTTGGATTATAAAACCCCAAACTCCAATACTCCAGGCATAATCTTAAAGGTTGGGGCAATGTTTCATGGATTCATGTTTATGAAAAAGAAATTCACAGCTATAAATGTGGCCAATAATAATATAAAAGAAAATCGCCACACAACAACTCTTAATTAGCAGCTTTGGAAAAGGTTTAGTGCCTTAAAAAAATAAGTAAAGCTATTGGATAAAACTATGGATTTTAATCATCTCTGTTTTCATCTGTATCTGTATAAACAGACCAAAAATTTAAGGGTAGGGTGCTTAGAAATACATTGAGGTACTTAAATATAAAATACAGAGAACTGCACAAAGTGCAACTCTATGAATTTTCTCAAAATGAGCCTCACCCACATAACTGGCACCCATAGCAAGAAACAGATGGTTATCAGTTCCCGTGGAGCTCTCACTTTCCAACCACTAACCACCCCAAGGAAAGGTGGATGTCTGACTTCTAGCACCAACCTCCCCAGACCCAAGAAAACTTTTTCTAAAAACTGAAGTCCACAGTCCACAAAGTGACCCAGACACACACACACACACACACACACATATGTATGTATATTCCTTTTCTTAAATTATCTTGCATTACGATCTATCCATCCCAATAGATTGGATATAGATCCCTGTGCTATAAGGTAGGACCTTGTTTATCCTTTCTAAATGTAATAGTTGGCATCTGCTAGTCCAAACTACCAGTCCATGCCACTCCCTCCCCCCTTGCCTATAGCAACCCTAAGTCTGTACCAAAGAAAACATATATATACATATTTGTGTGTGTATATATACATATATATATATATATATATATATATAGTCTTTTTTGTCTTTTCAGGGCTGCACCTGTGGTATATGGAGGTTCCCAGGCTAGGGGTCTAATCGGAGTTGTAGCTGCCAGTCTACATCACAGCTCATGGCAGCACCAGATCCTTAACCCACTGAGCGAGGCCAGGGATCGAGCCCACAACCTCATGGTTTCTAGTTGGATTCGTTTCTGCTGCGCCACGACAGGAACTCCCAAGAAAACGTATTTTTGATAGTACGGTTCAGGTGTCAGACACTGACCAGAGATTCGTTGGGCTGACAAATTTTCTCAAACGTCAGACTTTTTTATGTTACACGGTGTAGTAGAATCTTAAAAATTAAATACCTTTAAGCTTGGGCATAAAATGAAATGTATAAACTAGCACACAAGAAGCTTTCAATTTAACAGCACCTGCAATTTAAGAACACATACTGTAAGATGTTTTAAAGTGCATGAAACAGCATACTTTAAATATTTATTTTAAAATACAGCTCTTCCCCCCCCTCCTCGGAAAAAAATGTATTTCCAAGAGGAGTTTATAAAAGAAGTCCTCGGGACTATTAATCACAGGTGCTTTAATAATTCACAAAGTGTACATGTAAACACACATGCACACTGGCAATGCATCATATCGTTGGTTGAAGTAAGTAATGACCAAAATAAATATAGCCTTTGCAAGCAGAGGATAAAAACCAGATACACATTTCCTTTGGTTTATTGGGAAGGAGGATATAAAATAACCTCACCTTACAGATAAAATAAGAAGCCTAAAACCAAGACTAAGTTACTGCAAACCGATACTGCTCTGGTTCTTAATCCGGAAAAAGTCTATTGTAATCATTTCATGTATAAGAACACTTTTTTGTATGTATCTTTTTTAGGGCCGCACGGGCAGCATAAGGAGGTTCCCAGGCTAGGGGTCCAATGGGAACTTTAGCTGCTGACCTACACCACAGTCACAAGCAACGCGGATCTGAACCGCGTCTGCGACCTTATACCACAACTCACAGCAACGTTAGGATCTTTAACCCACTGAGTGAGGCCAGGGATCAAACGTACATTCATGGATACTAGTCAGATTCATTTCCCCTGAGCCACTACAAGATCTCCCATTAACAGTTTTAACACATAAGAATTCCTCCAAGGGAAGAGTAGACTACTCGGAAAAATTTTACAAAGGCTAATCAATCTTTTAAGCTCTAAATATCTTATAAATTACCAACAGATTAGGATTTTATTAGGATATTTCTTCGCAAGTTTGGGATTCTATGTTCTATCAGGTGGTGCCCAATACAGTTCATGAGTCAAGGTGAGGCGGCTGCAGAGTGTAACCCTTGCCACACGCTCCGGGCCGCTCCTAGTTCTTTCCTCCTGGATGCTGGATACTTCCAAGGTAACCTTGTGCTTCTGCTGGCTCCCGCCGGGAAAGGACCCCCCTACCCCTGCACCGACACCCTCGCAAATTCCTGGAGGCTGGACTGCAGCGCACCGTCAGCGCTTGGAAGCCTCACGCAAACCGCGACTTCGCTTTGGCTCGTCCTTCCCCGAAACCCTGCGGCTTAGGCTTTACACCTACAGCATTTCTTTCTGCCATCCTCCCTTCCCCGCGGAGAAAAAGTTTAAAGCGGAACTCCCTGCACATTAAAGGTTGCCAGAATCGCTCTCTGGACTAGAACGGAACGGGGCGAGGGTCCAGGGTGCTTCTGCGGCGCTCAGGTCTCCCCCCGGCTTGGCGGGTGGAGTCATTCTTAGATCGTCGGCTACCTGTACCTCCTACCCCGAGGGACCTATTTTTAAATTTGGGGCAGGGCGCATTTTCCGGGGCTCCGGGGGCTGGGCCCCAAAAGGTGCAAGGGCAACGCAGAGCAGTGCAGTAGGAGCGCAGGGCGCGCGTGGGTGTGCGCGGGTGGGAGTGAGGCGCGCCCGGACGGCGGGAGGCGGACCTGCCGGCTGGCAGGTGGGTGCGGCTGGCGAGAGCCGGCCGGCGGCGGCGAAAGCAGCGGCGGCAGCAGCAAGTGGTTGGGCCGTGTGCATTTCCTTCCCTCCCCCTCCGCCACGGAGCCCGCCCGCGTGCCCAGTGCGCGGCGCCCGAGGCTCTGCTCCGCGTCCCCTCCCTGCCGCCACCGGCCGCTCCCTTCTCCGCCTGTCCATGTCTCTGCCCGTGGTGCTCCCGGGCTCCTGCTGCCCGGTGGCCGGGCTCGCGGGAGGGCCACAGGCCGGGGGCCCGGGCGCCGCGGCCACCGCCTCCCAGGAGGCGCCGCTGCCCCCGCTACGGCCGCGCTGGCCCCGGGCTGCGCTGCAGCCCCCGGGGCGGCCTCGCTGCGCGGCCAACGCCGCCGGCGTGCTGGCCGCGCCGCCCGCGCTCTCCTCCCGCCGGGCTGCGGCCGCTGCTGCGGCGGCTCGGGGCTCGGCACTGCTGCCGGCTCGCCCGCTCTTGTCGCTCGGGCTGCTGCAGCTGATCCTGGGCTGCTGCATGGTGGCACTCAGCTTCGGGGCGCTGTCGCTGAGCAGCTCCCCGCAGGTGAAGAACTCGTGCCCGTTCTGGGCCGGCTCCTCGGTGAGTGCTGCGCGCGTCCCGCTAGCCTTGGCAGGGCCCGCCCGGGGAGCAGGGGGCTCAGGCCGGTCCCCTCCATTGTCTCGTAATTGTCTGCCCCAGGGCTGCACTTGGGAGGTACAACCCCTCAGGGCAGTTGAAGTTTTTGGAGGCTTAATGGCTGGAAAAAAGGGCGTTAAGGGGTGAATTGATTGCACCTGGACAGTCTGTTCCTAAAGGCTAAAGGGTTTTTTGGTTCCTGTCAAGCTAATAAAATAAACCTGATTTCCAGCCCTTTGGGCGGTTGGAGGGTTGGGGGTTGGGGGGTAGAAAAATGGGAAGAAAATGATTAAACTTCTTTCGGCTCTTGAGTATTTACTTCACTGACAAGGTCCGCACAGGGAGGGCAAAGATCTGAATTTGTTTTGTTCACTTATATATCAGCAATGCCTGGCACATAGTAGGTGTATTTGTGGGATGGATGAAGTGAGAGGCTGGGGCACGTCACTTGTTTTATTCCACACTAAGGCAGGTGTAAATGTGAAATATCTGGTCTATACAGCTCCACTGTATTTGGGGAGAGTTCAGGAGGTAATAACGGGGTGTGTAAACGCGCCCATGTACTTACTTGGTCGTTAAAGCAGGGCCCCATGGTTCCTGGAGCCAGGCAGACTGCTGGACAGAATTTAATTCTTCAGAACCTGAACCCATCATTATGGCTGATCTCGCCAAAGCCCCAGCTAGCTGGAGATGTCTGCCCCAATCTGCGACCTGCCTCCTCCAACAGGAAAGGCTGATCTGGGGCAAAAGGCTTTTGCCCTGAGGCGTTTGTAGACTCTAGTGGTTGCTCATCCCTATTTCCCAACAGATTTCATAGCTTCTGAGGCATCCAGTGTCTTGAGGTTTGCTAGAAACTTGGAAACATGTCTTGGTGGAATGATTATGGAAGATGAGATTTAAATTAAACAGCTTTTCTCTAAACTAAATCTAAAGGTGTAGCAATGCCTTTAGTTTTTACTAAGATCTGTAATGAATATATGTTCCGAATGCCTAAAAACTGTCATTTTTGCAGATCCACACAAACCCAGATTCAAGACCAAATTTGTAGTGAGAACTTTTTGAAATCAAACTAATTGTTTAAGACTGTTAGAACATTAAGTACCTAGAGCCTGGCCTGACATCTTATATTTAAACTGATGCCAATTTACTCTCATTTTGAAATACTTTGATGCTGAATGATCTTATGTGGGACAGCCTGTGCTATGGTGGGTGAAGTTCACAATCTGCATCATTTAAAAGGAATCCCACCTGCCTGACCCTGCCCTTGGGCTCTTCTGCTGGCTTCTGGGAGTCCTTTCGAACTTCAGGAAGAGGAGTATTCCCAGTAGGGTAGGGATTAGATCTGTTTTGCTCCTTAGTCCTCTTGTCAGCCTAAATTCAGCCAAATAGTGGGTGCATTTTATTTCTCTAAATGCCTTGGGCCAGAAATGACTCTTGCATACATTTTTAGGGATTTGCTCTTTGTAAAATCATAATCTCTTGTCTTCTCAAAGATAGCTAGTTTAGGATTATTGAAAACTATTTTTCCCTCCTAAAATTAAAACCTTAAATCACTGTACTATTGTGAATTATTTCAGAGGTAAATGCACTTTAGATTTCAGTCAAGCCGTAGTTAGACTTGATGAACTATTTGAAAGAAAAAGATCAGCTGGAAGATAAAGGCTACTAGTCTGGACCTACTGAGGGGGGTGGGGTGGGGGGCACATCCTTGTCTTCAGGACCCAGCAAACCAGAGCAGGGACAGAATCACTGATGTGTAAATACATAACTACATCTCTTCTATAGGATCCATTTTCCACATTGTGCCCAAGTCTGTATGCACACTTGCAGCTGTTTATTATTCTTATTTTTGGTGGCCTCTTTCTGAGGTTGACCTCAAAATTTGCAAAGGGACAATAGAACCAACAGATGCTACATGTTCAGAACAACTAACAACTGAGTCTCCTGGTGTTGCAGGAAAATCTCAGCAGTAGCATACTTTTTGAATTTGTGTGTGTGAAAGAGGAGTTTTTTTTTTTTTAAACTCTGCTTTATGGAAATTTAAATATGTATTCCAGCACTGTACAATGAACCCTCATTTACCCTTCACCCAACAATTGTTTTATCTGTACATCTTCTTGGCTCTGCTGCTGGCTCTTTGTGTTCTGATAACTCTAGAAGGATGGGTGTTCCAAGAAGGCTAGAAATTAGCTTCAGCATGCTCCCTAGTCCATTTCTCAGATTAACTTCCCACACTATTTTGAAGCAAATCTCAGACATCACATCATTTCATCTGTAAATATTTCAGTACACGTGTATTTTTATTTTTTATTTTTTTGCTTTTTAAAAATTTATTTATTTATTTATTTTTGCCTTTTTAGTGTTGTACCCAAGGCATATGGAGGTTCCCAGGCTTGGGGTCTAATTGGAGTTACAGTTGTCACCCTACACCACACCTCACCGAAATCCTGGATCATTAATCCACTGAGTGAGGCCAGGGATCGAACCCGCAACCTCATGGTTCCTAGTCATATTCATTTCTGCTGTGCCATGACGGGAACTCCAGTACATGGACATTTTTAAAAAGAAAATATAAACGACCCCGAGAGACAGCATAGACGTGACCAGAAAGTCTTAAGAACCTGCTTATACTTTTTAATTTAATTTTATTTTTTATTCACTTATTTATTTTTTTGCTTTTTAGGGCCATACCCGAGGCATATGGAGGTTCCCAGGCTAGGGGTTTAATAGGAGCTACAGCTGCCGGCCTACGCCACAGCCACAGCAATGCCAGATCCGAGCTGCATCTTCCACCTACACCACAGCTCACGGCAACGCCGAATCCTCAACCCACTGAGCAAGCCGGGGATCAAACCTGTAACCTCATGGTTCCTAGTTGGATTCGTTTCCACTGCGCCACAATGGGAACTCTGCTTTTTAATATTTTATTGTGAAAATTTTAAATCTCAACAAATAAAGAATGGTATAATGAACCCCCATTGACTCTTCGCTCAGCTTCTGTAGTTATCAGCACTTAATGTGGCCACACCCACTCCTCCTTAGTAACACCCACTGGATTATTTTAAGGCAAATCCCAGGTATTATAATTTCAGCATTAAATACTTGACAACATATTTCTAAAAGGAGTTTTCCAGGATAGAACCCAAGATTCAGCAGTCCTTAACTGCTAGGCTATGAGGGAACTCCACTGTGCTTGTTTTTGATCGCTCTATGATTATTTATTTATTTTCTTGCTGATGTCCTTGGTTAATGATTCAATCCATTATTATTCCCAGTGTTCATGAGGCTAAGAGATTAACCACTTTAAAAACAAGTTTGCCCCAAGTGAGTGGCAGAGGGAGGATCTTTGTGTCCCTGTTCAGGCCATACTGTCCTGGCTCCTTGTTTGGAGGCACAGTTAGTTAATATTAGTTAGATTCTCCTGGGATTGCAGGGGGCCAGCCTACCTCATTGCTTCAGATAAACTGAAAGAGTAGAGAGAGTTGGGTTGCTTTGTGTCTCCCTCAAAAAAACAAAATTCCTGATTCTGAGGATGTATATTATCCTTGGGAGACATTTCAGGCAAATGGTAGAGAATGTTATTGTTGTTTTTTGTTCTTCTCTGGGGGCCCTAATAGCCTTTCTTGTCTGCATACATTCATGTCTCTCTATTGAAGTCAATGGCCTGAACTCATGGTAACCCCTCCCTTGAGGCTATGATTCTTTGGCAAGGTTCCAGTTCCTTATTAAGAGACAGACATTGTGAACTTAAGGCAAACCTTAGAAGAAAATTACAATGACAAAAATGTAAAAAAAGAATGAATCGTTCAAAGGGAAAACTAACACAAAAATTCTAAAGTTTCAACCAGTTAAACGACATTCAAGACATTTTTTCCATCATAATCATCAAATACTACTTTAATTTGAAGTATTTTAAATATAATTTTGTGATGAATTTAATTTCCTTTGATCTTAAATTTCACGCAAGAGCAGAGTCACATGATAAGTTCTTGAGCAAGTCATTGAGCATCTCAGCCTCAGTTACTCATCTGTAAAATGGGTAGGATGATTTTGGCCTCAGAATTGATTTTGTGGGTGTAATTAGAGAACATTTATGAAAATGCTTCGTTGCTGAGCCCTAGCACAGGTTTGGCACATACTAGAATTTCTGTCAATGTTTTTTAAACATCAAGGTTATATTTAATTAAAGTAATTAAAATAATTAACAGCCTAGTTGTTTTTTTTTTTTTTTTGTGGGGCATTGTGCTAACCAACAGAAATACATTAGAAATATCCAGTTGTCCATTTTGTCAGTTCTTTTGTTGAGTTACCCTGGACAGATAAACTGATACATGCACAATACATTTTCCAAAAATTTCCCACATAAAAGCTATGGGAAAGATAGGTTATTAAGAAATTTGAATATTGTGTGCTCATTTGCAAGGTAAATGTGAGACCTCTATAACATGGCACTTTTTATCTCTCTATTTAGATATAGCAACTTTTGACAAAAAATTCAGAATGTTTTTGCCCTAAGGCTTTTAATGGATTAATACAGAAAAATTAGGCAGTAGAATTGTATGCTTTTAACTTTAATGATTTGATTTTTTTTTTTTTTTTTTGGCTGCCCTGCAGTGTGTGGAAGTTCCCAGGATAGGAACTGAATTTGAGCTGCAGCTGCAGCCCATGCTGCAGCTGTGGCAATGCCTAATCTTACCTCCTGCACCAGGCTGAGGATCGAACCTTCGCCCCTCCAGCAGCCCAAGCCACTGCAGAGACAAAGCTGATCCTGCTGTGCCACAAGCAGGAACTCCCTGATTTTATTTTATTTTTTGGGGGCCACACCCAAGGCATATGGAGGCTCCCAGGCTCGGGGTTGAATCAGAGCTGCAGCTGCTGGCCTACGCCACAGCCACAGCAACACCAGATCCAAGCCATGTTTGCGACCTTTACCACAGCTCGTGGCAATGCTGGGTCCCAGACCTACTGAGCAAGGCCAGGGATCAAACCTGCATCCTCATGGATACTAGTCAGATTTGTTTCCACTGAGCCACGACGGAAGCTCCCCTGATTTGATTTTTAAGCTGGAAAGTTAAGGCACATTCACCATGCATGATGTGTAACAATGATTCTTGCTTGGAGTGTCTTAGAACCTTCTTTGCACTATCGGGAGGAAAAAAGCCTCTGCTTTTTCCTGTAAGTGACAAGGAATGGGTTACAAGTGAGTGAAACCAAAATTGTGACAAATCTCATTTTAATAGTATAGAGATAATTTGGTGTTAGAAAATAGATGCTTGCATGTTCATTCAGAGCAAGTTGCATCTTGTGTTGGGTGGAAAGAATGCTGATGGAGTTGCTTTTCGCTGTTGATGTACTCTTAAGAAGAACAGGAGTGAAGAATGTTTTTAGGCTTACATAGTCATCTTTGAGCAAGTTCATCTCCTGTTTTTAACCTTCATTCATTTGTTTATTTATTCATTATTCATTCATTCGTTTGTTGACTCTTGCCGTAACCGAGTGCCTCTAGGAGCCTTTAGTGGTACTTGAGTGAATATTCACAGATCCAAGCCCTCATGAGATTGCAAGTGAGTATAAAACAAAACTGAACAAGTAATAGCATTATGGTGTAATGAAAGGCCAGTGTTAAGGGACCTTCTTGAGTCCCTTGTGATGGAACTCCAGCTGCTGCTGCCACAGAGGGAGGTAGAGGCATTAAATACTTAGCCTCCTTACTTTTTCCCTTCCCCATCCTTCTCCCCATTCATAAATTCCACCCCCCGAAGTGTGCCTACATTCCCTAAGTCTTGAACTCTTGAGGTATTCACCCCCATCTGATGTGATTTTTATTCAACATTCCAGAGGCTTCTGCCTCTCTGGTCCTGCTTCCTCTGTTTCCTTGTCACCACTCACAGGTGCCCCAAGCATGTTAGAGCTTAATTAAGCTTGAAGAGTGGGAGAAATTGGGTAGAAGTTGGTGTATGCCTTTGTTTCAGGGTTCAGGACCGAGATGTATGTAACCAAAACTCCCACCTACACCTGTAAGGTCATTTCTTGAAGCATCCTATAAAACAGGGTAGTTTGCAAAAATCTTGTTGGAGTTTAATGTGGATTTATGCTGAGTGTACAAAATAATTCAAGTGGAAGTAGTATCTTTAAGTGTTTTGTCTTCCAATCCACGGGTATGATACATGTCTTATTTTATTTGTTATTGCTCAATAAGCTTTATATTTCTTCCTACTGAGATCTTAAATTTCTTTGTCATATGTATTTTGAGATTATTGACATTTCTCATTTGTCAAATACATTTTGTATGTATTTTTAAAATTATGTTTTAAATTAGCTTGCCCATGTATGCAAAAGTCCCTCCTTAAAAAAGATAGCTTAGTTCTTTTATCCCAGATACCCTTCATTGAAATGACAATTGTATGTCATGATTTATTAAAACATATTTATGTATTTATTTATACATATACATTTAACAACCCTATTCCTGGGACTTTATCTAATAGAAATAAAAAGTGCTTGTCTTTAAGGATATATGTCCATGATGTTTACAATAGCATTGTTTGTGAGGGCAGAACACTGGAAATAGAGTGAATACTCATGAATATGGAAATGATTGAATACATTAGGTACTGGTCATACAAAGGAATATTATGTAGCCGCTAAATGGAAATGAATGAGAGCTAGCGCAGTAAACATGAAGTGATTTCCATGAAGTATTTGTTGAGAGAGAAAAGGAAAAGGAGGAAAAGTATGTTTTATGATCTGTTTTTTTGGTAAAAATCGCGCTCCGTGCATGTGTGTATATATACATATATGAATGTGTGTCTAGTGATAAGAATATAAAGAAAAATATGTACGTGTGTAAAATATGTAAGCATATGAAATAGTTAACGTGTAAGAGGTGGGATGCTGTGGCTGATGGGGGATATGGGGAGCTTAGCTTGGACATATCACTATTTTTGTAGATTTTATGGGCTGGGCTGGACATCTCATTTTAATAATAATATTGTTTTAATGAAAAAAGTATTCCCAAAAGCTGAACTACAGGCTTCTATATTAATGGAGACCAGTGGCATAATTATCAAACACTGATAATCCAAATCATCATTAATAGTTTAGTGAAGCAGGCAGTTTTTGTTTTCCTCAAGGGCAGTCCAATTTTCAGTTATGTTTTCACAAAAATAGTTGCTTCTCCTCAGCAAAGTCCGGAAAGCAGCAGGGCGGGGGACAGGAAGTACACAAGTGTGTGGACACACACACGTATGCATGCAAAGATTCACATGCACACACACACTTGCCCGCACACGTGCAATCATGCAGGCCTACACTTAGTCTACAAGGTGGAGCCAGCACGCGCTCACAGGGTTTCTGAGGAATTGCTACCCATGACAGTGGAATAAACCTTTTGAAATGGAAGAGACCCAGAGATGGTTTCCTTCAGTTATCACAATTTCAAGGAAATGATCAGGAGGACTCGAGAGGTGAAATGACTTGGCTAAGATCACATGGTTACTTAGAAGCCAAGTCAGGAACCTGAACCCCAAGGTCTCATGGATTCCATGTTCTAGTTGGTAAAGCATTCGCAGCCCTTGCCTTCTAGACGAGCCCTGTATGAGTTTCCAGTAGGAAATCTTTTAGAGGAAGGAAATATCCTATTGAATTTAAGGTGATGGAAAAATATTGTGTCCAGTGAGCAGGAAGCTGTTAGTATGTTTAAACATAGATGGAATACAAAGAAAACTGTCACCTAGCTGTCCATACATGGTTTTTCATCCTTGATATGAGTGGGTAGACTTGTCCTTTGCTGGTTTGTTGTGAAATGATTGCCTTCAGTTCATAAATGGAGAATGGAGAATATTTTAAGTAGGCCTCTGAGCTTTGGATTTCAAGTAGCACTGTAAAATCTTGACTGGTTTGCAGTTAATAAATAGTTATTGTGAAATGGTGCATTTGAGTGATTTTGGTAAAAAGTGCACTTGAAAGAACATCCTCATGACTGCATTCAGCAAATGCACTTTATTGTATACACAAAGGTAGATGTGCTCACATGGCATCAGGACGTCCCTGGGCTGAAATTACTTTCTTATCCTTTCTTAACTGCTTAGTGAACTGTGTCATTCAAAGGGCTGATGTTGGTTTCCAGATTAAGTTTTGGCAAAACGCAGATTCCTCTTTACTGAGGATTTTAGGTATTTGTTTATTAAAGTGTCATTTTGCAACATAAGATGTTTCTTCTTGTTGTTCCCCACCTCCCCACTTTGTGAAACAAATGTTCAGGAACATTTGTTACCAATCACATGGCAGGCACTGTGCTAGGAGCTGGGAATTCAGAGAAAGAAGAGAGGAATTTAGAGTAAGTGGGCAGGACAGAGAAACAAGAGAGTTTGTGTGTGTGTGTGTGTGTGTGTGTGTGTGTGTGTGTGTGTGTGTTGGGGGGGGGTGGGAATTATGTAAAGAGCTTCCAGGGGTGTGGGGTGTTTGGAATAATAAGGCTTCTCAGAAGAGGTGAGTGTGAATTGGGGCCTTGCAGGATGCATAGGAGTTCTCAGGCAAGTAGGAGGGGAATTGGGAGGAGAGGGCTCTGTGGCAAAGAGAAGCTAAAGCCCTGGAATGTCTAGAGCCTGGCCAGTCTGAGGAAGGACAATTATGCCTGGCAAGAGGGTGTGTGGTTGGAAGGCGGAGGGTGCATGGAAATCAGGCTTGAGAAGTAGGCAGGTGAAGATCCTAAAAGGCCTTATTTACTATTTTGAGGAGTTCCCTTGTCCCATGAAGGCCGAGTACCCACCTAATAAAGGGACGGTTGCAGCTAGGCATGCTTCTTACACTGCTGCCTATGGTGACAGATGAGGTGCTACCGGGGGCAGGGAGCCTGGATGGGAAATACTGATTCCTTCACTAACCAGAGGATAGGCTAATTTCTAGTTTGTGTGTTCTTATCTGAGCTTAAGAAAAAACAGACATGGTCAATAAAAAATGTTTTGGAAGCTTGGTCCAAAGTGGTCTACCAGGGCTCATGTAATCAGCAGGAATATTAAATGTTTGAATTAGAAGATTTTGGAATTTCAGTATTGGAGATGAGTTTGTTGAAATTGGTCCCTTTTCTAGATTTCTGATATTGTTTATCTTTGTAGGTGATACTCTCTGGAATCATAGGATTAACAACTTGGAAACGGCCTATGATACTCCTGGTATGTACTGATTTTAAAAACTGTCACCCTTAAAATTAAGCATTTTAAAGTGTACAAGTCATTGGCTAATGTTCATCCTTTGTTTTTATTTGCTATGTCCTTTATTCAGGGAATGCTATAAAAAATAGACAGTTGCCAATGGAGTGGTCAGCTTTCAGGGATGAAGTAGGGGATCTAGGAAATCTGATATGAAGTGTGCTTACAATTTTTTTCTAGGTAGCATCTCCTCTTACTTTCTCCCATCCATTTTGAAGTAGGGGTAAATAATTTTCTAAAGTCATTCCATATATATGTAACAGTTTGTCTTATACAGGCCACTATTTACTAGATGATGGATATAAGAAGCATATTTTAGACTACAATCAGAAAAATGGTGTTTAATACTGTGTTGATGGTCTTAAAAATTAAAGCGAAGTGTTTTCAGGTCCACAAGACAATGCAGGCAACATTTTATAAGTCTACTAATTAATGTATTTGGTGAAACTTGTAATATTTCTGGAAGGATTAAATTATTGATGAAGCGTTTTAATATATAGCAGAGGAAGGCAAATGAGGCTTTGGATGAATTTTATGGCATGTACTATGAGCGCCTGGGCTTTGTCTGCAGAAAAGTTTTTGATAGTGTTCAATGTTTATACTGTTATTTGGTCATAAGTGTCATTTTTGCACTGTTCTTTTCTATTGGGTCGATATTGAAATGCTCATTAACACAAACCTCACGTTTTAAAATTATTATTGAATATTGGAATTTTTATTAAAAATTAAAAATCTTTTTCTGTGCAAGAGTATATTGATAACATTTTTGTAACAAAGTACATATTCTCTTTACCAATATGTTTATTACATTTTTAGAATTTCAGAAAACTTTTAAACAATAATTTTAAGCTGTCTTTTCTCAGAATGGATGAAGATAAACGTGATGAGGTAGTATGGATTTAGACAACATATGTTATCAAATCCAGTTTTAAGCTGCCACTATCTAAAATTAGTCTATTTTTTTTTTTGGTCTTTTTGCCTTTTCTAAGGCCGCTTCTGCGGCATATGGAGGTTCCCAGGCTAGGGGTCGAATTGGAGCTGTAGCTGCCAGCCTACAACAGAGCCACAGCAACGCGGGCACCCACGCCAGATCCTTAACCCACTGAGCAAGGCCAGGGATCGAACCCGCAACCTCACAGTTCCTCGTCGGGTTCGATAACCACTGCGCCACGACGGGAACTCCTAAAATTAGTCTATTTTTAATTGTATTCTGACTTTGGGGTTCTGAGGATACTTTGAAATCTATTCGTGAAGTCAGCTTTCTTATTCTGTGATTTTTTTTCAGTAAAAGATGACATTATACTAAAGCAGAATGTAAGATAAATGGTGATGTATAAACATGATTTCTTTTGCAAAGTTATTAATAGTGATTTTAAATTATTTTATCTTGAAAGATATTTTTAACTATTGAGAATAAAACTACTTTAAGAAAATACTACTAGTTTTCAACAAATAGATAGTTAAGAGAAGTTAAAGCTATTTTACAAAATAAAACAATTTTAGCGAAAAGATGTTCAACATCATTCAACATCACTGAGTATTAGAGAAATAAAAATCCAGACAACAATAAGATAGCACCTCACACCCATCAGAATGGCTATCATCAAAAAGTGTACAAATAAGAGTTCTCTTGTAATACGTATTTAACTTAAAATTGGAGAACTCTCTAATGCTGTTTCTACTTTTAAAATTCCAAACGGTAAAGAGAACATGAGTGCTTGTTCTAGATAGATATTAAGAAAGTCCACCTTTTAAGACATTTCTTTCTTTAACATTGTTTTCTTTTGGAAGAAAACATTGTTTTCTTTTGGACATGTCTTTCTTTAACATTTGTTTTCTTTTGCCTTGTAAACAGATTATGTGAGCTTAGCAGCGTTAAATGAAAATGGCCTTAATAAAAATGTATTTTGCATATTAAAATGTTGTAACCAGTTTGTATACACCATGTTGTGCTCTGCTTTTTCTGTTTAATATTAGATTAAGTGCATTTCCGTAGCTATTATGTTTCCCTGTGCAAAGAGTCCATGTGCCTGTCACCTGGAATTACTAAGCAGGATTTTGTCATATTTCTGTGTTACCATCAGTTATAAGCCTGTTGGACATTTGAGCTTCTATATTTTGACTGTTATGCATTATGTATTTAGAAGGCCATGTAGTAATTGTTTTGAAATGTTAATTAGCATCAATTTATAAAGAAGATAAATTAAGTGGCAGGAACTGTGCAAGGGAAAACTTTCTGAGTTTATCAGTAGGTCACTTGAGCCTTAGTATCATTAAGGACAAAACAGTCCACGTGAATCTTAGTAGGGTATCATTATAACCTGTGCCAAGTGCTTTTGCTGTGTTAAAAAGCGAAATTAAAGCCACTGACGCACCAGTCAGACATTCCTACTTTGAGGCCTGCCTCCTCTGAGGAAAAGCTGTGTCACTCTGTGCAAAGCTATTTAGCTTTTCTGAGTCTAGCTTCTTCTTCCTTCCTCTCGTTTTTCTTAACAGCTGCACCTGTGGCATATGGAAGTTCCCAGGCTAGGGGTCATATCAAAGCTGCAGCTGCCAGCCTCTGCCACAGCCACGCCGGATCTTAGCTGCATCTGTGACCTGTGCTGCAGCTTACCGCAATGCTGCAATGCTGGGTCCTTAACCCACTGAATGAGGCCAGGAATGGAACGTGCATCCTCACAGACGCTATGTCAAGTTCTTAACCCACTGAGCCACAGCAGGAACTCCTGAGTCTAGTTTTCTTTTCCAA